>NC_086448.1:48108965-48460239 GCF_028390025.1 Pseudophryne corroboree
GTTTTTCCAAGGTAGAATGCGGCCGATTTTGTGGATTTGCGGCCGTGTTCTCAGGTTTTTATCCGACTGCGTAATTTTTCGGTTACGGCAGTGTTTATCCGTTCCCGGCCGTGTTTTTTTTCTAAGTTTCGTTTTTGTCACTCGTCCGTGATTGGTTTGATTCGTGATGGAGGAGTGTCTGTGCTCATTACTATAAAACCGCCCCAAACCGTCCGCACCTCGTGGGTTTAGCTAGTGGAGAGGTGAGAGGAAGGTGTGTTTGGAGTTGGTGAGTTGTTTGGAGTTTTTGGCGGTTTTGAGGAGGTTCTTTGCGATTGTTGAGTGCTGTACTGTGTGTGTAAGTAGTCTTGTCATACTTGTTGTGTAGTTATTTAAAAGTCTGTCTAGTTTTTTGTCTTTTTTTTTTTAACGTCTATTGTCATTGTTTGTGAGTGAGTGTGTGTGTGTGTGTGTGTGTGTGTGTGTGTGTGTGTGTGTGTGTGTGTGTGTGTGTTTGGTGTGTGGTGTGTAGTGGTAGTGGAGGAGTGTGTTTACTGTTTTTTTTCTCAGTGTTATTTGTTGTTTGTCCTGAATATGTCCCAGTCAGAGGTGAGTGTGGTGGAGGAGGTGATTGAGAGGGAGGAGGTGAGTGAGAGGGAGGAGGTGAGTGAGGTGGAGGAGGTGAGTGTTGCGGAGAACGTGAGTGATAGGGTGGAGGTGAGTGAGGTGGAGGAGGTTAGTGAGGAGGAGGGGGAGGTTGCTGCTGCGGCCTCAACTGATAGTGACAGTGATGGTGCTGTGGCTCCGCAGCCACGCACCACTACAAAGACGGGCCGCAATGTCAAATTTAGCTACGCAGAGAATATGGCATTGGTGCGGGAGCTGATGAGGCATCATCGACAGCTGTTTGGCCATGATGCTGCAAAGGTTTCTTCACGCAGGAAGAGTGTTCTGTGGGGGAAGGTCGTTACGGCAGTTAATAGTGAGGGTGTGGTGAGGAGGACCGAGGACACGTGTCGTAAGCGATTCTACGACATCAAGCGCCGTGTCAAGGCTAAGATGTCTAAGGAGGCTAAATCAGCCCGCCAAACAGGGGGTGGACACCCCTTCCGAGCATCATATCGGGATTGGGAGGAGCCTGTGCGTACTCTTATTCCGCCAGAAGTGGTTGGTGCGACTCATGTCCGGGATTCGGATCGCCCAAGGCAGGATGGTGAGTTTAAAATGTTTGTTTATTTATAATTACAACATCTGTGCTTTGTCCTTAGTTGTCTGAAATGTCTTCTAGCTAATTGTGATTGTAAGTTGGTTCATTCTTCTAATGTGTTGGTGATGTAGTTTTAATCACAAATAGTTATGTTTTTATCCTTTGTATTGTCAATTTAGCAGGTGGCCTTGGGCTTTTTCTTGTTTTTTAATACAAAAGTAAATTGTTGTTTGTGTCTTTAAATGAAGTGTGAGTCATGTGCTTAGCCAAATTTTTTTTCATTTTTTTTTTTAAATGGACTTATGGTTATTGTGTGTTGTTCTGGGTTGTCCTTTGTGTGGTTGATGTGATTTTTCATGCATATTTGAATTTGATGCTTACAATTTTGCACATATATTTGGGGGTAGTGTTTGGTTGTTAGCAGCAAAACAATGTGAAATACAGAGCAATATTCTGGTTGTGTTAAGCTACCACGGTTGGGTTTTAAGTAGTATAATATTGTTATTTCTGCACCTTTGTGTATGGATTGGTTGGTGTAATTGTTTCATAATTTAACTATACACACCCAATGAAGTCAGGCAGAAAAGCATAAGCATAGTTTGGTTCACTTCTCATCAGGTTCCTCATATGTTTACATCACAATAAGGATTTTGCATAAACATATAAACATAATAGAATGTTCATAAGGACAATCTTCATATTTCTACAGTACGAAAGAGAAGCAGCACAGCCAGGCCACAACCCACACTGCCAAGAGATGCAGATGCTGGCGATGCAGGTAAGAATTTAGTGTATACACATATTCTAAAAACACATAGAAAAGCAGAATGTTAATGTTTATCTTATCACATAGGTCCTTCTTCATCAAACACCCCTCCACTAAGACGACCATCACAGGGCTCGGATAGTCTCCATAAGATGCCTACCAAGAGACGCCGTCTTGAGGCTGAATCTGCAGCAGAATCCTCCCCACCACAACGGCGCATCTCTACAGTGTCGTCCCTGCCACCACAAGCCATTTTGGCCAGTCCACAAAGCGAGGATCCACAATCCCCTCAGCTGTCTGGTGAGTAAACATAACAATTAATTGTAAATAAGTTAAAAAACGTTGGGGTAGATGTATTAACCTGGAGAAGGCATAAGGAAGTGATAAACCAGTGATATGTGCAAGGTGATAAAGGCAGCAGCCAAACAGATCCTAACTGTTAATTTACATATTGGAGCTGTTTGGCTGGTGCCTTTATCACCTTGCACCTATCACTGGTTTTTCACTTCCTTATGCCTTCTCCAGGTTAATACATCTGCCCCACTGTTTGTGCACAGCCAAAAAAACATGTGTAACAAATAAACAGTCATCCTTGTAATAATCACCAACAGCAAGCACATGGGGGTAACGTTAGTTATTTGTTTTAATTTTCAGATGTGATGTTGGCCATAGCGACCAATTTTTTTTTTTTTTTTGTTCGAAACAGCTACATAAATGTTAAGTCTAATCCAATTGTTTTGCATGCCCAACATCACCAGTTCGAAATATATGCCACCTTAAGACATTTTCAACCATATTTTTAATTTTCAATTATTTGCACTATATTTGTCAAAGTTTTGGGCAGACCACTGACTGCCTTGAACAATGTATGAGTGTATTGCTCAACACATTTATAGTATTGTGTGTGTTTTACAAAAGGAAGCTTCATACACAATATGTAAATGTAGTAATTTGTATTTGTTAGAGTTCTTCGTGTTAGCACATTAATTATGGCTCAGAGTCCAACAATTCCCAGAAACATTTTTCAACTAAGTAGGGTACGTTAGAAGCCACATATTTCTACAAAAAGGTGAGCTACATAGTTAAGTTTAGGCCACAATCTATTTATCATTTCCAACATGAATATTAAGAAGTAATGCATGTTGACGTAAACCTATAAAAAGACCAATGCAAAATATTTACTAAATAGTGACTGTCTTCAACCCCATACAGAACCACCCATCATGGCCGAGGATGCCCAGCAGGAAAGTGGCCAGCAGGATACGTACACACTACACCTGCAAGCGATAGATCCAAACCAGCCAACCACGGCGCAGGACATAACCCAACCACCCCAAACATCCCACAGCCCCCAGTTGAGCCCAACACCACCCCAGCCACAAATGGCCCCATAGTTTTGGAGCAGTTGGGCCACACAACAGGCGCAATACTATGCCTGTCTGAACACCCACACCCAATACCTTGCCAGTCTGCCCCATCATCTACCCAGACTCAGTCGGAACTCAGGCAGACTGATAGTTCAAGTTGGTAGAATTGCAAATTCAATGGAGCAGATGAGGGCAGATAACAGCCAAATGCAAGCCAATTTACAACGAATCATGGATGATTAACAGCGGCAGCAACAAGCCCTCATTCAAATTATCCAACACAACCAACTGATAAACGAAAACCTCTCCCGAATTATTGCCAACAACACTGCCGCTAATACACAACTTACTGCAAGCCTAAACAACCTGAGCCAAAGCCTTAATGTGTTGGCATCCCACCAACTAAGCTCAAGCTCGGGAACAACCACACCAAGCCAGACCCCAGTTACCTCCCCAGTTAGACGCTCCAGCAGAACCAGGACCAACGAACCATCCCAATCCTCTGCACCCAGCACACACAAAAAAAAGAAATGATGAAGGCTGCAGCAACAAGTACAATATTACTTTAAAAATAATGTTTTGGTAATTGATTCTCTAAAAATGCCTGTGTTTAAGGTAATAAATTAATCACACGCAATATGTGTATTGTTTCATTAGCTAATGAGTGACAGTGTAAGTTATACATTTTATTGCCTAACTGTAAACAACATGAGAAATAACAAACAATAATGCAACACAAACAGAATTAAGACATATAAAACATTTTATAATAGTGGATAGGCAATGTTATTTATGACTAAATAATACTTATCGTTAAAATAACGCAGAATCACTTCTTGCCTTACCTGCCTCCCTACATCTGTACTCACACTGTCGCCAGATGTTTCTAACTCACCTACTTGCTGACTGTTTTCTTCATCAACAACATGTGGCAGATGTTGGCGCAAACACATGTTATGAAGAAAAAAGCAGCAGAACACAATCCTAGTCACCTTTGAGGGACTATACAACAAAAGCCCTGCAGACTTATCCAGACACCGAAACCTAGATTTTAGCACCCAAAAACATATTTCTATCACATTCCGCGTGGACTTATGTGCATTATTATAATTGTGTTCAGCAGGAGAATCAGGTTGGGATAATGGAGTAAGGAGCCAAGAGTAGCAGCCATAACCCCCATCACCTGAAAGACAGATATAGGCAAAATTAGGACATGTGGTTTATGGGAAATAAAATAAAACAATGAGGAGGTTGAAGTTACCACACATACACACAACACACTTGGAACATACCCAGCAGCCAGCCATCAGGCATTTGTCTGGCCACAAACTTATCAAAGAGGGATGACTGACTGAGGATGAAGGAGTCATGGCAGCCACCAGGGTAACCTGCAACAACACTCATAATTGTTAAATTTGCATCACAAACCACCTGGACATTAGTGGATTGGCCCAGATGTCTATTGGTATAAATATATCGCCTGCCCCTAGGTGGGCTCAGCTCGACGTGTGTGCAATCTATGGCACCCAGTACATTGGGCATGCCAGCAAGCTCATAGAAAGCTACCCTGACTGCATGCCACTGCGACTCCTGGGTAGGGAAGCAGATAGAGGCATCTATGTGGGCATCCAAGACATCCAAAACCTGAGTGGACATTACAAAATATAAGGTGAGTGTCATGACCTGTAATCAATACTTTACTGTGTTATATTACATAACAGAAGCACCACTTAGACATAGACGTGTATGCATGTTTTAACTCACCTGAATTAAATATTTTGAAAAGGTGGGCTGTGAGATACAAATTACATCGCCAGTCACAGGCTGGAAGCTGCCAGTAGCCATAAAGTTCTACACAGCCAGGAGTTTGTGCAGGCCTGAGACAGAGCGAGAGCGTGCGGTCTCAGGGTCTAGGTCCAGTTTGACAAGGTCATACAGACGGAAAATGTTGTTTCTATTTAGCCGGAACATCTGTATAACCTGGTCATCGGACAATGCGTTCAAGTTTAAACGCCCCCTAAAAAAACTAGGCCTGTGCAGCCTTCGTGGCACCTGTAAAACCTGCTGACCATGTTCAGTTTCCTGGCCCTGGTTTATTGTAGCCTCATGGAGCAGTCTCAGGTATCCCCCAGCAAACAAGAAATCAGTACTACACACGGCAGCAGCCATTTCAGAGTGAGAGATTTGAAAAATGTGCTTGGGTCCCTTTTAGAGGTCAAAAAATTCACGTGTGAGTAATGTATAATTGGAAACACATGTAAACACGCTTCTCAAAAGCAGGTCTACTTTTTTTTAGGCTTTTTTTTTTACGATTTGTTTTTTTTCACGGCCGCAAATGCATTTTCACGGTAGAGATTTCAAATACGAATACATAGTAAATGACGAGTTCTATACCTAAACAGCCGCGTTTGACTGATGGTGTATTCATTCGTATTTTTACTACACAGCCGTAAAAAAAATATGAATGCCCTCATCACTGCCGAGATTTGAGTTTAGTAAATCCCGAGATGACACTTTGAACAAAAAACACAAAATCGGTCAAAATCGGCAGCTTAGTAAATATACCCCATAGAGTGTTGAATTTCACCTTGTTACCACCTCTTGCTTTAGGTGATGGCAGGGCAGGTTTAAGAGTGTTTAATGGCACTCCATTCTTTGGCACTTGGTGGCTGAATGCCAAAAGTGGCCTGCAATTTTTCAGGCCACCGACAGCTTCTCCTGCAAGCCCCTGTCATTTTTCAAAAATTCTGCACCACAAATTAATTGTATGTGCAAAACATGGGACATGCTAGAATTTGCCCAGATGTAATGCAAGCACAATATTGGTGGCATTGTCCGATATCACAAATCCCCAGGAGAGTCTAATTGGGGTAAGCCATTGTGCGATGATGTCTCTCAGTTTCCGTAATAGGTAGTCAGTGGTGTGCTTCATAAGGAAAGCGGTGATACATAGCGTAGCCTGCCTAGGAACGAGTTGGCATTTGCGAGATGCTGCTACTGGTGCCGCTGCTGTTGTTGCTGTGGGAGGAAATACATCTACCCAGTGGGCTGTCACAGTCATATAGTCATTAGTCTGCCCTGTTCCACCTGTCCACATGTCCGTGGGTAAGTGGACAGTCGGTACAACTGCATTTTTTAGGACACTGAGAACACTTTTTGTAACGTCTCTGTACATTCTCGGTATCACCTGCCTAGTGAAATTGAACCTAGATGTGATTTAGTACCGGGGACACACCACCTCAAACAATTCTCTAAGTCCCACTGAACTAATGGCGGATACCGGACGCACATTTAACACCAACATACCTGTCAAGGCCTCAGATATCCGCTTTGACTGCTGTCATATTTCATCTTCCTCACAAAGGACTGTTGGACAGTCAATTGCTTAGTTGAAGTAGTACAAATGGTCTTCCGACTTCCCCTCTGGGATGATGATCGACTCCCAGCAGAAACAACATCAGCAGTAGGCGTATTACTCAAGGATCATCCGGAGGAATTCCGGTTAGGAGAGGTCTCCTCAGTCTTGCAGGACTACTGACGTTCCTGACTGAGGAGGAACTTGACATTGAGGGAGTTGGTGGTGTGGATTGCAGGAGCTTGGGTACAAGAGGAAGTAGGGATTTAGGTGTCAGTGGACTGCTTACGCTCTTACACAAAGTTTCACAACTTGACACTGACTTCTGATGAATGCGCTGCAGATGATGTATAAGGGAGGATGTTCCTAGGTGATAACGTCCTTACCCCTACTTATTACAGATTGACAGAGGCATCACACGGCTTGACACCTGTTGTCCGGATTTGTGGAGAAATAATTCCACACCGAAGAGGTGGCTTTTTTGATATTTTGCCCAGGCATCACAATGGGCTTATTCATCCCACGGACAACAGGTGTCTCCCCCAGTGCCTGATTTAAACAAACCACATTTTCTAGTGGGAGGATGAGGGCTTCCATCGTCATGTGAAGCTGAACCACTAGTCATGAACATAGGCCAGGACCTTAGCCATTCCTTCCCAATGCATGTCTTAAATAGCATATTGGCAAGTTTATGTTTCTCTTCAGATCATTAAAATAAATTTTTTGGGGTCTTTTTCCTGATATTTGGCAGACGACGTTGATGGCATTTCATCATCTATGTCATGACTAGTGGCAGCAGCTTCAGCACTAGGATGAAGTGATTCTTGATCTTTCCCTATTTTATCCTTCAAATTTTTGTTCTCCATTATTTTTCTGGAGTTATATAACCATATGCGTCAAAGGAGAGCGTTCCTCTACACCACACAGGGCAAACCTTGTGCAAATTATTTGGATTTTTATAACCCCTTTATTTGGAGTATATATACTACACAGGACAGCACCACTGAACTTATATGGCAGCACCACTGGACTGGAGTTATACGGCAGTACCACTGGAATTATATGGCAGTATCACTGGAATTATACGGCAGTATCACTGGAATTATACGGCAGGATCACTGGAATTATACGGCAGTACCACTGGACATATATGGCAGTATCCCTGGACTGGACTTATATGCCAGTACCACTAGAATTATACGGCAGAATCACTGGACATATATGGCAGTATCACTGGACTGGATTTATACACCAGTACCACTGGAATTAGATGGCAGGATCACTGGACTTATACATCAGTACCACTGAAATTATACGGCAGGATCACTGGAATTATACGGCAGTACCACTGGACTTATACGGCAGTGCCACTGGACATATACGGCAGTATCACTGGACTGGACTTATACTCCAGTACCACTGGAATTATACGGCATGATGACTTGACTTATACGCCAGTACCACTGGAATTATACGGCAGTACCACTGGACTTATACGGCAGTACCACTGGACATATACGGCAGTACCACTGGACATATATGGCAGTATCACTGGACTGGACTTATACGCCAGTACCACTGGAATTATACGGCAGGATCACTGGACTTATTAATGTAAAAAACTCACGTCAACCTTTTTCTATGTTGACCTTTTTCCATGTCGATCTAATGACCGTGACGACCTATTTCAGGTGTCAACCTAGTCACTGTCAACCAATAGTGGTCAAATTAATAACTGTCGACCTAATTACTTTCGTTCCAATGATCCACACCCTTGTAGCACCATTGAAACTTCCCCCAGCCATATTGCAGATGCAGTTTCTCTGTCTGATTCTGTCCTCTAATGCTTAGGGCTGTGCAGCTGTGTATGTAGCAACTTGTATTGACACTCCTGCGACACTACCATAACACGCCTACTACCAATTACCGCCCTGGAATGCTCATCACTTTGCCGCCACCTTTCTGATACCGTCTGAATCGATTGCAAACTTGCCTTTGTGTGTACTGTACATGCTGTATAATGCATGCATCGTAGTGGTTACCACAGTTGTAAAGCGTTACATAGTATTTGTGTAGAGAGACAGTGAGATAGAAAGTGTTAAAAGAACAAGAATAACAAAAGTAATCCTCCAAACATTCAGACAAAATAAATCAGGACGAAATACAGAAATATAAAAGTATGATAAAGCTTGTACAGTATACAGCCTCCATGTGTATAGAATTTTAGGACACTTACTGTACATCTACAAATTGACCTGAAAAGTCTCATTATAAAAGCTTGTGTAATTCTGGCTACATTCAACTTTTTAAAATTAAAAATTCTTATCTTTACATTTTGTCAGACCTGTAGCCGCTTCCTGTGCTGCATAAAAGAATCGCACTGCAAGCAGACTGGCTGGGCACGCGATAGAATACGGAAGAACTTGCTCTTTAGGTTGACATCAGCGAATGTGGCCCTTTGTTCTATAGTTTGGCTGAGTTAGCGCAGACATTGGAGTCAGCAGTCTTCCAGCAGAGATCCCTGAATTTTACAGCAGAGGTGTGTGTTACAGTCCTCAATGATAGTCATTATAATACACTGCCAGTGTGTGATTGTGGCAGTACCAGGAGTTCATATGTACTGTAGATATAGTACAGGGATTCTGGCATTTCAAATACCTTGTGAATCCATATTCCACAATGTATGGTATTTAGCTGTCATTTGAGTGACATTGCGAAGACCTGCATTGTAAGCATATTGTGGTTCCAAACAGTTTATATGTACCAGTGAATTAGTTTCCAATAGAACTGGCTATTTTGCGGCGATGTGCAGTTCAAAAGACATTGGGGGTCATTCCGAGTTCATCGTAGCTGTGCTAAATTTAGCACAGCTATGATCATGAACTCAGACATGGGGGGGACGCCCAGCACAGGGCTAGACCGCCCCTCATGTCAGTGCTGGCTACCCCCCGCAGAAGTGCAAAGACATCGCACAGCGGCGATGCCTTTGCACTTCAAGAGTAGCTCCCGGCCAGCGCAGCTTTAGCGTGCAGGCCGAGAGCTACTCTTCGCTCCCCGGCCCGCAGTGGCTGCGTGTGACGTCACGCAGCTGCTGCGAGCCACTCCCCGCATGGTCCGGCCATGCCTGCGTTGGCCGGACCGAGCCCACGAAACACCGTCCAAACGCCGCCGTTTCGCCCCCTCCCATCCATCGACCGCCTGTGCCTGTCAATCAGGCAGGGGCGATCATTGCGCAGCGATGGGCGGCCATGCGCCGGTGCACTGCAGCGCCGGCGCATGCGCAGTTCTGACCCGATCGCTACGTTGTGAAAAACTGCAGCGTGCGATCGGGTCAGAATGACCCCCATAGTCTTTTCATTTAGGTTGCGCCTGCCCATTTCACACTGTCAGGGCTATTTTACTTGCTATGTAACCTAGTGACCGGTGGTCTAGGGGGGATATTTAATAAAACATAATTACCTCATAAAAGCTGGAAAATGTGATATTTAAGTTCTCTGGAGACGGAGATAAACATCTGCTCTCCGGTGGCAGTTGGAGAGCAGTCCACAATTCAAATAGGGGAGCCCCACCAACTGCCAACCCAAACACTGCCAGACATTGCTGTTCAGGGCTCACTGGCAGTTGGTGTGGCTCCCCTGTTTGAATTTTGTACTGCACTGCAACTGCCACTGGTGAGTAGATATTTATCTCCATGTCCACAAAACATAAATATTACATTTTCCAGCTTTTATGAGATAATTATGTTTTATTAAATATCTCCCTAGGTCACCAAGTGGGTGACCCTAATTTTAATGATAATTATCTGGAGAACCTGTTCTTAAAAGGGGACTGGCTCCACTGGTAGGCTGTTTCATGATTCTGATGCCACCCCTTGGAATCAGCTACCTCTGTGCTGTGGTGCAGATCATAGTTCTGTCCATGTCCCTCTTCTCAATCTGGGCCCACTGCTTCTCTTACTTCCCTGCCCTTGGTCCACAGCTTCAATCTGCAAATTGCCAGCATAGAGGGCACCATCAATACTTTCTATTGATACCTGCAATCCATGGCACTAGCACGTGATTGTGGGGAGCTAATCAGAAAAGGAGGATAAAGTTTTGGGGTGTGCTACAGAAGGGCAGCACCTATGGCCTTGTTACTCCATACAAAAAAAAAAAAACATTGTCAAGTCACCATAAGATCTCTGTCATTGATGGTGGAAAAACATTGGACCTACACCATTGATGGCAAAACTGTCCATCTTCCGGGTCAAACCATCAAGGTTCTAAACAAACAAATCAATAATGTATTGCCTGAACATAAGGACATGTAATTACTTGGGGATGGGGTAAGTTCAATAATGTTATCCGGGGAATGGGGAGCAAGATTGCAATAATGCTTTATTATCTTGGTCCGGTGTATTTATTTATACATACACAGATGATTTATATTGGTGTTGCTGTCATAGTTATGTTCTTGAAATCTTGACCTTAAATCGTCTTTCTCCTATAATATGATCAAAGTTATTCCTCTACTGAAGACCCTAATAATTTGTGAAACTAGAAAATTCGGTGTCAAACGCAGAGGGTGGTGACTATCAAATTGTAAAATAGTATTGTGGTCAGCAGGTTTTCTGTATAGCCTAAGATGGAAAACCAAACCCATGATGAAAACAGTCACATCAAAATAACACATTTCAGATGCAATAGCTTCCATGGCTAGATTAATCAATCAACATTTGAATTGATGAATCAACGTCTTAAAAACAAATTAAAAATCTAATCTGTACTATCAAACCTAGGTAAAATAAATGTATCCATGTAAATATTTGCAAAAGGAGATGCTATTTTACTGCCCATTGCTGTGCCATTAATTTGTAGGTAGTTAAGGTCATGGTATTTGAAGTATCTATATGTAAGAGGCAGTTCAAGGATTAAGTAGGATGGTTACCATTGTTCCAATGTCTTCTATCCCCAAATGTTGCAAATATGGGGTCTATTTTCTAAACCTGGTGTAAGATAAAGTACCAACCAATCAGCTCCTGTCATCTTTCAAACACAACCCGTAACATGTCAGTTTGGAGCTGGTTGGTTGGTACTTTATTTCTCTCCACTTTATCTCTCTCCAAGATTTAGGGGAACATGTACTAAGCAGTGATAAAAGTGGAGAAGTGAGCCAGTGGAGAAGTTGGCCATGGCAACCAATTAGCTGCTCTGTATACTTTTATAGTATGCAAATTATGAATGTTATGTCAATGCTGATTGGTTGCCATGGGCAACTCCTCCACTCAGTGGCGCACGCAGGGGGGTTTCCGAGCACCCAGAAACCCCCCTTCACCAAAATATATATATATATATATATATATATATATTTATTTATTTATTTTTTGCTGCATGAGTATTATTAATGGCTGTCTAGCATCCTCTGCAGCCTGCTGTCTTCCTGGTGACACTTGTAAGTGCTTAATAAAAGTTTACTTTATTTTAATTATAGTACATATATATCCATATCTATATATATATATCTATATATATATATATATATATATATACACACAGATACACTAGTTTTACAGACCCAGCATATACTGGGCCACCTCAGTCCCCACCCCCGTGATTGGCTCCACCCAGTTCTGGAAACCCCCCCCCCATGCAAATCCTGCGTTTGCCACTGTCACTGGCTCACTTCTCCACTTTTATCACTGCTTAGTACATGCCCCCCTCTGTAAATAGACCCCTAAGTGTACTTCCTATTACACAAAATGTTCTAAAACCTTCTGGGTGTCATGTTAAGAACTGGAGCTGGTAACTTACTCGCTTGAAAACTTCTTACTTTGCCCGTACTTAAATTACAAAGTTCTTACTTGTTTCTTTCTCTTCTATTACCAGAGAATAATTTACTGCGTTACATGAGAGCGGAAGCTCAAATTCACTGTGAGCTTGTCGATGTAATTTCCCCTCAAGCTTATTCATGCAACACTAACGATTGCTCCACTATAGAATCTCTACAGCTGATTACAATCTGTCCGGCACAATTCCGTCCTTTAAATATTTACAAACCAGCTCTGAGCAATCTCACTTAATTCCAGCAAGGCGTAGTGTACTGTACCGTAACATTCTCAGCTCGTCGGCAGTGTCTGGCTAAATTACAAAGTTTCAACGTTACATTCAGAAATTTATAGTATGCCCATTCACAATGTTTTCTATTAGTGATTCTTAAAGTTTTAACCTAAAACCAAGTATAATAAACTATAAACTAGAAGTATATGCTAAATATAATATCAATAAAAATAATAATTATCATAATTATAATAAAATGCGCATTTACAATGTTTTCTTATAGTGAAGCTTATTGTATTACACTAAAACAAAGTATAACAATCTATGGGGCCTATCCAACTACAGTAGTTATACATTTTTTAAGGCATTCTGCTTACCTTGGGTTTGCATACTCCCAATACCCGTGTTATCCAATAGGAAAAAAAATAGTTGCAGTAGTTTTTACAGTGAAAATGTAACTAAAATATTGGCTAACACTAATGATGTTTAGTACTGTCCCAAGAATATATATATTTTGAATTTTAAAAATGCTGCAAATGGCTGAACTGTGTGGGTTATTAAAAAAGTAAAAAGTAAAAAAGTGATTAAAAAAATCCAACTTTTTTTAAAATGACAAGCTAATAAAATGTAAAATGCAAAAAAGAAGAAGAAAAAAAATGTGATTATGGGGTATTTTGAGGCCATTTTAAACACAAAATAATGTAAAACAATAAGAAAATGCAATTATTTTTCATTAAAAGAAATACGTTAATTACAACTGGGGTGCATAAACTAACAAAAAAATTATTTTGGGGTAATTTGAGGCACTTTATAACACTTAAAAATGACATGTAACTTTTGGACGAATCAAGCTAATTGGAAATTTCCAATTGCCTAATCGGTTATTGGAAAGGGTTCCATCCAAGGGGTTCTGAAGCAAGTCCCAACATTTTTAACTCAAAACAGGGATTTTCCCTGACTTTGCACCTGTTCTGGGGCCAGAAAAATTAAGCCATGGCAATTAAATATAAAAAAAACGTGTGCCTGAACCGATGGGTTTAAAAAAAAAAAAAAAGTACGCAATAGATTATGCCCCTATGTAAATTGTTTAGCTAATCCTAAAGTTTTACACAGAAATAAACGTCCGTTGTGCTTTACAGTTGGAAATAACAATGATATAACAAAACTGGGTAATAACAAACAGCCTAAGAGGTAGGAAGGCCCTGCTCGCAAGCTTACAATCTATAGCGCAGAAAACTAGTCAAGATAACCGTGGACCCATCTGTAATAAGAATATATATATATATATATATATATATACATATATATACATATATATTAGTGATGTGCACCGGAAATTTTTCAGGTTTTGTGGTGTGGTTTTAGATTCGGTTCCGCGGCCGTGTTTTGGATTCGGACGCGTTTTGGCAAAACCTCCCTGAAAATATTTTGTCGGATTTGGTTGTGTTTTGGATTCGGGTGTTTTTTTTAAAAAAACCTCAAAAACAGCTTAAATCATAGAATTCGGGGGTCATTTTGATCCCATAGTATTATTAACCTCATTAACCATAATTTCCACTCATTTCCAGTCTATTCTGTACACCTCACAATATTATTTTTAGTCCTAAAATTTGCACCGAGGTCGCTGGATGAGTAAGCTAAGCGACCCAAGTGGCCGACACAAACACCTGGCCCATCTAGGAGTGGCACTGCAGTGTCAGACAGGATGGCACTTTAAAAAATAGTCCCCAAACAGCACATGATGCAAAGAAAAAAAGAGGTGCACCAAGGTCGCTGGATGGCTAAGCTAAGCGACCCAAGTGGCCGACACAAACACCTGGCCCATCTAGGAGTGGCACTGCAGTGTCAGACAGGATGGCACTTCAAAATATAGTCCCCAAACAGCACATGATGCAAAGAAAAAAAGAGGTGCACCAAGGTCGCTGGATGGTTAAGCTAAGCGACCCAAGTGGCCGACACAAACACCTGGCCCATCTAGGAGTGGCACTGCAGTGTCAGACAGGATGACCCTTCAAAAAATAGTCCCCAAACAGCACATGATGCAAAGATAAATGAAAGAAAAAAGAGGTGCAAGATGGAATTGTCCTTGGGCCCTCCCACCCACCCTTATCTTGTATAAACAGGACATGCACACTTTAACAAACCCATCATTTCAGCGACAGGGTCTGCCACACGACTGTGACTGAAATGACTGGTTGGTTTGGGCCCCCACCAAAAAAGAAGCAATCAATCTCTCCTTGCACAAACTGGCTCTACAGAGGCAAGATGTCCACTTCCTCCTCATCCTCCGATTCCTCAACCCTTTCACTGTGTACATCCCCGTTCTCACAGATTACTAATTCGTCCCCACTGGAATCCACCATCTCAGGTCCCTGTGTACTTTCTGGAGGCAATTGCTGGTGAATGTCTCCACGGAGGAACTGATTATAATTAATTTTGATGAATATCATCTTCTCCACATTTTCTGGAAGTAACCTCGTACTCCGATTGCTGACAAGGTGAGCGGCTGCACTAAACACTCTTTCGGAGTACACACTGGAGGGGGCAACTTAGGTAAAATAAAGCCAGTTTCTGCAAGGGCCGCCAAATTGCCTCTTTTTCCTGCCAGTATACGTACAGTCCGTCAGTATACGTACAGTCCGTCTGACGTGCATACTTGGATGCGGTCACTCATATAATCCTCCACCATTCTTTCAATGGTGACAGAATCATATGCAGTGACAGTAGACGACATGTCAGTAATCGTTGGCAGGTCCTTCAGTCCGGACCAGATGTCAGCACTCGCTCCAGACTGCCCTGCATCACCGCCAGCGGGTGGGCTTGGAATTATTAGCCTTTTCCTCGCAGCCCCAGTTGCGGGAGAATGTGAAGGAGGAGCTGTTGACGGGTCACGTTCCCCTTGACTTGAAAAGTGTTTCACCAGCAGGTCTTTGCACCTCTGCAGACTTGTGTCTGCCGGAAAGAGAGATACAACGTAGGCTTTAAACCTAGAATCGAGCACGGTGGCCAAAATGTAGTGCTCTGATTTCAACAGATTGACCACCCGTGAATCCTGGTTAAGCGAATGAAGGGCTCCATCCACAAGTCCCACATGCCTAGCGGAATTGCTCCATTTTAGCTCCTCCTTCAATCTCTCCAGCTGCTTCTGCAAAAGCCTGATGAGGGGAATGACTTGACTCAGGCTGGCAGTGTCTGAACTGACTTCACGTGTGGCAAGTTCAAAGGGTTGCAGAACCTTGCACAACGTTGAAATCATTCTCCACTGCGCTTGAGTCAGGTGCATTCCCCCTCCTTTGCCTATATCGTAGGCAGATGTATAGGCTTGAATGGCCTTTTGCTGCTCCTCCATCCTCTGAAGCATATAGAGGGTTGAATTCCACCTCGTTACCACCTCTTGCTTCAGATGATGGCGGGGCAGGTTCAGGAGTGTTTGCTGGTGCTCCAGTCTTCGGCATGCAGTGGCTGAATGCCGAAAGTGGCCCGCAATTCTTCGGGCCACCGTCAGCATCTCTTGCATGCAACTGTCGTTTTTTAAAGAATTCTGCACCACCAAATTCAATGTATGTGCAAAACATGGGACGTGCTGGAATTTGCCCACATGTAATGCACGCACAATATTGGGGGCATTGTCCGATGTCACAAATCCCCAGGAGAGTCCAATTGGGGTAAGCCATTCTGCGATGATGTTCCTCAGTTTCCGTAAGAGGTTGTCAGCTGTGTGCCTCTTATGGAAAGCGGTGATACAAAGCGTAGCCTGCCTAGGAACGAGTTGGCGTTTGCGATATGCTGCTGCTGGTGCCGCCGCTGCTGTTCTTGCTGCGGGAGGCAATTCATCTACCCAGTGGGCTGTCACAGTCATATAGTCCTGAGTCTGCCCTGCTCCACTTGTCCACATGTCCGTGGTTAAGTGGACATTGGGTACAACTGCAATTTTTAGGACACTGGTGACTCTTTTTCTGAGGTCTGTGTACATTCTCGGTATCGCCTGCCTAGAGAAATGGAACCTAGATGGTATTTGGTACCGGGGACACAGTACCTCAATCAATTGTCTAATTCCCTGTGAATTAACGGTGGATATCGGACATACGTTTAACACCACCGCAGCTGCCAAGGCCTGAGTTATCCGCTTTGCAGCAGGATGACTGCTGTGACATTTCATCTTCCTCGCAAAGGACTGTTGGACAGTCAATTGCTTACTGGAAGTAGTATAAGTGGTCTTCCGACTTCCCCTCTGGGATCACGATCGACTCCCAGCAGCAACAACAGCAGTGCCAGCAGCAGTAGGCGTTACACTCAAGGATGCATCGGAGGAATCCCAGGCAGGAGAGGACTCGTCAGACTTGCCAGTGACATGGCCTGCAGGACTATTGGCTTTCCTGTCTAAGGAGGAAATTGACACTGAGGGAGTTGGTGGTGTGGTTTGCAGGAGCTTGGTTACAAGAGGAAGGGATTTAGTTGTCAGTGGACTGCTTCCGCTGTCACCCAAAGTTTTTGAACTTGTCAATGACTTCTGATGAATGCGCTCCAGGTGACGTATAAGGGAGGATGTTCCTAGGTGGTCAACGTCCTTACCCCTACTTATTACATCTTGACAAAGGCAACACACAGCTTGACACCTGTTGTCCGCATTTCTGTTAAAATAATTCCACACCGAAGAGGTGATTTTTTTTGTAATTTGACCAGGCATGTCAATGGCCATATTCGTCCCACGGACAACAGGTGTCTCCCCGAGTGCCTGACTTAAACAAACCACCTCACCATCAGAATCCTCCTTGTCAATTTCCTCCTCAGCGCCAGCAACACCCATATCCTCATCCTGGTGTACTTCAACAGTGACATCTTCAATTTGACTATCAGGAACTGGACTGCGGGTGCTCCTTCCAGCACTTGCAGGGGGCGTGTAAATGGTGGAAGGCGCCACTTCTTCCCGTCCAGTGTTGGGAAGGTCAGGCATCGCAACCGACACAATTGGACTCTCCTTGGGGATTTGTGATTTAGAAGAACGCACAGTTCTTTGCTGTGCTTTTGCCAGCTTAAGTCTTTTCATTTTTCTAGCGAGAGGATGAGTGCTTCCATCCTCATGTGAAGCTCAACCACTAGCCATGAACATAGGCCAGGGCCTCAGCCGTTCCTTGCCACTCCGTGTCGTAAATGGCATATTGGCAAGTTTACGCTTCTCATCAGAAGCTTTTAATTTTGATTTTTGGGTCATTTTACTGAACTTTTGTTTTTTGGATTTTACATGCTCTCTACTATGACATTGGGCATCGGCCTTGGCAGATGACGTTGATGGCATTTCATCATCTCGGCAATGACTAGTGGCAGCAGCTTCAGCACGAGGTGGAAGTGGATCTTGATCTTTCCCTATTTTACCCTCCACATTTTTGTTCTCCATTTTATAATGTGTGGAATTATATGCCAGTAATATATCAATAGCAATGGCCTACTGTACCGTACTGCTATATATATACTGGTGTTCAGCAAAATTCTGCACTGTCCTCCTACTATATACTGCGCACAACTACAATGCAGCACAGGTATAGATGGATAGTATACTTAACGACACAGAGGTAGAGCAATAGACTACTGTACCATACTGCTATATATATACTGGTGGTCAGTAGAATTCTGCACTGTCCTCCTACTATATACTGCGCACAACTACAATGCAGCACAGGTATGGATGGATAGTATACTTGACGACACAGAGGTAGAGCAATGGACTACTGTACCGTACTGCTATATATATACTGGTGGTCAGCAAAATCCTGCACTGTCCTACTATATACTGCGCACAACTAAAATGCAGCACAGGTATGGATGGATAGTATGCTTGACGACACAGAGGTAGAGCAATGTACTATTGTACCGTACTGCTATATATATACTGGTGGTCAGCAAAATTATGCACTGTCCTCCTACTATATACTGCGCACAACTAAAATGCAGCACAGGTATGGATGGATAGTATACTTGATGACACAGAGGTAGAGCAATGGACTACTGTACTGTACTGCTATATATATACTGGTGGTCAGCAAAATCCTGCACTGTCCTCCTACTATATGCTGCTCACAACTAAAATGCAGCACAGGTATGGATGGATAGTATACTTGACGACACAGACGTAGAGCAATGGACTACTGTACCGTACTGCTATATATATACTGGTGGTGAGCAAAATTCTGCACTGTCCTCCTACTATATACTGCACACAACTACAATGCAGCACAGGTATGGATGGATAGTATACTTGACAACACTGAGGTAGAGCAATGGACTTCTGTACCGTACTGCTATATATATACTGGTGGTCAGCAAAATTCTGCACTGTCCTCCTACTATATACTGTGCACAACTAAAATGCAGCACAGGTATGGATGGATAGTATCAAAAGAATAAAGAGTAGATGGTATCAGTTACCCAGAGTGCCACATAAAGGAAACAAATCCAAAAAAGGGGTGTTAAATATGAAGAATACTTAAGTACACATCCCTTTTTCATACGAAGGGTAGTTCTTTCCAGTATTTTTCCTATACTCCCGTATGTTCAGTATATAGGGAGAAAACCGATAGTACAGCATGTGTAGTACAGTACTTTTAATCACACAACAAACATAAAGACATAAAAATGAATGGTTTGTGCAAATAGCAATGAAACTTCAGAGCAGTGATATCCTGAGTATTTGGAGACAAAGTGGATAGGCTGTAAAATTACCAGAAATTGTTGAGAACCGGTGGAAAACAGTTCTCGAATGAGTTCTTTATTTATCACCAGTACGCTCCTCCCGGGTAGGTAGTCTGGGATAGGTTCCTGGCAATGATTAGGTCCTCATTCGAGAACTGTGTACTGGGGAGACACTGATTTTGGGTATCTGTTTATTGAGCTGCCTATTCTGCGCAATTTGTCACACTATCACTCTAAATTGCTTTTATGGATGGATAGTATACTTGACGACACAGAGGTAGAGCAATGGACTACTGTACTGTACTGCTATATATATACTGGTCAGCCAAATTCTGCACTGTCCTCCTACTATATACTGCGCACAACTAAAATGTAGCACAGGTATGGATGGATAGTATACTTGACGACACAGAGGTAGAGCAATGGACTATTGTACCGTACTGCTATATATATACTGGTGGTCAGCAAAATTCTGCACTGTCCTCCTACTATATACTGCGCACAACTAAAATGCAGCACAGGTATGGATGGATAGTATACTTGACGACACAGAGGTAGAGCAATGGACTACTGTACTGTACTGCTATATATATACTGGTGGTCAGCAAAATTCTGCACTGTCCTCCTACTATATACTACAATGCAGCATAGATATGGAGCGTTTTCAGGCAGAGAACGTAGATATTTGCAGCACACTGAGCACAGATATTTGCAGCACACTGAGCACAGATATTTGCAGCACACTGAACACAGAAACTGAGAGAATGCAGCCACGTCCTCTCGCTATCATCTCCAATGCACGAGTGAAAATGGCGGCGACGCGCGGCTCCTTATATAGAATACAAACCTCACGAGAATCTGACAGCGGGATGATGACGTTCGGGCACGTTCAGGTTAACCGAGCAAGGCGGGAAGATCCGAGGCTGCCTCGGAACCGTGTAAAATAGGTGAAGTTCGGGGGGGTTCGTATCTTGACGAACCGAACCCGCTCATCTCTAATATACAGTATATATATATATATATATATATATATATAAAAATATGATGAATATTAATACCTACTACTACTACTAACTACAACTACTACAACTATTACTACTAATAATACTAATAATAATAATAATAATAATAATAATGATAACAGTAATAATAAAACAATATTCTTCATCTTAATAACCATAATAATAAATATAGTGAATACTATCAAGTATATAATTATAACGACAGAAAAAGACAGTAATTATATTACAGTATTATTATTATTATTATTATTATTATTAATAATAATAATAATAATTAATCTGCAATACATAACTCTCACAGACAGGGTCTTCTCTAGCCTATGGGGGTCATGCTAGGATTTTTCACTGCACTGCGATCCGGTCAGAACTGCGCATGCGTATACACTGCAATGCGCAGGCGCGTCGTACGGGTACAAAGCGGATCGTTGCTGAGCGATGAGTTTTACGAAGAATCCATTCGCACAGGCGATCGCAAGGAGATTGACAGGAAGAGGGCATTTGTGGGTGTCAAATGGCCGTTTTCTGGGAGTGGTTGGAAAAATGCAGGCGTGTCCAAGCGTTTGCAGGGCGGGTGTCTGACGTCAATTCTGGGACCGGACAGGCTGAAGTGATCGCAGCGGCTGAGTAAGTTCAGACCTACTCAGAAACTGCCCAAAACTTTTTGTAGCACCATCGCTTGCACATGCGATCGCACATTTGCAAAGCAAAAATACACTCCCCTATAGGCGGCGACTATGTGATCGCAGCGCTGCAAAAAATAGCTAGCGTGCGATCAGGTCGGAATGACCCCCTATGTCTCATGTTTGTCCACCTTGTATGACCCTACTATCATGTATTATGCTATTGATCACTCATATGGAATTCATACCTGTATCCGTGCTAGCTGTGATTGCAGGCTCATGGCTATCCTTGGGTAACAGGGCCGGTTCTGGACCTTGTGGCTCCCCGGGCGAAAAATAGGGGCGTGGCTTCATACAGGGGCGTGGTAAGTTACGCCCCCTGTAGCTTTACGCCCCCATTTGTGCAGTACAGTAGCGCCGCTTACAAAAAATAATGAAAAATTAATACTTACTGTCCCCGCTCCTGATTCCCGACCGCTGCAGACCTCCGCCGGCGCCGCTCCTCTCCTCGGATCTATGGGAGAGACGGCATGACGTCTCTCCCATAGCACAGCATAGATAGACACTAGAGGTCAATTATGACCCCTAGCGTCTGTGCCAGTCCCACAATGCTGTGCGGTGCGCGATGACATCATCGCGCACAGCAAAGGTCCTCTCCATGAAGGAAAACTAGACGGGTAGCGTCTAGTTCCCTTCACAACGGGGGGCACTGCCAAACAGTAGCGGATCTTGCCATGGTGTGGCGCCCTCTAGATCCGCTACTGTTGGGTAACTATGCTTCATTATATTCATGTGTCTGTTTTTATGTCACATCTGTAAGATAACGGTCAGTCACTATGGAATCCCTACAAATAAACAATGATAATGATGGTGACACCTGCATATTCCACAACACTGTACAATCAGGGAGAACCTATTGAACAACACAGGGCAATGAAGCAGAGGACAGAAGACCCTGATAACTGGAGGCTGTGAGTGTGAAGGGTAATGTCAGGTCCAGTGGGACGCAGGACAGCGGGCCGCAGTGTTTTCAGCTGATGATTCTCTCAGTCAGCATATCATGAAAGTGACACCACAGAGTTTCCTGGAAATTGCTTTCTTTGTTTGAAGCCATAATAAAACCACTGGAGATTCACTCACTTCTTCAGATAAGGAATTGAAAAATTACTTCTTGTAGCAAGTAATACAGAAAGATGTGATCACCACTAGCCTGGGTATTGCTGGAAAGCTGTAAGGGGGCGTTCAGGACGCTCGGATTACCAGACTTGCTGGCAAAAGTGGTTTTCTCTTGTTAAAAAAAAGTTTTATGCACAGTAAAAGATATGTACCCTGCAGGCAAATCATTCTGCACACTGAGCGGAGCACTTGCTGGAAGTGACATTGGGGTCTATGGGGGTCATTCCGAGTTGTTCGCTCGCTAGCAGTTTTTAGCAGCCGTGCAAACACTATGCCGCCTCCCACTGGGAGTGTATTTTAGCTTAGCAGAAGTGCGAACGAAAGGATCGCAGAGCGGCTACAAAGTTTTTTTGTGCAGTTTCAGAGTAGCTCAAAACCTACTCAGCGCTTGCGATCACTTCAGACTGTTTAGTTCCTGTTTTGACATCACAAACCCGGTCATTCCGAGTTGATCGCTAGCTGCTTTCGGTCGCTGCGCAGCGATCAGGCAGAAAATCGGCACTTCTGCACATGCGTATGCGGCACAATGCGCACGCGCGTCGTACTATCACAACGAACAATGTCATTTCACACAAGGTCTAGCGAAGCATTTCAGTCGCACTGCTGGCCGCAGGGTGATTGACAGGAAGTGGGTGTTTCTGGGTGTCAACTGACCGTTTTCAGGGAGTGTTTGGAAAAACTCAGGCGTGCCAGGAAAAACACAGGCGTGGCTGGGCGAATGCAGGGCGTGTTTGTGACGTTAAAACAGGAACTGAACAGTCTGAAGTGATCGCAAGCGCTGAGTAGGTCTGAAGCTACTCTGAAACTGCACAAAATTATTTTGTAGCCGCTCTGCGATCCTTTCGTTCGCACTTCTGCTAAGCTAAAATACACTCCCGGTGGGAGGCGGCATAGCGATTGCACGACTGCTAAAAACTGCTAGTGAGCGATCAACTCTGAATGACCCCCTTAGTACATAGACCCCTAGATTCCTATTATTATTATTATTATTATTATTATTATTATTATTATTATTATACATTTCTAAGACAACAACATACAGTAAGTGAGCTAGCCTGCTTTACAAAGATTTCACCCTACTGCTTTAAATAACTATAAGTGGCTGTCAATCTGAATCAGGTACTCGGTCATCTTTAATTAAGTACAACAATGACAGGAACAATTACTTATATAGCGCCTACATAAATTTCAGGCTGCAATATTACTCCCTTACATGAGTATATTGAGTTATACATATCTTAGGTAATCTACAGGGCCGTCTTAACAGCAATATAGGCCCCTGGGCACAGCAATGCACTGGGCCCCCTACCCATCCTCCAGTGATAGGGATGGGGGGTGCTATCAGTGCAGCTTTGATGTCCCGCGGGCGGTAGGGGGTGATCTATCTTCCGCTCAGCATGTATGACCTTGAGCAGTAATTTCTGCTAATTACTCCTTTACTGCACAGATGGGGCTAAACTGTAGAAGGGGGCATTGGGCGGAATGAAGAAGCCCTGGTACATGACTTCCAGGGTGGTAAGAGGTGTTTAATACATAGGGGAGGGGAGGGGAGGATAGTGGAGTGGGCTTAATATTCATCATTTTCCGGTGGGAGGGCAGCTTGCTTGATTGCAGATATCTCCAGTTCCTGAAAATTTATTTCTTAGCTTTGAATGGGATAAAAAACTAGAGAGCCCCACCTTTCAGAAGATTCTGGGGACTTGGGGATCAGAGTTCAGAAACCAAAGCAATTCACTAATGAATATCTAAAACTGTATATTAGGCGTGTGGAGCTGGAGCAGGGACCAGCTGCTGGAAGGCTGATATCACTGGTTCTGGGCATAGTAGAAACAAGCTGCCAGTGTCCACCAAAAGGGGAGAGTCCCAGCTTTTGGCTTATACCCTCAGAAAAACTGTATGTCAGACAGAACCTGAGATATCTGGCTTGGAAGAGCAATTAACAGGCTTGGTTGGCGGCCACTGCTTTCAAGTCAAATATCTCCGGTTCTCCAGGGCCGATTTTAAAAAATCTGGTACCCCTGGAAAGAGGGGACCCTCAGCTATCTGCCTAGAGCCCTTATACTCCTGGGGCCCTTGGGCAAGAGCCCATTGAGCCCATACGAAAAGACGGCCCTGGACCTGCAACTCCAAGGTTATGTAGTATTATTATTATAATTTTTTTACAAATACTAATGTATGTTGACAGTGACTATGGGGGTAATTCAGACCTGATCGTTAGGCTGCGTTTTTTCACAGCCTGCGATCAGGTCCGAACTGCGCATGTGTATGCACCGTAATGCACAGGGGCGTCGCACGGGTACAAAGTGAATCGACGCTCAGCGATGGGTTTGTGCGATGGATCCTTTTGCACGGGCGATCGCAAGGAGATTGACAGGAGGAAGGCATTGGTGGGTGGCAACTGACCGTTTTCAGGGAGTGGTTGGAAAAATGCAGGCGTGTCCAAGCGTTTGCAGGGAGGGTTCCTGGCGTCAAATCCGGTCCCGGACAGGCTGAAGTGTTCGCAGTGGGGGAGTAAGTCCTGGGCTGCGCAGAGACTGCACAAAATCTGTTTGTACAGCTCTGCTACACATGCGTTCGCACACTTGCACAGCTAAAGTACACTCCCCTGTAGGCGGCGACTATCTGATCGCAGCAGTGCAAAAATCACTTGCTAGCAATCAGGACTGAATTCAGCCCCTATGTCAAAACAAGAAAGCCAATACCATTATCCCTTCAAGGTTGTAAAGCTACTTAAAGCATTCTAACGGTTCAGGAATTATAACTATAAACATGCTGCTTTAGCAGACATAGCTAAGATACTGAATGTTGAAATAATGTTTGTATACCACTCAAAGTACTATGGAGATTTGGTGCCTAAGTAGACTTGGACTCATATACAGCTTTGCTTCTTGACGTTTTTTTGACTCGCTTTTTTTGACCGGCGACTGGAATGCCGGCAATCAAAATACTGATGCTGGAATCCCGACACTACTTGGAATGCTGACATCAGCACCCCGACTAGGGTCACAAGCTCAGCGCCAGAACCCCAACCGCTGGAAGCCCGAACGAGCATGTGGTTAGGTTTAGGCTGCGGGGGGAGGGTTAGGATTAGGCTGTGGGGAGGGGGGGTAAGGGTAAGGCATCCCTGGGGAACCTTAGGGTTAGGCCGCAGGGGGGAGAGGACTAGATTTAGGCTGTGGAGAGGAGGGGGGGGGGTTAGGTTTAGGCGCCACTGGGGAGGGTTAAGGCTAGGCTGCGGGGAGGTTTTTTTTTTAGGGTTAAGGGGCAATTGGGGAACGTAGGTATACTTACCTTACCCATGTCAGGATTCTCAACATCGGGATGCCGCGGTCAGTATTTTGACCGCCGGCATCCTGAATGCCGGCATATCAATCCCAACCCTGTAGAGTGTGTATAATCCCGTATACAGGGGGTCATTCTGACCCGACTGCACACTGCAGTTTATCACAGTGGTGCGATCGGGTCAGAACTGCGCATGCGCCGGCACCGCAGTGCGCATGCCAGATGGGCAGGCGGAGGCGGTCGCTGGGCAGGAAGGGGGGGCGGAACGGCGGTGTTTGGGCGCCATTTCGTGGGCACAGTCCGGCCAATGCAGGCGCGACCGGACCGAAACTGGGGGCGGTCCGCGGCGGCTGCGTAATGACATACGCAGCCGCTGCGGGCTGGGGAGTGATGAGTAGCTCCCGGCCAGCACGCTAAAGCTACGCTGGTCGGGAGCTACTCTTGAAGTGGAAAGGCAACGCCGCTGTGCGATGCCTTTGCACTTCTGCGGGATGGGGGGGCGGCACTGACATGCGGGGCGGGATAGCCCTGTGCTGGGCGTCCCCCCGCATGTCAGTGTGAATGATCGTAGCTGTGCTAACTGTAGCACAGCTACGTTCATCTCGGAATGATCCCCACAGGCTGCCAGCCGGGGGGGATGGCGATTTATTGATCCCATTGGATTTTTGGTAGAGCTAATGGAAAATAATTTATAGATTTGTAAATAACTGCTCAGTTACAGCTTTAGGTTTCAGGAAACACGCCGCATGTATAATAAATGCCCTACAAATTCAAAATGAAAACATAGTTGCGACTTAATAGTTACTTCTGGCACATTGAAACTTAAGGTGTATTGGTTCCCAATTTGTTCAAATCATTGAAGCTCGGATCTCACCGTCAAGATCCCTCAGTTTTTCTCCTCCCAATCACATTTAGGCTTCAGACAACTCTGAAATGCAGATGAAAACCATGTAACAAGATGGCTGGATTTTAAAACACACCCAAACAATAACTTTTTCTAGGCTATATGGACAACATTAGATAATATATGGAACCATATACCAGTGATGTGCGTCAGGGGAGGCAGAGCCTCACCCGTCATACTCCAGTACACGCCAAAATGATCACTATAAAAAAGATCAGACTAATACAAAGAAGATATTTATAACTTATTATATCATTATTGTATATATTCTTTGTATATACATCTTTGTGTATCATCAACAATATATGCTGCGCTCTATAAGAAACTTTTAATATATAAATAAACATTCTATATAACACAATAATCTTTGTATTATTCTAATCATTTGTGTATGTGTAAATCTGGCTGTGATACTAGCCAGTGCCTCCCCAGTCACTGACCTCACTGCATTTCACTGCCATATACCATATGGGATCTGGTCTGAAGATCGACAGTGTCTAGGTCGACAATGTTAGGTCGACCACTATAGGTCGACAGGGTCAGAAGGTCGACATGGTCAGAAGGTCGACATGTTCTAGGTCGACAGGTCAAAGGGTCGACATGAGGTTTTTTTTTAAAAAAAAATCCTTTTTTAACTTTTTTATACTTAGCGATCCACGTGGACTACGATTGGAACGGTAATCTGTGCCGAGCGAAGCGGTAGCGGAGCAAGGCACCTTGCCTGAAGCATGGCGTGTGAAGCGAGCCATGCGGGGGGACACGGTGCACTAATTGGGGTTCCTGGTCACTCTACGAAGAAAACGACACCAAAAAAACATAAAAAACTCATGTTGATCTTTTGATCCGTCGACCTAGAACATGTTGACCTTCTGACCCTGTCGACCTAGTGACTGTTGACCTATAGTGATCGACCTAAACATTGTCGACCTACACACTGTCGATCTAATGATCCACACCCATACCATATAGTATATGTACTAATATATGCTAAATGGTGTATTACGATAAGCATATTTATAAGGACAGAATAAGAACCGCATACGCATGGGGTCGAAAATGATCAGGGGCCTAGGTGTAAGTGTCATGTGGGTGTGGCCATTGTCATGTGAGTGTGGCTACTGGCTAGTGCCATGTAGGCATGTACACCCCCTAGATCAACGTTTTTCAACCCATCAGTGTGCCGCAACTGGTTGACAAGTGTGCTGCAGAGTCAGAGCCGCCTTCACTAACTGTGGACCCGGACAGTGGACACGCGGGCAGCGCTGGGCTCTTCTGGGAGCACCTGAGCCGTGACCTATAGCAACGCGGCGGTGTGACATCATAGGTCATGCGCACCACATAGCATGGCTGGCAGCATGCCCAGCCGCCAGCCCATACGACCATCTGCCATACACCCCGCACGTCGGCCCCACTCGCCAGCTAGCCAGCCTGTATGCATGCCTGCCTGTCTACCGCTCACAGCTCTGCACTGTGAGCCGATGATGGACCTGAGCTCCTTTCTCTTCTACCAGGAGGTAGCAACCAATGTATTGTTTTTATTTCTGAGGGGGCAAGTGTTTTTTATTCTGAGGGGGCCAAATGTTTTTTTTTTTTTAATTCTGAGAGGGCCAAATGTGTGTGGGGTTTTTCTGTGGGGGCGAATGTATTTATTTTATTACTGTGAGTGCCCATATGTTTCTTTTATTACCGTGGGGGCCAACGTGTGTGTTTTTCCCCGTGGAGGACTGGTGGTGTGCCTTGGCAATTTAAAAATATTGTTCGATGTGCCGTGAGTTGAAAAAGGTTGAAAATCACTGCCCTAGATTATCAGCCCTAATGACTCCATAAATACATCAAAGCATAACAATTGCATCATTTTGTGAGTAAAATTAAAAAAAAAAAAAATAATATTACTGTCACTGCTGTAATTAAGAGGGGTCTGTTTTTATGCAGATGCCTAGGGCTGTAGTCCCATCCATCTCATTGTTAATTTGGCCCTGCATATTTATATACAGTAAATTGTCAAGACAATTTTTCGTGATTCCAGCCTGTTCTCAAATACTGCAATCTAGGATAGATGGGTCATGATGGTGTGCATTTCAGTCACTCACCACTCAATACTCAATTTCTTTGTCACCATGGTGGAAATTATGGACTCCTTACATTCTCTGCACAAATATTAATATTTCACAAGTAATTACACATAGGTATGTAGCATGGGCCACACAGGCTTGCAAGTTCAATAAGAATCACGTAGAATACGCTAGATTAAATGTTGTAAATCTCAAAAATATCTCCAAAAGCTTTGGTTACAAAAGATATTACATAAAATAAGACATGCAGTTTATGATTCCAAATTATTTCAGAAATAAACTAAAGTAGGAATAAGTTTTAGAAATCCAAGACTTACAACAGAGACCTTAGGACTTTTGTTGTGGGGAGGGGTTTCACAAGTATAAGAGGTATGCTGCATTCCCAGCTAGTGGATGCTCCCCAGCTTGCAGCTGATACAAAATGCAGCTGCCAGGCTGTTAACCAACCAGCCTCATTCCAGCCTCATAACACCCATTCTCTGCTCCCTCCGCTGGCTGCCTGTAAAATGGTGAATTATTTTCAAGATTGGTTTACTGACTTTCAAAGCCATACATAACTAGGACCCAAGGTACCTGAAACAGCTTCTGATTCTATTCTGTCCCACTCAATTACTGCAATATGTAGAAGAAGGACATTTAGCAGTACCTAGAATCTGGGGGTTGAGCTTTTAGCCGCTCTGACTCTATGGAATTCTTTTCTCTGCACAGATTGAGAGGTCTCCACTCTAGAATCCTTCAAAAGCAGACTCAAGACTTTCCCGTTAACTCAAGCATTATCTTAATGTCCCTTTATTATCTCCATGTTCCCTTTATTTTATTAAAAGCTTTCCTGTACTTCATTACTCCTGTACTGTATTAGGTTCAGTCTATCTGTTAAGTGCCTTGAGTCGTGTTGGAGAAAGAGCGCTACATAACTAAGTTATTATTATAAGCCTCATTATCTGACTCTCCAGTTGTGTTTTCCCCATCATTTGAGACCCCTTAACAAACCTAACATTTATAGAAAGGGACCAAATGTGATTAATAACTATCTCCAAGTCAGGCCTAATGCAGCAGTCTCCTCTTCCTGTGCGGGTTGGGGGGAGCGATCACACTGAATGTGGTTCACCATGCATTTGCCCCTTGCTGGGGGCTCTTTTACTATTTATTTTCCCTGAAGGAGACATGGCCATGCCTTCCGAGATTAGGCCATATACGAAAAAGCATCTGGCCTGGCCCAGCTCTCTACGGCCTTCATTTGAGTTTGGTTTTTAATGTGACCAATTAAGCAACCAGTAAAATGGCATGCCTGTGATTCTCCCATAAGATGCCCATGAACCTCAGAGGGTGTTGGAACAAAAAACTAAAAAAAAACTCTTCTCCTCCTACGCTGACTTAATTTAAACTGAGCTATTTCTTTGAATCTGATATTTCAGTAGCTCAGGTGACTGTTTCAGCAAAAACATTGGTTTCCCATGTTCCAAACCAAATTGTCATATTGCAGGGTGAGAGTGGGCATTTAGGGAGGTGACTACTGCTTATTGTCTGTGGTGGTTGTGGTGATGGTTTCTGGGATATTACATCCAATAGGGTGGATTGTGCACCATTTTGGAGCATATCCAGTAGGAAAGCATGTGCAAATATGGAAGTGTGCACAGGAAATAAAGACAGACTAGGGTCCTACTCTCATATTAGGCATAAATGAGGCTCCAATGAAAGTTGAGCAATTAATTAATGAGGTGATCCAGAAGGTTAGCTGGAGGTATTACCTCTGCCAGTATGTGCATAATTGGGGCCTGATTCTGACTCAGACGCTGCAGGATCTGTGTTTACATCATTTGGAGATCTTGTGTAAGTGACTTTTTGGTAATGCCACTTTCCTGGTGTGTAGCTGTGTGTCTGCTTGTGAAAAAACGAAGCTGTAATACAGCTTGGTGCCAGGGCCGTCTTAACAGCCTTGAAGGCCCTGGGTAAAGCAATGCATTGGAGCCCCAGCCCTCACATTCATGGGATTTTTTTTTTTAAATCATAATTTACCCCTCCGGCAGTCCCGCACTGTCTTTTCATATGCTTCCATACAGTGAATGTCTGTCAGCACTCTGATTGCTGGATAGCTCCAAACATCCACCAATCAGCAAGCTGTCAGCCATTCGCTGTCTGGCTGCTGGCTGGAGGCAGGTAGAAAATGCTGCACTCTGACAGTTGGATAGCTCAAACCATCCACCAATCAGCAAGCTGTCAGCCATTCGCTGTCTGGCTGCTGGCTGGAGGCAGGTAGAAAATGCTGCATTCTGACAGTTGGACAGCTCAAACCATCCACCAATCAGCAAGCAGACAGCCATTTGGTGTCTTGTTGTAGAGTAGACAGGCAGCATTCTCTACAGATTCGTGGGGCCCTGGGAATCTTCCCAGTGTGCCAATACATTAAGATGGCCCTGCTTGGTGCATTTTCAGATGCCACCATCAGTCGCACCAACAAAACTTGTACCAGCTTCATGCTAGGTGCAGATTCTCCATTTGACTTTGGTCTGTAATGTGAGCTAATAAGCATCTGAGTTCTCCACCAGTTAAAGACATGCCTGTGAATCTCCCATACCATGCCCATAAAATGAACCATCTACATGTATCTAAATAGCTGCCACCCAGTTACCACCCAGGAACACTCTGTGCATACCCGCAGCAGGACACATGCACATTGAGACTTTTTAGTAATTTTGACACATGACCAAAAAAAAAAAAAACCGCTCAACTGTATGAACATCGGCAATGCATCCAACTCAGACACCCTAGGGTTACGGCAATTCTGCAAAATGCTGTCAAACGAGTCACCATGGATTTTTATAAAAAGCAAATTGGGCATGCAACCCTCGTCTTCCATGGCTGGCAAATTGGTATATTAACAATGGGGCTAATTCAGACCTGATCGCTGCTGTGCGTGTTCGCACAGCAGCAATCAGGTCTGAAATGCGCACGTGCCGGCGCCGCAGTGCGCCGGCGTATGGCTGACAGCCGACGGCATTCTTAGACCTGCGATCGCCTCTGCCTGATTGACATGCAGAGATGGTCACTGGGTGGGAGGGGGCAGGCCAGCGGCTCTTGGCCGCCATTTAGGGGGCCCAGTCCGGGCAATGCAGGCGTGCCTGGCATGCTAGGGGGGCGGGCCGCGGCGGCTGCGTGGCGTCACATGCAGCCGCTGCGACCCGGGCAGCAACGAGTGGCTCCCTGCCAGCTCGCATGAGCTGCGCTGGCTGGGGGCTACTCCTACAGTACAAAAACATTGGCGCTGTGTGATGCTTTTGTACTTCTACAATGGGCAGGAGCGGTTCTTGGTACGGGCAAGCAGTGCCTGCACCCGGAGCACTGCGGCCTGGGGGCACGGCCACAGTCACCTACGGCCTACCCGCACCCCGGCTGCAGCAGACGCCATTATTGACCTCTAGTGTCTGCGCGACGCTTCTATGGGAGAGACATCATGACGTCTTTCCCATAGAGAGGAGCCGCGGGCGGCCAGACGGAGCAGCAGCAGCAGCAGCGGTCGGGAAGCAGGAGTGGAGCAGTGGTAAGTATTGTTTTTTGTGTGTGTGTGTTTGTAAGCGGCTACTAAGGGGCACAGCAACAGGGGGCACAGCGACAGGGGCACAACTACTGGGGGCACAGCGACAGGGGGCACAACTACTGGGGGCCCAGCAACAGGGGGCACAACTACTGGGGGCACAGCGGCAGGGGGCACAACTACTGGGGGCACAGCGACGGGGCACAACTACTGGGGGCACAGCGACGGGGCACAACTACTGGGGGCACAGCAACAGGGGGCATAACTGTGGCCACACACCTCCCCTATGAAGCCACGGCCATATTTTTCGCCACGCGCACTAACTGTTTTGCCGCGGGGGGGGGGGGGGGGGGGGGGGGCAGTTGAAACTTTCGCACTGGGCACCAAAAGGTGTGAAATCGGCCCTGACGACGGGGTAGGGCCTGATATGCAGGGCGGACTAGCCCTGTGCTGGGCGTCCCCCCGCATGTCAGGGAAGCTGATCGTAGATGTGCCAAATGTAGCACATCTACGATCAGGTCTGAATCACCCCCAAAGTTTCCTACTCTCTAACATTTTTTTTTTCAGTTTAGTAAGTGACCCTCGCTACACACAATCGGGATAGCATGTGCGACAGATGCAGATGGTAAAGAGTTGTTTTTAAGACTTTGTGTAATTTGTACCGGCACTGTACTAACTGAGAACCTAGCCTGCATCTGTAATAGTCCTCATTATCATCTTATACTGTAATGGAACATTTTTGTGTTCTTGTTGGAGTAATTTTCCGTATTTAATCATTACTGTTTTATGTGTCCTTGTCCTACTTCTAAATGCCAAACTGAAACTACATCTCTCGGCATCTGCGTATGAGACATTCATAATACATAAGCCCGCTGACCTCTTCTGACATGCTGAGAAGTGACCAGTGCAGAGTAACCAAGAACACGCAAGAAGAAGTCGCTTGTAATTAGATCCAAGGCAAACTGATACCACACGTTGAGAACGTACTTGGAAACAGGCTGGTGACTCAACATAACATCATGGCTTTGCATTTAACATGACTTTTATTTTATTAATATACTGTATATGGGGGGTCATTCCAAGTTGTTCGCTCGCAAGCTGTTTTTAGCAGCTTTGCACACGCTAAGCCGCCGCCTACTGGGAGTGAATCTTAGCTTATCAAAATTGCGAACGAAAGATTAGCAGAATTGCGAATAGACACTTCTTAGCAGTTTCTGAGTAGCTCCACACTTACTCGGCATCTGCGATCAGTTCAGTCAGTTTCGTTCCTGGTTTGACGTCACAAACACACCCAGCGTTCGCCCAGACACTCCTCCGTTTCTCCAGCGACTCCCGCGTTTTTCCCAGAAACTGTAGCGTTTTTTCGCACACACCCATAAAACGGCCAGTTTCCGCCCAGAAACACCCACTTCCTGTCAATCACATTACGATCACCAGAACGAAGAAAAAACCTCGTAATGCCGTGAGTAAAAAACCTAACTGCATAGCAAATTTACTTGGCGCAGTCGCACTGCGGACATTGCGCATGCGCATTAGCGACTAATCGCTCCGTTGCGAGAAAAAAATAACGAGCGAACAACTCGGAATGACCCCCATGGATAACACCTAAGTTTGCTTGTCATTGACAGCTGCTAGGAACCTCAATGACTTAGGGGTAGATTTATCAAATCTTGGAGAGAGATAAAGTAGAGATGTTGCTCAGCTTCTGTAATTTTTCTAGCACAGCCTGTAAAATGATAGAAGCCGATTGGACGGCATGGGCAACTTCCACATGCAAAGACCATCTAAAGAGGAGGTGGTCCAGACGGAGACTACACATGGGTGGTCATTCCGAGTTGTTCGCTCGCAAGTTGCTTTTAGCAGCTTTGCACACGCTAAGCCGCTACCTACTGGGAGTGAATCTTAGCATAGTAAAATTGCGAACGAAAGATTAGCAGAATTGCGAATAGACACTTCTTAGCAGTTTCTGAGTAGCTCCACACTTACTCGGCAACTGCGATCAGTTCAGTCAGTTTCGTTCCTGGTTTGACGTCACAAACACTCCCAGCGTTCGCCCAGTCACTCCCCCGTTTCTCCAGCCACTCCCGCGTTTTCCCCAGAAACGGTAGCGTTTTTTCACACACTCCCATAAAACGTCCTGTTTCCGCCCAGAAACACCCACTTCCTGTCAATCATATTACGATCACCAGAACGAAGAAAAAACCTCGTAATGCCGTGAGTAAAATTCCTAACTGCATAGCAAATTTACTTGGCGCAGTCGCAGTGCGAACATTGCACATGTGCAATTAGCGGAAAATCGCTGCGATGCGAAGAAAATTACCGAGCTAACAACTCGGAATGAGGGCCATGGTCCACATCCTCTCAATAAGCCCCTGACAACTTCTCTATTTTATCTCTCCGCAAGATTTGATAAGTCTACGTCTTAGTCCATATGCCAGGTTTGCTTGATACATCTGGGGCCCCCTCGATTGATGTGGCCGGGCTGCTTCAGAACATCATAAGTGTAAGACTTATGTGTCTATTTACTTAGGGGTCTATTTACTAAGCCTTGGATGGAGATAAAGTACCAGCCAATCAGCTCCTGTCATTTTTCAAACCCAGCCTGTGGCATGACATTTGGGAGCTGATTGGCTGGTACTTTATCTCCGTCCACTTTATCTCCATACAAGGCTTAGTAAATAGACCCCTCAGCTGCGTATGGACATAAAGTGGATGGAGATAAAGTACCAGCCAATCAGCTCCTAACTGCCATGTCACAGGCTGGGTTTGAAGAATGACAGTTAGGAGCTGATTGGTTGGTACTTTATTTCCATCCACTTTATCTCCACCTATGGATTAGCAAATACACCTCTTAATCGAATGCTTTTTAGCGCTTAAACTGCTCTTTACTAATGTAACCCTTTCTAACACCCTAATTACTACTTATCACCTCTGTAACACTTCTAGCACTGAGCTGCTACTTGTAATGTAACACTTCTAGCACTGAGCTGCTACTTGTAATGTAACACTTCTAGCACTGAGCTGCTACTTATAATGTAACACTTATTAGCACTGAGCTGCTACTTATAATGTAACACTTCTAGCACTGAGCTGCTACTTATAATGTAACACTTCTAGCACGGAGCTGCTACTTATAATGTAACACTTATTAGCACTGAGCTGCTACTTATAATGTAACACTTCTAGCACGGAGCTGCTACTTATAATGTAACACTTATTAGCACTGAGCTGCTACTTATAATGTAACACTTCTAGCACTGAGCTGCTACTTATAATGTAACACTTATTAGCACTGAGCTGCTACTTATAATGTAACACTTCTAGCACTGAGCTGCTACTTATAATGTAGCACTTCTAGCACGGAGCTGCTACTTGTAATGTAACACTTATTAGCACTGAGCTGCTACTTATAATGTAACACTTCTAGCACTGAGCTGCTACTTATAATGTAGCACTTCTAGCACGGAGCTGCTACTTGTAATGTAACACTTCTAGCACTGAGCTGCTACTTATAATGTAACACTTCTAGCACGGAGCTGCTACTTATAATGTAACACTTATTAGCACTGAGCTGCTACTTATAATGTAACACTTCTAGCACGGAGCTGCTACTTATAATGTAACACTTATTAGCACTGAGCTGCTACTTATAATGTAACACTTCTAGCACTGAGCTGCTACTTATAATGTAACACTTATTAGCACTGAGCTGCTACTTATAATGTAACACTTCTAGCACTGAGCTGCTACTTATAATGTAGCACTTCTAGCACGGAGCTGCTACTTGTAATGTAACACTTATTAGCACTGCTACTTCTTACTAGTGCCAGCCAGGCTCACTGATTTACTGTGATGGTGAAATGGGAGTGCAGGAGAGGGACATATCAGTGTGAAGCTTGATAGACAACTATATGACAGGGGATGGGGACCTCTAACCCTCCAGGCCCTGTATCTATGGCCGGTGTCAGACTGGGGCATGAAGGGTCCACCGGGGGAATACAGTGATAGGGGCCCATACTTAGGGGTGTGGCCAGCCTCCACATAGGCTTGAAATACACAATAGACTTGCAGTGTAATGCAACATATCTACTATGTATAATACAAGTGCACAGTCTTGAACCTGATCCCTAGAGGAAGGAGTTGGCCCCCAGGCAGTGGGGCCCACGGGTGGTTCCCCTGTACCCCTGTGGGCCAGTCTAACCCTGTCTATAGCACCCACTAGAGCTACACCCATGCCAAGTGCCTGATTTTGAGCCAACTGCAATGCCGGGGGTAGGAACTTACGGCTGTACTCCAGGAAATGCCCTATTTGTCAGCCAAAAGATGAATCAGGATCCAAGTCTTTTATTATTTGAATTAAAATAAATGGTTGGTGATGGGCTACTTCTCGCTTATCTGCGGAGAGAAAGGCAGAATAATCCCTCAGCCCACTGCTGTGGTCCAGGAAGGAGGTAAACTTTCTGTGTGGGGGAGGCGGTTGTCATTTTTTTAAACACTATTTATATCGGGGGGGGGTTTTAGTTATTGCTAATTTTTTTCTTTTTCTTTTTCATAAAAACATAAATTCTACAGGGGTCCAAAGCTTGCTGCATGAGGTTCAAATCTGCATTTGGGATTCGTAGTTCACTCAATATTTCAAATTGAACACAAACGTTTTTGAAGTGGCCCAATCATTGTTGTACAAGCTCCAATGTGGTTGAACGGGCTCATATATAGTCAAATTTGTTCACCTTTTATAAAAAATGTTAATGGCTTACCAATAGGTACTGAAGGCACTGTTGAGGAAAAGGATCAACAATGTAAATCTCTTCATTGCAAGGTGCCAAGACCGAGGTTTGTGGGGAATATGAGTCATGAGATAAGGAGTCAGTGGTGCTTTTAAACAATAATCGAGCTGGTGGAATAAAAGTCCTTTTCATAGATTTATTGATGAGAAATAGCCAGGCACAATTGGAAAAGCCCTGAGGGTGCAAGCGGTGTGGCACAGAGATGGAAGGCAGCAAACTGTAGCTCTCACAGCAAGATGGAATCCGCTTAGGAAGTGTGGCTGGACTAAGATCTCTGGAAGTTGTATCAGCTGCTGGGGTGAGCTTTGAAGCACAGGACTACAAAGGGACTAGGACGAAGCTCCTTAGGCTAGACGATGCACTAGCACTTGCTGCTTAAGCAGAAGCCAGCAAAATACCCCCTGATGCCTCCTGATTGGCCAGCGGCACAGCAGTCAACAGATGATTGGAACAAACAAGTCACCTGAGGAAAATACAAAATGGCGGCTGTGGCACTACCAGTTTTCAAACAGACCCTTAACCCAAATCCAAGATGGCGGCAGTGGCACTTCTGGTTTTCAAAACGCACCCCCTTTTGACCCCTGACAGCCTGACAGCCACTCTCGCCCGTTGCCAGTACTCCATGCCACCACCAGATGGTGCCCACCAGAGCGCACGAATTGGTAAATTCAGACATGGGAGCGTCCCTGCGACATAGACTGCGACACAAGGATTTAATTTGCTTGATGTGTGGAGCCGAATTAACAACTATTGGGTTTCATCATCCAAAATAGACGTGGCCCACAATACACTCAACTGTGATACACTCAACTGGCTCATTACAGTCTTTCAGAATTTGCTTATATTTTGTGTTTTTGTTTGTATTGCTACAAATAACAATGATCAACACTAATTTTATTACCAGTCCTAAGCAATTTTGGGGTGACTTTGTGCTAATTCCGATTATGACATTGGTTTTGCTACACTGGTTGTAGATTTTGAGATGCATGGGCCAGAAACAAGAAAAAACACAATAGCCAACGTGAACCGCTCAACTGATAATCGCCAATCGCCTATAAATGGAGCGGGAACATTCTAGAATAATTGCCGATGAACACCTAGAATATTTTCGTGTCTCATTTTCTATAATGTTCCAGTAGATTCCCATATGCATGCATTATGGCTATGTTCCCTATTAATTGATTGTATCCATGATCTCAAAAACTAGAATCCATTTGGAAAAATTACTTTCATTTTTTAATTCATGAATCCCAAATACCCTAAATATCCTTGGCAACTAAACAACATTTTTTTGTTGTTGGGCGGTGGAACAGTTTGCTTTGTTAATTATTAAATCAACATTTTACCTAGTTATAATCCATTTACTGCAAAAGCTTTGTATATAATCATGTTTTGGATTCTTGCTGGTGTTTGGATTGAGTGAATTTTGCACTCTTTAAACAAAGTGCTGATTTCCATATTTCCATATTTAAGGATTTAATAAACATCAAAATGTTTTTTATAAAACAATGGAGAAGGCAGAGATTTGCCTTTCTTTCACCATTGTCTGGTATGAAATTTAAACCAATTTTTTCCCTCAATCTTTTTAATTCATTATATTGTGATCTATTAACCTCCTAATATTGAATTTACTGATTTAATATGCAATGTCTATGTACAGAATAATCAAATAAACTTGTGAATTGACCTCTGTTGAATAAAGCGCATTCGATATTCAAGCTTCGTGTACTTGGGAAGATTATTATGTTGTTTGCATTTTTATAGCATTTAAAAATGTTACTGTTTTTTTTATTTGCTATTGAAGACATTAAGGGGGAGATTCAAATGTCTGAAAAGTCAGTTGGGAGTCTGTTTTTTCCTGTCTATTAGATAGGAATTAGATAGGAAAAAACAGACTCCCAACTGACTTTTCAAACATTTGAATCTCCCCCTAATTGTTCAGTGGTTTGCCCAATTTGTTTTTTTACATTGTATAAATAACTAAGTAGGGTACAATTATATAATTATTAGCAAAGACCATGGCCATTTCTAAATGCCACAAGAGTTCCTCAGTACTGTACAAAGAAAAGTTGACAAACTACCAGGTACAAACTGATACAAACAATTTCACATGTTTATATAAATACCTAAGTAGGGTACAATTATATAATTATCAGCAAAGACCATGTCTAGAGAGCCCTGCTCCCAAAAGCTTACAATCTATAGTGGTATGGGTGTACAAAATAGGGGGAGGAAGGCGGAGTTAAGAAGGGCAGTGACTGCAGAGTTGGGTTAATGAGTTTTTATTTTTAAGGACATGTTTAAAGGCTGGATGCAAGTCTTATGAAGCAGGGAATGGGAATCCAGAGGTTAGAGGCAGCTATGGAAAAATCCTGAATGGAGGAGTGGGAGGCGGTGATCAGGGAGGAGATAAGGCAGCAGCTACTGGCAGAATGAAGAGTGTGGGAGGAAGTAGGTGAGGAAATGAGGTTGAAGATGTATAGCAGAGTGGTTGATCGAGGTCTTTCTTGGTAAGGGAGAATTGAGTTTGATTCTGAATGGGACAGGGAGTCAGGAACTGAGTTACAAGGGGGTAGAGCAGTAGATGTAAAGCAATGACAAAGGGAAATAAATTGGGCAACAGACTTAAGGGCTGATTGAAGAGAAATGACCTTGGAGTTTGGAATACCAGAGAGGGGTAGAAAATAGTAATCTAAGTGAAATATAATAAAAGTAGGAATGAGAATTTAATAGCTTTCAGGGTGAGAAAGAGCCTGATCCTGGAAATATTGCCAAGGATGGATAAAGGAGGAGAAATATAGGACAACATCAAGGATGACACAAAGCCACCAGACTTGGAATCAGAGGAAAATGGAGATGTTATAAACAGAGAAGTGGTGGGGGGAGAGGTGACCTTGGCTGGGGGAAAGACAATATTTTGGAAATATTGAGTTTCAGTAAGTGTTGTGACCTCCAGGAGGAGATGCCCAAAAGACAGGAGGTGGTATGAGAATGGACAGAGGAGATTGGTGAATAAAGATACATTTTGATATTGTCGCTATTTAGGTGATCAGAGTGACTGATAAACCCATCAAAGAATGAGATGTAGAGGGGGAAGAATGTGAGTCACAGATGTATTCTTGAGCAGCTGTTTAAGTAGTAGAGAGCTAAGCCATGGAAATTGATGGAATGGGGTTTTGCAGGTGGAGGTGGTCAACTATGTTGAATTCCATTGTGTGGTTGAGTAGTACAAGAATAGTGAATTGCTTGAGGATCTGGCCATTAGGAGGTCAACGGTGACCTTGGTAAAGACACTTTGAATGAGTGAGTAGACAGATTCTGGTTGGAGTGGGTCTTGGAGGAGTGAGTGGAAAAGAAGGAGATTAGGCAGCTCTGCATTTCTAAGTTCCCCTATATCTCTAAGCTCCCTGAGTGGGTAACTCAGGGAGCTTAGAGATACAGGGGAAGGTAGAAAGGGAGGGAGTAGGAGTCAAGGATTCCTTTAGTATGTGGAACATGAGGCAAATGCTTTAGAATGTAAGCTCTCACGAGCAGGGTCCTCTTTCCTCATGTGCTTATCCTTTTTCCTACTTTAATAATCTTCAACTGCACCAAATCCAGCAGTCTTCTGCCACCTGATACTTATTTCAGGGTGATCTGCAGATGTAGCTATATTTATTTACCCTATACTTGTTCTATATTGTCGTCAACTGTAAGTTGCTGTTTTTCTGTTTTGATTATTTGTTTATGTACTCTGTAATTGGGTGCTGCGGAACACTTGTGGCGCCATATAAATAAAGGATAATAATAATAATAATAATGTTTGAAAGATGAAGAAAAAGGTGATAGAGTATACTCGTTTAATCAGCTTCTTCCCCTACCTTAGTTATCAAATATAGTATATACAGCATGTACCTCATCGCTTTGACCAATCCAAGGTCTGAACCCCTTTCTGCAGAGATGGAGGTGTACTCATGGAAGGAGCGAACAATTTTTAAAGGATTTACCGGCAGGTAATTAAAATCCTATTTTCTCTTACGTCCTAAAGGATGCTGGGGTCCATTTTAGTACCATGGGGATGTACCGAAGCTCCCAGTACGGGCGGGAAAGTGCTAATGTTCCTGCAGAACTGGCTGACCAAATTTAAGGTCGTCAGCAGCCAAGGTGTCAAACTTATAAAACTTAGCAAACGTGTTTGCACCTGACCAAGTAGCAGCTCGGCAGATTTGCAATGCCGAGAAACCCCGGGCAGCCGCCCAGGACGAACCCACTTTCCTAGTAGAATGGGCTTTTACCGAAGTCGGTAACGGCAATCCTGCCGTGGAATGAGCGTGCTTTATGGTACCCCTGATCCAGCGCGCAATAGTCTGCTTAGAAGCAGACTGCTTAGAAGCAGACTATCTTGTTGGGGTCATAAAGGACAAACAAAGATTCTGTTTTCCTTATCCGAGCCGTTCTTGTAACATAAGTCCTCAACGCTCTGACGACATCCAAGGACTTTGAAACGGCTGAGGTGTCAGAAGCCACTGGCACCACCACTGGCTGGTTGATATGGAAAGAAGACAATGGGGTATATGCAATTCACGGCGAATCGCGGCAAATTATCGCCGTTTTTTAATTCGACACAATTCGACAGGTGAATTCCGGCAGGTGGCTGCCGGAATTCACCATATTCAATGAAAAACGGATTCGACAGTCCCGCGGGCGAAAAACGTCCGATTTGCCGGATTTTGCCGCGATTTAAAAAACCGGGAAAAAACCCGTAAAAAAAATGGCGTGGGGTCCCCCCTTCAAAGCATAACCAGCCTCGGGCTCTTCGAGCTGGTCCTGGTTCTAAAAATGCGGGGAAAAATTGGGCAGGGATCCCCCGTATTTTTAAAACCAGCACCGGGCTCTGCGCCTGGTGCTGGTGCAAAAAATACGGGGGACAAAAAGAGTAGGAGTCCCCCGTATTTTTTACACCAGCATCGGGCTCCACTAGCTGGACAGATAATGCCACAGCCGGGGGTCACTTTTATACAGCGCCCTGCGGCCGTGGCATTAAATATCCAACTAGTCACCCCTGGCCGGGGTACCCTGGGGGACTGGGGACCCCTTCAATCAAGGGGTCCCCCCCCCAGCCACCCAAGGGCCAGGGGTGAAGCCCGAGGCTGTCCCCCCCATCCAATGGCTGCGGATGGGAGGCTGATAGCCTTGAGAAAAATGACAAGAATATTGTTTTTTCCAGCAGTACTACAAGTCCCAGCAAGCTTCCCCCGCAAGCTGGTACTTGGAGAACCACAAGTACCAGCATGCGGGAGAAAACCGGGCCTGCTGGTACCTGTAGTTCTACTGGAAAAAAATACCCAAATAAAAACAGTACACAGACACAGTGACAGTAAAACTTTATTACACACTGCCGACACACACATACTTACCTATGTTGACACGCCGACTGCCACGGTCTCCGATGATCCGAGGGTACCTGTGAAAAAAATTATACTCACCTTCCAGCGTCCAGAGGTACATCCACGTCCAGAGATACATCCACGTACTTGTTTTAAAAAAAAACCGAACACTCGTACCACCGGACTGAAAGGGGTCCCATGCTTTCACATCAGACCCCTTTCCCCGAATGCCGGGACACCACGTGACTCCTGTCACTGAAGTCCCTTCAGCCAATCAGGAAGCGCTACTTCCGTGGCGCTCACCTGATTGGCTGTGCGCTGTCTGAGCTGTCAGACAGCGCATCGCAAAGCCTCTCCATTACTTTCAATGGTGAGAACTTTGCCGTCTGCGGGGGTTACCCGCGGTCAGCCGCTGACCGGCGGGTGACCTCACCGCTAGCCGCTAAGTTCCCACCATTGAAAGTAATGGACGGAGCTGTGCGATGCGCTGTCTGAGTTCAGACAGCGCACAGCCAATCAGGTGAGCGCAACGAAGTTGCGCTTCCTGATTGGCTTTAGAGACCTTTCTGTGACAGCTGTCACTCTGAGAGGTCTCTCTGCATTCGGGGTAAGGGGTCCCATGTGTAAGCATGGGACCCCTTTCAGTCCGGCATGGTACGGGTGTCCGGTTTGTTTGTTTTAACAAGTACGTGGATTTATCTCTGGACCCTGGCTGAGGTGAGTATATTGATCTTTTCTTTTCAGGTATCCGTGGATTCTACTTGGAGAAGAGGACCGATGTCGGCGTGTGAACATAGGTAAGTATGTGTGTGTCGACGTATGAAATAAAGTTTTACTGTCACGGTGTGTGTGTCCTGTTTTTATTTGGGTATTTTTTTTCCAGTAGAACTACAGGTACCAGCGGGCCCGTTTTTCTCCCGCATGCTGGTACTTGTGGTTCTCCAAGTACCAGCTTGCGGGGGAGGCTTGCTGGGACTTGTAGTTCTTCTGGAAAAAACAATATTCTTGACATTTTACCAAGGCTATCAGCCTCCCATCCGCAGCCCTTGGATGGGGGGGACAGCCTCGGGCTTCACCCCTGGCCCTTGGGTGGCTGGGGGGGGGGACCCCTTGATTGAAGGGGTCCCCACTCCCCCAGGTTACCCCGGCCAGGGGTGACTAGTTGGATATTTAATGCCACGGCCGCAGGGCACTGTATAAAAGTGACCCCCGGCTGTGGCATTATCTGTCCAGCTAGTGGAGTCCGATGCTGGTGTAAAAAATACGGGGGACCCCTACTCGTTTTGTCCCCCGTATTTTTTGCACCAGCACCAGGCGCAGAGCCCGGTGCTGGTTTTAAAAATACGGGGGATCCCCTGTCAATTTTTCCCCCGCATTTTTAGAACCAGGACCAGCTCGAAGAGCCCGAGGCTGGTTATGCTTTGGAGGGGGGACCCCACGCCATTTTTTTCAGGGATTTCACCATTCCATCTCTAAAAAAAAAAAAAAAAAAATTTAAAATATATAAATAATACTTGTGCCTCCCAAAAAGACAAACCAAGTACCTAATCCCTTCTAATATAAATAGATCTGATATTACCACGAAAAAAAACCACAAAAAAAACATGTTTTAAATTTTTTTTATTGGTTTCACCCTCCAAAGTGTGGCGGATTGAAAATGACGAATTTGCTGTCTAAAAGCACTGCTGTCGAATTTCCAAACTTGAATTGAATATGCTTTTGTCGAATTGCAGCACTTGTATCATTGCAGAAAAGTCGAATTTGCAAAAAGTCGAATTTCAAAAAGTCGAATTTTGAAAGTCCGTTTTTTTGACGGAAAGCAGTGAATTGCATTGACAAATATATTTTTTTGGCGAAAAATACCCGAAATTTGACAATTTCGGGAATTCGACCGCAATTGCATATACCCCTAAACCTTCGGAAGAAAGTGCTGACGTGTTCTCAGTTCAGCCCTATCTTCATGAAATATCAAATAAGGACTCTTGTGTGACAGAGCCCCTAACTCAGACACTCGTCTGCCTGAAGCCAAAGTCAACAGCATGACCACTTTCCAAGTGAGAAACTTCAACACCACCTCTTGCAGAGGCTCAATCCAGTCCGATTTAAGGAACTGCAACACCACGTTAAAATCCCATGATGCTGCAGGAGGCACAAAGGGAGGTTGGATGTGCAGAACCCCCTTCACGAACGTCTGGACTCTAGGAAGGGAAGCCAACTGTTTCTGAAAGAAAATGGATAAGACCGAAATTTGGACCTTGATAGACCCTAATCTCAATCCAGCATCCACACCCGCCTGTAGAAATAGGAGAAGTCGTCCTAATTGAAACTCCACCGCAGGAGACTTCTTGGATTCACACCAAGATACATTTTTTCTCCAAATAAGATGGTAATGTTTGGACGTTACCCCTTTCCTGGCCAGAATAAGTGTGGGAATAATTTAATTGGGAATACCCTTACGGGCTAGGATCTGGTGCTCAACAGCCATGCCGTCAAACGCAGCCGCGGTAAGTCCTGATAAACTAACGGCCCCTGCTGAAGCAAGTCCTCACGAAGAGGAAGAGGCAGAGGATCTTCCAGTAATAACTCCTGAAAATCTGGATACCAAGCGCTCCTTGGCCAATCTGGAGCAATGAGGATTGCTCGAACCCTTGTTCTTCTGATGATCTAAAGAACTTTTGAAATTAGTGGTAGTGGAGGGAACAGAAACACTGACTGAAACACCCACTGGGTCACCAGTGCATCTACTGCTATTGCTTGCGGGTCTTTCGACCTGGAACAATATTTCTGAAGCTTCTTGTTGAGGCGTAATGCCATCATATCCACTTGAGGAATGCCCCAACGACTTGCTACCTCCGCAAAGACTTCTGGGTGGAGGCCCCATTCTCCTGGATGGAGATCGTATCTGCTGAGGAAGTCTGCTTCCCTGTTGTCCACTCCCGAAATAAAAATTGCCGACAGAGCTTTTGCATGCCTTTCTGCCCAGAGGAGTATCTTTGTCACCTCTGCCATTGCCGCTCTGCTTTTTGTTCCACCTTGACGGTTTATGTAAGCTACTGCCGTTACATTGTCTGACTGGATCTGTATGGGACAACCTTGAAGAAGGTGTGACGCTTGATGAAGGCTGTTGTACACAGCTCTCAATTCCAGAATGTTTATGTGAAGGAGTAATTCTTGACTTGACCATCTTCCTTGAAAGCTTTCCCCTTGTGTGACTGCTCCCCAACCTCAGAGACTTGCATCCGTGGTCACCAGGATCCAGGCCTGAATCCCAAACCTGCATCCCTCCAGGAGGTGAGAAATATGAGCCAGCACAGGAGCAAAATTCTGGCTTTCGCTGACAAGATTATCCTTTGATGCAGGTCGAGATGCGACCCGGACCACTTGTCCAGTAGGTCCCACTGGAAGACCCTGGCATGGATTTGGCCATATTGTAGCGCCTCGTAAGCTGCTACCATTTTCCCCAGCAGGCGAATGCACTGATGAATCGATACTCTTCGTGGTCTCAAAATTTGTTTGACCATGCTCTGGGTCTCTTGAGCCTTATCCACCGGTAGAAATACTCTCTGTACCTCGGTGTCCAATATCATTCCCAGAAATGATAACCTCATTGTCGGTTCCAACTGTGATTTTGGAAAGCTGATGATCCAACCGTGCTGTTGAAGTACTGTCAGGGATAATGCTATGTTCTGGAGTAACTTGTCCATGGATCTCGCTTTTATGAGGAGATCGTCCAAGTATGGAATTATGTAGACTCCTTGCTTGCGAAGGAGAACCATCATCTCCGCCATCACCTTGGTGCATATTCTCGGAGCCGTGGAGAGCCCGAACGGTAATGTTTGGAATTGGTAGTGGCAATCCTGAACCGCAAACCTCAGGTATGCTTGATGTAGCGGGTAAATGGGGACATGCAAGTAAGCATCCTTGATGTCCACTGACACCAGAAATTCCTTTTCTTCCAAGCTGGAAATCACCGCTCTCAGGGACTCCATCTTGAATTTGAACCTTTTCAAATAAAGATTCAGAGATTTTAGGTTTAAAATCGGTCTGACCGAGCCATCCGGCTTCGGCACCACAAACAGGCTCGAATAAAAGCCTTGGTTCTTTTGTTCAGCAGGAACCAAGGAAATTACTTTGTCTTGACATAATTTGTGTATTGCGTTCAGCACATTTGTGCTGTCCAGAACAGAAACTGGCAAGGCTGATTTGAAAAATCGGCATGGGGAAAGGTCTTGAAATTCCAACATATAACCTTGGGATACTATCTGTAATATCCAAAGATCCAGATCTGAGTGAACCCAGACCTGGCTGAAATATAGTAGACGTGCCCCCACCCAATCGCACTCCCGCAGGGGAGCACCAGCGTCATGCTGTGGCTTTAGCAGAAGTAGTTGTTGACTTCTGCTCCTGCTAGCCTGATGGTGTTGTAGGTTTTCTACCTCTTCCTCTCCCTTTTCCTGTGAAAAAAAGGTACCCTTAGCCTTTTTGTACTTGTTGGGCCGAAAGGACTGCATAGTATGAGAATTATATACTTTTCTAGCCGGTGCAGCTGCCGACGGCAGAAATGCTGATTTGCCAGATGTAGTAGTTGATATCATGGCATCCAGCTTCTCACCAAAGAGGGCCTCACCATTGTAGGGGAGCGCCTCAATATTTCTATTGGATTCCGCATCAGCATTCCATTGGCGGATCCAGAGTGCCCTACGGGCTGAAATCGCCATAACAGAGGCTCTTGAGCCCAGTAAGCCAAAGTCCTTCATAGCCTCAACTAAGTAACCTGCAGAATCTTTGATATGACCTAGAATTAGAAGCATATCATCTTTATCGACCATGTCAATATTAACAATCAAGTTGTCTGCCCATTTTTCCACTGCGTTACCTACCCACGCTGAAGCAATTGTGGGCCTGAGTAATGTACCCGTAGCAATATAGATGGACTTTAAAGTCGTGTCTAACTTGCGGTCAGCAGGTTCTTTTAATGAAGCTGACCCTGGGGCAGGCAAAATTATTTTCTTTGACAACCTAGAGACTTAGGTGTCTACCATTGGGGGCGACTCCCACTTACGCCTATCCTCTTCAGGGAAAGGGTACGCTACCCGCAACCTTCTAGGAATAGCAAACTTCTTTTCTGGGTTAGCCCAGGATTCCTCAAAGAATGCATTTAAGTCCTTAGACGGAGGAAAAGTCACCACCTGTTTTTTATTTAATTTAAAATAATCTTTTTCCTCAGGTGCAGGTTTTGTATCAGTAAATTCTAACACCTCTTTTATAGCGACTATCATACATTGAATGCTCTTAGCCAGTTTGGGGTCTACCCCTCTCAAATCCCCAGTGTCGACCTCAGTGTCGGAATCTGTGTCAGTGTCCCTTTGCATAATTTGGGCCAGAGACCTTTTCTGTGAACTGGAGGGGTCCCGAGTGGATGACGTGGAGGAATCAGCAAACAGTGCATCCTCCACATACTGTCTTCAATACTTTGTCTGTTGTTCAGACTCAGAGAATTTCTTTGCCAGTTTAGACATATTACTCTGCAACTTTCTCACCCACACAGGCTCAGAACACTCTTGTGCCTCCAAAATGGGTTCCTCTTGGGAAGAACTTTCTCTAGACATGGTACACACCTGTACAGCCACACCACTCACACACAGGGGAGCTATTGGGGACAGATCTACCCTAATGTCTGTCAGAAGGACCCAGAGGGAATTGCCAGTCCACACCACGCGCCCTATTTATATTGCATACAATAATATATATATATATATATATATATATATATATACATATACAACCACAGCGCTTTTATCCAATATGAAGTCCGCAGACCTCAACACACTATGTGCTCCCCTCCCCTCTATAACACCCTGGTACTTGTAACAGCGATGTGAGAGGAGAAGCAGTGTTCAGGATCAGCACTCCGGCGTCTCTGTGAGGAGAAAATGGCGCCAAATGAGTGTTACTGGCCAGTCTGAGGACAAGCCCCGCCCCCTGTAATGGCGCAATTCAGCCTCAGTAATTACAATATTTATACTGGCAGGGGTATGTACACCAGCGGCTCCCATGTGTGTACTGTTATGCCAGTGAGAGTAAGGATTTCACCATGTCCCCCAGAGCACCACCCCCCCCCCGCGCACTCTGCACCCTGTGCTGAGAGACATGTTTGTTTGCAGCATCCCGCGCTGCACTGGTACCTTTATGCCGCCATGATGACCGGAGGTCTCCGGTAAATACTCACCAGCCTTCTGACTTCTGGCTCTATTAGGGGGTGGCGGCAGTGCTGTGGGAGTGAGCAGCAGCCAGGCTTGGGCTGTGTTCAGTACCCTTCAGGAGCTAATGGTGTCCTGTCAGCGGAAGCAGAGCCATTGAACTAATGGAGAAGTTTGTTCCTACTTCCCCCCCTAAGTCCCACGAAGCAGGGAAGCTATTGCCAGCAGCTTCCCTGTAAAATAAAAAACCTAACAAAGTCTTTTTCCAGCAAAGCTCTGTAGAGCTCCACTAGTGTGCATCCCGTCTCCTGGGCACATTTTCTAAACTGAGGTCTGGAGGAGGGGCATAGAGGGAGGGGCCAGTTCACACTGTTATAGTCTTAAAGTGCCGAAGGCTCCTGCGGAACTGTCTATGCCTCATGGTACTAAAATGGACCCCAGCATCCTCTAGGACGTAAGAGAAAAAGAAAGAAGATTCCTTTTTTTGGCGCACTCTTAGGAAATAGGATATAACATATGTAATTGAGATGAGTTAAAACGTAACTTTTACTACAGTATGTTACCTTAAAATAGAATCTCCTAATGAAAAAATAGAAACATTTAAAATCAATCAATCATATGCGGACCAATGAGGGGCGTAAGATTGTGATTGACTTATTTTCAACTATTTTACCATCTACCGCTCACATTGATTTTAAATGTTTCCATTTTTTCCTTAGGAGATTCCATTTTAAGGTAACATAGTAAAAATTACGTTTTAACTCTTCTCAATTTTTTTCCTAAGAGTGCGCCAGAAAAGGAGTCTTCTTTCTTTTTCCTTGTGACATATATATATATATATATATATATATATATATATATATAACAATACACAAAAGAAAACGGGATTGTATCTGTAAGGTGCACTCAAAATAAAAATTCACTTTTATTTAGGCTTTTAAAATTACTGTCTTGCGAATACTGACACGATAGCGAAAAATAGAGTTAAAATCAATTCAGATAGAAATGTGCTCAAAGATAGAAGAATGTGAACAATAAAATAAGAGAGAAAAAATGTCTGCTCCGTTATTTATTTCCTTTCTTATTTTGAGAGACACACTAATATATGTGTTTCTGTTGCCTTCTCAAATTCATATGTGTACAATTTTCATCAAAAGTTGTTATTCTGTTGTTATTCCCTAATATCTATTATTTCCCATGCTGTACTGTATGTATATATCAAACCACATCAGTATATTGTTCTCTAAAGGGGAGACCACATTCGATTATCCAATTGTTCCAGACTCCTCCATTTAATTCAAGTTCTAAGTGTGGTAAAGATAAACCCCATATTGTTACCAATTGTCAATTCAGTGGTGTCAAGTCAGTGGATACAATTATACATATAATGTTGCAGAATTCAATACTTCTGCCGGTTGTGGCAATTTATTGTGATATAATAATAATAATAATATCTCAATAACTGCTACACACTTTCTGTCTCTCTAGATAATGTTTACACGCCGTATGCATCCTACCATTATATGTTGTTTTTATTTTTCACCAGTTGAATATGATTAACAGCCACATTGAATATATAGGCCGGGGGACATGTACTAAGCAGTGATAAAAGTGGAGAAGAGAGCCAGTGGAGAAGTTACCCATGCCAACCAATCAGCATTGACGTAACATTTATAATTTGCATACTATAGACATATATAGAGCAGCTGATTGGTTGTCATGGGCAGCTTCTCCACTGGCTCACTTCTCCACTTTTATCTCTGCTTAGTACATGTCCCCCATTGTTTCTTCTAATGGGTGATTAGATACTAAGAAGTATGATGCCTGGAAAAAATGTTGAGGTACCTCTGTCGCTATTGTGGTGCAGCTCGAGAAATAAATTGGATAAGGAATCACAACAGTTCCAGACAAAACAATGTGCCAAAGAAAAAAACCAAATATTGAGCTCAAGCGCTCACAAATAGATATGAACTTCCCTTAATTTCTTAGGTAGGATGAATCTGGAGATTTTTCCTTTCAGTTTTTCACAGGATATCCTCATACATGAAAAAGAGAAACAGACATACACCAAGATCCTCGTGTATTACTTCCAGATGATATTGGAGATCACTCTCTACTACTTCCCATGGGGAAATGAAATTATATCGGGGAGATCCCCCTTCCAAAGCACTTACACAGATGTAAAGCAAATGTCATATACTACAAGATGGTACTAATAAAACCACTCGTTATAAATTCCCATAGGCCAGTTTCAGTGTATCGGGGAAATTCCCCCTTCCAGAACACTTACACAGGTGCAAAGATAGCGTGCATATAGGAACAAAATCTCTGTGGATGGTCACTCCGTCACAAAGTGAACAAGAGATATCGGGGTTGCCCCCTACGTATGTCACTCACAATTAGTAGATGTATCACGTGCATGTAAGGTGGGTCTTTCTTATCCACTCCTTATATAAAGCCACGCACTTTCTCTCCAAAAGAAGATATATCGGAGAAGATGTTGAAGTATAAAAAGGTTCTTTTAATAACAAACAAACATCAAAATAAAAGCAGTGGTATTCATACCCAGGAAGGTTGAGGTGGAGATTGATGGTGTACAGAAAAAAAACGGGGCCCCGTTAATCTGATCTCCTCCAAGTCTCCCACGGGTGAATCTTTCCTGTGCAGGTCTCCCCACCAACGCGTTTCGACCCGTGCCAGGGTCTTTGTCAAGGTGTGGGAGACGCCTGCATTCCATTCCTTATATACTGCCCTAATTCTACATAGATAACAGGTGTGTTGCTTAGGGGAAATCCCCAACAGAATCTGTATAAGCATTAACCAGACACGGAATAAACAAGACATGTTATCTTATACACATAGTCCCAGTCGCGAGTGTCTCCCGTACTTCCGATATGGAAGTGACGTCATCCGTTCACCCAGAGTCCTGTGTAAGTGTTCTGGAAGGGGGAATTTCCCCGATACACTGAAACTGCCTTATGGGAATTTATAACGAGTGGTTTTATTAGTACCATCTTGTAGTATATGACATTTGCTTTACATCTGTGTAAGTGCTTTGGAAGGGGGATCTCCCCGATATAATTTCATTTCCCCATGGGAAGTAGTAGAGAGTGATCTCCAATATCATCTGGAAGTAATACACGAGGATCTTGGTGTATGTCTGTTTCTCTTTTTCATGTATGAGGATATCCTGTGAAAAACTGAAAGGAAAAATCTCCAGATTCATCCTACCTAAGAAATTAAGGGAAGTTCATATCTATTTGTGAGCGCTTGAGCTCAATATTTGGTTTTTTTCTTTGGCACTAAGAAGTATGATGTTTGCACCTAAATTTGGTACACTCACTCTCAAATAAAATACTTTGTATGGATTTTAATTAATGTGTACTTGGTGCACTTTTGATGATCACATACCAAATATACATCTAACTTGGTCAGTTAACCCATTTAAACTTGCTAATGTCGTGTTTAAACGTCCTGTAGGAATGTAGTTCCTCTGTTTATTGAAGCTACTTATTATATATCGAGCCTCTATATCCACCTGGATATAAAAAAATACTGTAGTGTCAATCTACTATTAAATGGTTATTTCTCTTATATTACCAATATCAGTACCTTTCCCGCCCACATACAAAAGTAGTGGGTCTTGTGATTAAGGAGCCGAAGAAGAAGTGTATACAGAGGAGAAGTATGGTGTCTATTAATCAGTGGGGCCTTTCAGAGACTCCCGTTCAGCTTAATCGGCTTTACATATAATTAAAGAGATAGGGGTGTATATACAGCATAGATTGCCAGCGGACACACTATCTGTGGTAATTGAGATATTCCAGTATCAATCTACTACTATATAGTTATTTCTCTTATATTAACAATCTCGGTAACTTTCCCGCCCACATACACAAGTGGTAGGAAGGGAAAGGTGTAGCGTCTATTGATTAGTAGGGCTTCCCATTTAAATCATGTACTTAGATGCCAATTCTTCCTCCTAATATCTCCTCTGTCAGGTTAACAGATACGCTAGTTATTTCAATATTGTGCACCTGATTACAATATATTTAATTGTTATTAATTTACTGTGATAAGTATATATATATATATATATATATATATATAATAAGAATTTACTCACCGGTAATTCTATTTCTCGTAGTCCGTAGTGGATGCTGGGTACTCCGTAAGGACCATGGGGAATAGACGGGCTCCGCAGGAGACTGGGCACTCTAAAAGAAAGATTAGGTACTATCTGGTGTGCACTGGCTCCTCTCTCTATGCCCCTCCTCCAGACCTCAGTTAGGGAAACTGTGCCCGGAAGAGCTGACACTGCAAGGAAAGGATTTGGAATCCAGGGTAAGACTCATACCAGCCACACCAATCACACCGTACAACTCGTGATAACTATACCCAGTCAACAGTATGAATAACAACTGAGCCTCATTTTACGGATGGCTCATAACAATAACCCTTTAGTTAAGCAATAACTATATACAAGTATTGCAGAAAATCTGCACTTGGGACGGGCTCCCAGCATCCACTACGGACTACGAGAAATAGAATTACCGGTGAGTAAATTCTTATTTTCTCTGACGTCCTAGTGGATGCTGGGTACTCCGTAAGGACCATGGGGATTATACCAAAGCTCCCAAACGGGCGGGAGAGTGCGGATGACTCTGCAGCACCGCATGAGCAAACTCAAGGTCCTCCTCAGCCAGGGTATCAAACTTGTAGAATTTTGCAAACGTGTTTGACCCCGACCAGGTAGCAGCTCGGCAAAGTTGTAATGCCGAGACCCCTTGGGCAGCCGCCCAAGAAGAGCCCCCTTCCTCGTGGAATGGGCTTTTACTGATTTAGGATGCGGCAGTCCAGCCGCAGAATGTGCAAGTTGAATCGTGCTACAGATCCAGCGAGCAATAGTCTGCTTAGAAGCAGGAGCACCCAGCTTGTTGGGTGCATGCAGGATAAACAGCGAGTCAGTTTTTCTGACTCTAGCCGTCCTGGAAACATAGAATTTCAGGACCCGGACTACGTCCAGCAACTTGGAATCCTCCAAGTCCCGAGTAGCCGCAGGCACCACAATAGGTTGGTTCAAAAGAAACGCTGATACCACCTTAGGGAGAAATTGGGTACGAGTCCTCAATTCTGCCCTGTCCATATGGAAGATTAGATAAGGTCTTTTACATGACAAAGCCTCCCATTCTGACACACGCCTAGCCGAAGCCAAGGCCAAAAGCATGACCACTTTTCACATGAGATACTTCAACTCCACGGTCCGAAGTGGCTCAAAACAATGTGATTCTAGGAAATCCAACACTACGTTGATATCCAAAGGTGCCACTGGAGGCACAAAAAAGGGGCTGAATATGCAGCACTCCCTTAAGAACGTCTGAACTTCAGGCAGCGTCTTTCCTAGCCTTTAACAGCGTAGGAATCACTTCATCTGGAACGCCCTTTTCCGTTAGGATCCGACGTTCAACCGCCAAGCCTTCAAACGCAGCCGCGGTAAGTCTTGGAACAGACAGGGCCCCTGCAGTAACAGGTCCTGTCTGAGAGACAGAGGCCATGGGTCCTCCGAGATCATTTCTTGTAGTTCTGGGTACCAAGTTCTTCTTGGCCCATCCGGAACTACGAATATAGTTCTTACTCCTTTCTTACTTACTATCCTCCGTACCTTGGGTATGAGAGGAAGAGGAGGGAACACATAAAACCGACTGGTACACCCATGGTGACACTAGTGCGTCCACAGCTATCGCCTGAGGGTCTCTTGACCTGGCGCAATACTTTTTTAGCTTTTTGTTGAGGCGGGACACCATCATGTCCACCTGTGGCCGTTCCCAATGGTCTACAATCTGCGTGAAGACTTCTGAATGAAGTCCCCACTCTCCCGGGTGGAGGTCGTGCCTGCTGAGGAAGTCTACTTCCTAGTTTTCCACACCCGGAATGAACACTGCTGACAGTGTTAGCACGTGATTCTCCGCCCATCGGAGAATCCTTGTGGCTTCTGCCAACGCCATCCTGCTTCTTGTGCCGCCTTGTCGGTTTACATGGACGACAGCCGTGATGTTGTCTGACTGAATCAGTACCAGCTGGTTTTGAAGCAGGGGCTCTGCTTGACTTAGGGCATTGTAAATGGCCCCTAGGTCCAGCAAATTTGTGTGTAGGGAAGTCTCCTGACTCGACCATTGTCCTTGGAATTTTCTTCCCTGAGTGACTGCTCCCCAACCTCGGAGGCTTGCATCCGTGGTCACCAGGACCCAGTCCTGAATGCCGAATCTGCGGCCCTCGAGAAGATGAGCACTCTGTAGCCACCACAGCAGAGACACCCTGGCCTTCGGGGACAGGGTGATCAGCCGATGCATCTGAAGATGCGATCCTCACTTGACTAACAGGTTCCACTGAAAGTTCCTTGCATGGAACCTGCCGAAGGGAATTGCTTCGATAGCAGCTACCATCTTTCCCAGGACTTGCGTGCAATGATGCACCGACACCTGTTTTGGTTTCAGGAGGTCTCTGACCAGAGATGACAACTCTTTGGCCTTCTCCTCCAGGAGAAACACATTCTTCTGTTCTGTGTCCAGAAACATGCCCAATATCAGCAGACGCGTTGTAGGAATCAGCTGCGACTTTGGGATATTCAGAATCCAGCCGTGCTGTTATAACACTTCCTGAGATAGTGCTACACCGATCAACAACTGCTCCTTGGACCTCGCCTTTATAAGGAGATCGTCCGAGTACGGGATAATTATAACTCTCGTCTTTCGAAGGAGTATCATCATTTCGGCCATTACCTTGGTACAAACCCTTGGTGCCGTGGACCGACCAAACGGCAACGTCTGGAATTGGTAATGGCAGTTCTGTACCACAACCTTGAGGTACTCCTGGTAAGGTGGGTAAATGGGGACATTTAGGTAAGCCTCCATGATGTCCAGTGACACCATAAAATCCCCCTCTTCCAGGCTTGCACTAACCGCCCTGAGCGATTCTATTTTGAACTTGAACTTCCTTATATAAGTGTTCAAGGATTTCAAATTTAGAATGGGTCTCACCGAACCGTCTGGTTTCGGTATCACAAACATTGTGGAATAGTAACCTCGTCACTGTGGAAGGAGAGGAACTTTGATTATAACCTGCTGGAGGTACAGCTTGTGAATTGCCGCCAGTACTACCTCCCTTTCCTTGGGAGTAGCAGGCAAGGCTGGTTTGAGGTAACGGCGAGGGGGAGACGTCTCGAACTCCATCTTGTATCCCTGAGATACCTGTAGAACCCAGAGATCCACCCATGAGCGAACCCACTGGTCGCTGAAGTTCCGGAGACGGGCCCCTACCGCACCTGGCTCCACCTGTGGAGCCCCAGCGTCATGCGGTGGACTTAGTGGAAGCAGGGGAGGATATTTGTTCCTGGGAACTGGCTGTCTGGTGCAGCTTTTTCCCTCTACCCCTGCCTCTGGGCAGAAAGGACGCGTCTCTTACCCGCTTGCCTTTCTGAGGCCGAAAGGACTGTACTTGATAATACGGTGCTTTCTTAGGCTGTGAGGGAACCTGAGGTAAAAAAGTCGACTTTCCAGCTGTTGCTGTGGACACGAGGTCCGAGAGACCGTCCCCAAACAGTTCCTCACCCTTATAAGGCAAAACTTCCATGTGCCTTTTAGAATCAGCATCACCTGTCCACTGCCGAGTCCATAATACTCTCCTGGCAGAAATGGACATTGCATTAATTCTAGATGCCAGCCGGGAAATGTCCCTCTGTGCATCTCTCATATATAAGACTACGTCTTTAATATGCTCTATAGTTAGCAAAATAGTATCTCTGTCAAGGGAATCAATGTTATCTGACAGGAAATCAGACCGTGCTGCTGCAGCACTACACATCCATGCTAAAGCAATAGCAGGTCTCAGTATAGTACCTGAGTGTGTATACACAGACTTCAGGATAGCCTCCTGCTTTCTATCTGCAGGCTCCTTTAAGGCGGCCGTATCCTGAGACGGCAGTGCCACCTTTTTTGATAAGCGTGTGAGCGCATTGTCCACCCTAGGGGATGTCTCCCAGCGTAACCTATCCGTTGGCGGGAAAGGGTACGCCGTCAGTAACCTCTTAGAAATTACTAGTTTCTTATCAGGGGAGCACCACGCTTCTTCACACAGTTCATTCAACTCATCAGATGGGGGAAAAGTCACTGGCTGCTTTTTCTCCCCAAACATACTACCCTTTTTTGTGGTAACCGGGTTTATGTCAGCAATGTGTAAAACATCTTTCATAGCCGTAATCATACATCGGATGGCCCTTGTGGACTGTACATTTATCTCATCCTCGTCGACACTGGAGTCAGACTCCGTGTCGACATCTGTGTCTGCCATCTGAGTCAGCGGGCGTTTTTGAGCCCCTGATGGCCTCTGAGACGCCTGGGCAGGTGCGGGCTGAGATGCCGACTGTCCCATGGCTGTCACGTCGTCAAACCTTTTATGTAAGGAGTTGACACTGTCGGTTAAAACCTTCCACATATCCATCCACTCCGGTGTCGGCCCCGCAGGGGGCGACATCACACTTATCGGCTCCTGCTCCGCCTCCACGTAAGCGTCCTCATCAAACATGTCGACACAGCCGTACCGACACACCGCACACACACAGGGAATGCTCTGAATGAGGACAGGACCCCACAAAGTCCTTTGGGGAGACAGAGAGAGAGTATGCCAGCACACACCACAGCGCTATATAATCAGGGATTTACACTAACAAAAGCGATTTTCCCTATAGCTGCTTTTATATATAGTTTGCGCCTAAATTTAGTGCCCCCCCCCTCTCTCTTTTTTACCCTTGATGCCTGGAAACTGCAGGGGAGAGCCTGGGGAGCCCTCTTCCAGCGGAGCTGTGAAGAGAAAATGGCGCCGGTGTGCTGAGGAAGATAGCCCCTCCCCCTTCTCGGCGGACTTCTCCTGCTTTTTTATCTGTATAATGGCGGGGGATTATGGACATATACAGCTTAAAAGCTGTATTATGTGTCAATTAGCCATGTAAGGTACTCTAATTGCTGCCCAGGGCGCCCCCCCCCCCCCCCAGCGCCCTGCACCCATCAGTGACCGGAGTGTGTGGTGTGCATAGGGAGCAATGGCGCACAGCTGCAGTGCTGTGCGCTACCTTACTGAAGACCAAAGTCTTCAGCCGCCGATTTTCAGGATTCTCTTCTGTCTTCTGGCTCTGCAAGGGGGGCGGCGGCGCGGCTCCGGGACCGGATGATCGAGGTCGGGCCCTGTGTTCGATCCCTCTGGAGCTAATGGTGTCCAGTAGCCTTAGAAGCCCAAGCTAGCTGCAAGCAGGTAGGTTTGCTTCTCTCCCCTCAGTCCCTCGTAGCAGTGAGTCTGTTGCCAGCAGATCTCACTGAAAATAAAAAACCTAACAAATACTTTCTTTTTCTAGAAGCTCAGGAGTGCCACTAGTGTGCAACCAGCTCGGGCCGGGCACAGATTCTAACTGAGGTCTGGAGGAGGGGCATAGAGGGAGGAGCCAGTGCACACCAGATAGTACCTAATCTTTCTTTTAGAGTGCCCAGTCTCCTGCGGAGCCCGTCTATTCCCCATGGTCCTTACGGAGTACCCAGCATCCACTAGGACGTCAGAGAATTAAATATATATATATATATATATATATATACACACACAGGTTGAGTATCCCATATCCAAATATTCCGAAATACGGAATATTCCGAAATACAAACTTTTTTGAGTGAGAGTGAGATAGTGAAACCTTTGTTTTTTGATGGCTCACTGTACACAAACTTTGCTTTATACACAAAGTTATTAAAAATATTGGCTAAAATTACCTTCAGGCTGTGTGTATAAGGTGTATATGAAACATAAATGTATTCTGTGCTTAGATTTAGGTCCCATCACCATGATATCTCATTATGGTATCTAATTATTCCAAAATACGGAAAAATCCGATATCCAAAATACTTCCGGTCCCAAGCATTTTGGATAAGGGATACTCAACCTGTATATATATTAGAGATGAGCGGATTCGGTTTTACTCGGATTTACTCGGTTCTCAAAACGGCATCTGATTGGCTATCCAAAACACGTGACATCCGTGAGCCAATAAGATGCCATTTTGAGAACCGAGTAAAGCCGAATCCGCTCATCTCTAATATATATATACTAGGGATGAGCGGGTTCGGTTCCTCGGAATCCGAACCCGCCCGAACTTCATGTTTTTTTACACGGGGCCGAGCGACTCGGATCTTCCCGCCTTGCTCGGTTAACCCGAGCGCGCCCGAACGTCATCATCCCGCTGTCGGATTCTCGCGAGGCTCGGATTCTATCGCGAGACTCGGATTCTATATAAGGAGCCGCGCGTCGCCGCCATTTTCACACGTGCATTGAGATTCATAGGGAGAGGACGTGGCTGGCGTCCTCTCCGTTTATAGAGAAGAGAGTGAGACAGTAGAGAGAGACACAGTAGTAATTTTGGGGAGCATTAGGAGGAGTACTAATTACTTGCTGAAGTGATAGATAGTGTGACTGTATATTATCTGACTTGTGGGGGAGACACTGACAGTGGGGAGCAGTTAGAGTCTGAGAGCAGGACTCAGGAGTACATATAACGTACAGTGCACACTTTTGCTGCCAGAGTGCCACACTGCCATTGTGACCACACTGACCACCAGTATAATATATATTGTGATTGTCTGCTTAGGAGTACTACTTGCAAGTTGCTGATAGTGTGACCAGTGACCTGACCACCAGTCACCACCAGTTTAATATATATATATATATATATATATATAATTGTATATAATATATATATAATATTGTATACCACCTACCCATGGTTTTTTTTATTTTTTCTTTCTTCTTTATACATACTACTATAGTAGCTTACTGTAGCAGTCTGCGGTGCTGCTGAGCTGACTGTGTCCAGCAGGTCCGTCATCAGTCATTACATAATAAATATATATACCTGTCCGGCTGCAGTACTAGTGATATTATATATATATATATTGATTTCATCTCATTATCATCCAGTCTATATTAGCAGCAGACACAGTACGGTAGTCCACGGCTGTAGCTACCTCTGTGTCGGCAGTCGCTCGTCCATCCATAATTGTATACCACCTACCCGTGGTTTTTTTTTTTTCTTTCTTCTTTATACATACTACTATAGTAGCTTACTGTAGCAGTCTGCGGTGCTGCTGAGCTGACAGTGTCCAGCAGGTCCGTCATCAGTCATTACATAATAAATATATATACCTGTCCGGCTGCAGTACTAGTGATATTATATATATATATATTGATTTCATCTCATTATCATCCAGTCTATATTAGCAGCAGACACAGTACGGTAGTCCACGGCTGTAGCTACCTCTGTGTCGGCAGTCGCTCGTCCATCCATAATTGTATACCACCTACCCGTGGTTTTTTTTTTTCTTTCTTCTTTATACATACTACTATAGTAGCTTACTGTAGCAGTCTGCGGTGCTGCTGAGCTGACAGTGTCCAGCAGGTCCGTCATCAGTCATTACATAATAAATATATATACCTGTCCGGCTGCAGTACTAGTGATATTATATATATATATATTGATTTCATCTCATTATCATCCAGTCTATATTAGCAGCAGACACAGTATGGTAGTCCACGGCTGTAGCTACCTCTGTGTCGGCAGTCGCTCGTCCATCCATAATTGTATACCACCTACCCGTGGTTTTTTTTTTCTTTCTTCTTTATACATACTACTATAGTAGCTTACTGTAGCAGTCTGCGGTGCTGCTGAGCTGACAGTGTCCAGCAGGTCCGTCATCAGTCATTACATAATAAATATATATACCTGTCCGGCTGCAGTACTAGTGATATTATATATATATATATATTAATTTCATCTCATTATCATCCAGTCTATATTAGCAGCAGACACAGTACGGTAGTCCACGGCTGTAGCTACCTCTGTGTCGGCAGTCGCTGGTCCATCCATAAGTATACTAGTATCCATCCATCTCCATTGTTTACCTGAGGTGCCTTTTAGTTGTGCCTATTAAAATATGGAGAACAAAAATGTTGAGGTTCCAAAATTAGGAAAAGATCAAGATCCACTTCCACCTCGTGCTGAAGCTGCTGCCACTAGTCATGGCCGAGACGATGAAATGCCAGCAACGTCGTCTGCCAAGGCCGATGCCCAATGTCATAGTACAGAGCATGTAAAATCCAAAACACCAAATATCAGTAAAAAAAGGACTCCAAAATCTAAAATAAAATTGTCGGAGGAGAAGCGTAAACTTGCCAATATGCCATTTACCACACGGAGTGGCAAGGAACGGCTGAGGCCCTGGCCTATGTTCATGGCTAGTGGTTCAGCTTCACATGAGTATGGAAGCACTCAGCCTCTCGCTAGAAAACTGAAAAGACTCAAGCTGGCAAAAGCACCGCAAAGAAATGTGCGTTCTTCGAAATCCCAAATCCACAAGGAGAGTCCAATTGTGTCGGTTGCGATGCCTGACCTTCCCAACACTGGACGTGAAGAGCATGCGCCTTCCACCATTTGCACGCCCCCTGCAAGTGCTGGAAGGAGCACCCGCAGTCCAGTTCCTGATAGTCAGATTGAAGATGTCAGTGTTGAAGTACACCAGGATGAGGAGGATATGGGTGTTGCTGGCGCTGGGGAGGAAATTGACAAGGAGGATTCTAATGGTGAGGTGGTTTGTTTAAGTCAGGCACCCGGGAGACACCTGTTGTCCGTGGGAGGAATAGGGCCGTTGACATGCCTGGTGAAAATACCAAAAAAATCAGCTCTTCGGTGTGGAAGTATTTCACCAGAAATGCGGACAACATTTGTCAAGCCGTGTGTTGCCTTTGTCAAGCTGTAATAAGTAGGGGTAAGGACGTTAACCACCTCGGAACATCCTCCCTTATACGTCACCTGCAGCGCATTCATAATAAGTCAGTGACAAGTTCAAAAACTTTGGGCGACAGCGGAAGCAGTCCACTGACCAGTAAATCCCTTCCTCTTGTAACCAAGCTCACGCAAACCACCCCACCAACTCCCTCAGTGTCAATTTCCTCCTTCCCCAGGAATGCCAATAGTCCTGCAGGCCATGTCACTGGCAATTCTGACGAGTCCTCTCCTGCCTGGGATTCCTCCGATGCATCCTTGCGTGTAACGCCTACTGCTGCTGGCGCTGCTGTTGTTGCTGCTGGGAGTCGATGGTCATCCCAGAGGGGAAGTCGTAAGCCCACTTTTACTACTTCCACCAAGCAATTGACTGTCCAACAGTCCTTTGCGAGGAAGATGAAATATCACAGCAGTCATCCTGTTGCAAAGCGGATAACTGAGGCCTTGACAACTATGTTGGTGTTAGACGTGCGTCCGGTATCCGCCGTTAGTTCACAGGGAACTAGACAATTTCTTGAGGCAGTGTGCCCCCGTTACCAAATACCATCTAGGTTCCATTTCTCTAGGCAGGCGATACCGAGATGTACACGGACGTCAAAAAAAGACTCACCAGTGTCCTAAAAAATGCAGTTGTACCCAATGTCCACTTAACCACGGACATGAGGACAAGTGGAGCAGGGCAGGGTCAGGACTATATGACTGTGACAGCCCACTGGTAGATGTATGGACTCCCGCCGCAATAACAGCAGCGGCGGCACCAGTAGCAGCATCTCGCAAACGCCAACTCTTTCCTAGGCAGGCTACGCTTTGTATCACCGGTTTCCAGAATACGCACACAGCTGAAAACCTCTTACGGCAACTGAGGAAGATCATCGCGGAATGGCTTACCCCAATTGGACTCTCCTGTGGATTTGTGGCATCGGACAACGCCAGCAATATTGTGTGTGCATTAAATATGGGCAAATTTCAGCACGTCCCATGTTTTGCACATACCTTGAATTTGGTGGTGCAGAATTTTTTAAAAAACGACAGGGGCGTGCAAGAGATGCTGTCGGTGGCCAGAAGAATTGCGGGACACTTTCGGCGTACAGGCACCACGTACAGAAGACTGGAGCACCACCAAAAACGCCTGAACCTGCCCTGCCATCATCTGAAGCAAGAAGTGGTAACGAGGTGGAATTCAACCCTCTATATGCTTCAGAGGTTGGAGGAGCAGCAAAAGGCCATTCAAGCCTATACAATTGAGCACGATATAGGAGGTGGAATGTACCTGTCTCAAGCGAAGTGGAGAATGATTTCAACGTTGTGCAAGGTTCTGCAACCTTTTGAACTTGCCACACGTAAAGTCAGTTCAGACACTGCCAGCCTGAGTCAGGTCATTCCCCTCATCAGGCTTTTGCAGAAGAAGCTGGAGGCATTGAAGGAGGAGCTAAAAGGGAGCGATTCCGCTAGGCATGTGGGACTTGTGGATGGAGCCCTTAATTCGCTTAACAAGGATTCACGGGTGGTCAATCTGTTGAAATCAGAGCACTACATTTTGGCCACCGTGCTCGATCCTAGATTTAAAACCTACCTTGGATCTCTCTTTCCGGCAGACACAAGTCTGCTGGGGTTCAAAGACCTGCTGGTGACAAAATTATCAAGTCAAGCGGAACGCGACCTGTCAACATCTCCTCCTTCACATTCTCCCGCAACTGGGGGTGCGAGGAAAAGGCTCAGAATTCCGAGCCCACCCGCTGGCGGTGATGCAGGGCAGTCTGGAGCGACTGCTGATGCTGACATCTGGTCCGGACTGAAGGACCTGACGATTACGGACATGTCGTCTACTGTCACTGCATATGATTCTCTCACCATTGAAAGAATGGTGGAGGATTATATGAGTGACCGCATCCAAGTAGGCACGTCAGACAGTCCGTACTTATACTGGCAGGAAAAAGAGGCAATTTGGAGGCCCTTGCACAAACTGGCTTTATTCTACCTAAGTTGCCCTCCCACAAGTGTGTACTCCGAAAGAGTGTTTAGTGCCGCCGCTCACCTTGTCAGCAATCTGCGTACGAGGTTACTTCCAGAAAATGTGGAGAAGATGATGTTCATTAAAATGAATTATAATCAATTCCTCCGTGGAGACATTGACCAGCAGCAATTGCCTCCACAAAGTACACAGGGAGCTGAGATGGTGGATTTCAGTGGGGACGAATTGATAATCTGTGAGGAGCGGGATGTACACGGTGATATATCGGAGGATGATGATGAGGTGGACATCTTGCCTCTGTAGAGCCAGTTTGTGCAAGGAGAGATTAATTGCTTCTTTTTCGGTGGGGGTCCAAACCAACCCGTCATTTCAGTCACAGTCATGTGGCAGACCCTGTCACTGAAATGATGGGTTGGTTAAAGTGTGCATGTCCTGTTTATACAACATAAGGGTGGGTGGGAGGGCCCAAGGACAATTCCATCTTGCACCTCTTTTTTCTTTCATTTTTATTTGCGTCATGTGCTGTTTGGGGAGTGTTTTTTGGAAGGGCCATCCTGCGTGACACTGCAGTGCCACTCCTAGATGGGCCAGGTGTTTGTGTCGGCCACTAGGGTCGCTTATCTTACTCACACAGCTACCTCATTGCGCCTCTTTTTTTCTTCTTTGCGTCATGTGCTGTTTGGGGAGTGTTTTTTGGAAGGGCCATCCTGCATGACACTGCAGTGCCACTCCTAGATGGGCCAGGTGTTTGTGTCGGCCACTAGGGTCGCTTAGCTTACTCACACAGCTACCTCATTGCGCCTCTTTTTTTCTTCTTTGCGTCATGTGCTGTTTGGGGAGTGTTTTTTGGAAGGGCCATCCTGCGTGACACTGCAGTGCCACTCCTAGATGGGCCAGGTGTTTGTGTCGGCCACTAGGGTCGCTTAGCTTACTCACACAGCTACCTCATTGCGCCTCTTTTTTTCTTCTTTGCGTCATGTGCTGTTTGGGGAGTGTTTTTTGGAAGGGCCATCCTGCGTGACACTGCAGTGCCACTCCTAGATGGGCCAGGTGTTTGTGTCGGCCACTAGGGTCGCTTACTGTAGCTTAGTCATCCAGCGACCTCGGTGCAAATTTTAGGACTAAAAATAATATTGTGAGGTGTGAGGTATTCAGAATAGACTGAAAATGAGTGGAAATTATGGTTTTTGAGGTTAATAATACTTTGGGATCAAAATGACCCCCAAATTCAATGATTTAAGCAGTTTTTTAGGGTTTTTTTAAAAAAACACCCGAATCCAAAACACACCCGAATCCGACAAAAAAAATTCGGTGAGGTTTTGCCAAAACGCGGTCGAACCCAAAACACGGCCGCGGAACCGAACCCAAAACCAAAACACAAAACCCGAAAAATTTCAAGTGCACATCCCTAATATATACACACACACAATTTTGCTTTACCAGCTCGGAATCTCCTAAAATAGATGATAAGTGTCAATATATCATGACTAAATAGAATATGGATTGCCAGCGGACACACTATCTGAGACAAATGAGATATACAGTATAGACTGTGTGCTTTCACGTTACAATTCTCACAAGAGATCAAGGTTTCTGCTACAGCTGTTGGTTTAATTGGCATTTGTCCAATTAACGGGTAATCCCGTAAGAGCCGTGCAACACCAAGTCTCCCCTATTGGGAGGTACACCACACATAGATTAGGCATAATAAAGCATTCCTTCTTATTATCAATATGGAGCACACACCACAACAATATGCGTATTTCACTGTCTGCTTCGTATTGTATTAAATGACCTTCAGGCTGTATGTATAAGGTGTATATGAAACATAAATGAATTGTGTGACTGTACACACACTTTGTTTAATGCACAAAATTAATAAAAATATTGGCTAAAATTACCTTCAGGCTGTGTGTATAAGGTGTATATGAAACATAAATGAATTGTGTGAATGTAGACACACTTTGTTTAATGCACAAAGTTAATAAAAATATTGGATAAAATTACCTTCAGGCTGTACGTATAAGGTGTATATGAAACATAAATGCATTCTGTGCTTAGACTTAGTCCATCGCCATGATATCTCATTATGGTATGCAATTATTCCAAAATACGGAAAAATCCCATATCCAAAATACTTCTGGTCCCAAGCATTTTGGATATGGGATACTCATTTATTTTATTTATTATTTATTACCTGCTATTTATATAGTGCACACATATTCCGCAGCGCTTTCCAGAGAATATTTGCTCATTCACATCAGTCCCTGCACCCAGTGGAGCTTACAATATATATTCCCGACCACATGTACACGCTCACACATTCACGCTATTGTTAGTTTTGTTGGGAGCCAATTAACCTACCAGTATATTTTTGGAATGTGGGAGGAAACCAGAGTACTCAGAGGAAACCCACGCAAGTACGGGGAGAATATACAAACTCCACATAGTTAGGGCCATGGTGGGAATCGAACCCATGACCTCAGCGCTGTGAGGCAGTAATGCTAACCATTACACCATCCGTACTGCCCTGTACTTAACCTGTAGTAAAAGTTCTTAAAGTGTGCAGGCACCTATTTGTTTCTATTATAAATTTCAATGTGCGTGCCCATAGTCTTACCATCTACTAGGCACGGCAGTTACTGTAGCAGTTGTTTTAAAAATTGTGCTTGGAAAAAACTTCATGCCAAAGTCCAATAGGCGACCACTACCACTTTAGGAAGAGCCTCTTTGATTATATGACTGCTTCCATTTTCTTTTGTGAAATATTGCTCAGTTTGTTATAATTTATGTGTGAATTTCAGCATAAGGCAATAATAGAGCTGTACGTATTTAATATAGCAGATTTGTGAGTTATTAGGCCAGATGTAATAACGTCCGCGTTGGTCGGAGGTGCAGGTTCCTGACCAAACTCGGATTTTTGTTTAAAGCGGCAATCATTTTCAAGCTTTACAGAAACATCCGTGTTCGGCTGGGACACTGCACCTCCAGCCAACTCAAACTACATTGCATCCGGCCAAATATGTTAATGCACCTACAAAATGCTTATGAAACAGCAGTGCAACTGACGGGAAAATGTGTTGGGGGATTTATTCATATTCAAAGCAGCAAATGCCTCCTAAACAGTCAATCTTCAATGTATTTTTTTTTTCAGTAGTAGGTGTACGCCTGTGTTTAATCCCCACTATGTAATTCTTTTTTTTTTTGCCAAACACGTTTCATCACCGGTGCAAATGTGTGCACCTCTGCAGACCCCATTACCTAGCTTAGCAAACCCTTCCTCCTCTACTGAGATTGTGCAGACAAGTATTCCTAGGGTGTTTGCATTGCGGTTTCACCCTTAATAATTCTTTTATCTGATTACATTCATTGTAATATCATACCGTAACCTACATTTTTATATAATTTGCCCTTTTAGTGTTGTAAATACTCAGGCAGATCCCATTAACAAGACAAATGGTGATAAATGTACTGTCACTTATTTTCATCCATCAAATACCTTTTATGTGGTGCATTAGCATCCAACCTTATACCACATTATCACAGACACATTAATAAATAGAGAGGATGATAAACTGCGGCCAGCAAAATATAGGTGCTGCGGCTTCCTGACCTTGAACTAATACATGTGGTAATGTGATACATCTGGGATAGTCTTACAGTACTTATTTTTATGTAAATACACTTGTAGAAAACCCCCAATTTCTTAATACAAGATTTAAGGGGTGATTTATCAAATCTTGGAGACAGATAAATTAAGTTGAGTATCCCTTATCCAAAATTCAAAATCCCACATGTTTGGGTCCCTTACTGAGATAATGACATATATATTACATATTATGTGTATATATAGATATATTATATAGATATATAATATAATATATGTATGTATGTGTGTGTCATTATCTTAGTAGGGGACTCAAAAATGTCTGATTTAGAATTTTGGATAAGGGATACTCAACTTGTATCAACCAATCAGGTCCTAACTGCTGTGCTGCAGGCTGCATTTGAAGAATGACAGTTAGGAGCTGATTAATTGGTATTTTATCTCTCTCCACTTTATCGCTCTGTAAGCCTTGGTAACTCTCCCCCAGAATCACGCAGATTAAACAGAATAAGACCAATATTAATATTTTTGAGGTTGTTAGGGAGTCAGACATTTTAGGTGTGCTGGGTTAGGGCCATACAGCAGCTAGTACATTCATGCTTTCTTTTCCATACATGTGTTGTGTGCAGGTAAGGGTATGCAGGCACAGTATTGCCAATCACAGAGTTGACAGCAGAACGTCGACATTGATGATGTCAAAATGGTTAAATGTCAACATCATTAATGACTCCTGCAACAATGATGATATGGTCATAATTTCCCGTAAACTTAGGGTTAGCGTTAGGGTGAGGGACAGAAGGGCTTGTTCTGAGTCACGCACAAAGTGGCTGTAGTTGTGGGCGCACCTGGGATAGCCTGATTTACTGCCGTATGCTAATGCAAGTCAACCTGCAATTCTGCATGTGCAAGCAGGAACCTGTGCCACCCACTAATTTTACACCAGCTACCCCAATCATCATCATCATCATCATCATCAGAATTAGCAGTCCCCGTACAAATGATACCCAGGATAGCATGGAGCTGGTGATATACTGTATACCTACAACACCCCCGCACCACAGGTGAGGGCAGTTAAATGTGACCGCATTGTCACCACCCAATTCCCATCCCAAACACCCTATATCACAGAAAGGCTGATCCGGCTAACGGGAGCGGTTCTAGGTGCAGGCAGGCTGGATGGCCGCCCTGGCCACTGCGGCCTTAGGGCTCAGCTGCAGTCACCTTGCAGCGCCCATCGCCCGCACCTCGAATGCCGCACCCCAGCTGCAGCAGGTGCTGTGAATAGCGTGGTTGCCCGCTGCAGCCGATACCATTCAGAGAAACACTCAGACGCTAGTGGTCCTACCTGAGCTCTAGCATCTGGAGGAGAGAAGGGAGACAGACGCTAGAGGTTGAGTAGGACCTCTAGCGTCTGAGTGTTTCCATCCATGAAAACAAGCATGAAACCACTGTAAACGAGTATGAAACCCTTGGCAATGAGCATGAGACACCTGGCAGCGAGCATGAGACCCCTGGGAACAAGCATGAGACCCCTGGATGTGAGCATGAGACCCCTGGCAATGAGCAGGTAATTTAAAAATAATTAGAAGCCTTACTGTGGGCAGAGGTGTAGCTAGGTGCTATGGTGCCTGGAGCAAGGGTATGTTTCAGCACCCCCTCCCCTGTACTGAATTGGGTGCATGTTACATTGAAAAGATAAAAATATTTAAAAATCCTAAATTGGTTACAGGGCCAGTTCTAGATCCTTGTGGGTCTCAGGGCCAAAGTTTATTTTGGGAGCCCCCCTATGATTAATATAGGGGCATGGCTTCATGAGGTAGGGGCATGACCACAGAATATTACCAATTCAGATTGCACCGCACAGTATTGTCCGTTATTCACATTACACCACAGTAGTCTGCTATTCACATTACACCACAGTAGTCTGTTATTCACATTACACCCCACAGTAGTACCACTTTTACACTTTCGCCACACAGTAAAGACCCTTATATAGGTTACATCACACAGTAGAGCCCCTTATACACATTACACAATACAGTAGAGCCCCTTATACATGTTACACAACACAGTAGAGCCCCTCATACACATTACACAATACAGTAGAGCCCCTTATACATGTTACACAACACAGTAGAGCTGCTTATATACGTTACACCACAGTAGAGCTGCTTATACACGTTACACCACAGTAGAGCTGCTTATACACGTTACACCACAGTAGAGCTGCTTATACGTGTTTCACCACAGTAGAGCTGCTTATACACGTTACACCACTGTAGAGCTGCTTATATACATTACACCACAGTAGAGCTGCTTATACACGTTACACCACAGTAGAGCTGCTTATACACGTTACACCACAGTAGAGCCGCTTATACACATTACACCACAGTAGAGCTGCTTATACATGTTACACCACAGTAGAGCTGCTTATACACGTTACACCACAGTAGAGCTGCTTATACATGTTACACCACAGTAGAGCTGCTTATACACGTTACACCACAGTAGAGCTGCTTATACATGTTTCACCACAGTAGAGCTGCTTATACACGTTACACCACAGTAGAGCCGCTTATACACATTACACCACAGTAGAGCAACTTATACATGTTACAACACAGTAGAGCTGCTTATACACGTTACACCACAGTAGAGCTGCTTATACATGTTACACCACAGTAGAGCTGCTTATACACGTTACACCACAGTAGAGCTGCTTATACACGTTACACCACAGTAGAGCTGCTTATACATGTTACACCACAGTAGAGCTGCTTATACACGTTACACCACAGTAGAGCTGCTTATACATGTTACACCACAGTAGAGCCGCTTATACATGTTATGCCACAGTAGAGCAACTTATACATGTCACTCTGCAGCTTCTAATGCAGAAAGTGGTGCTGCAGCAGCAGCAGCTGGGGCAAAGGAAGGTGCTGCAGCATCTATAGAGAGAGAACCACTGTAGCAACCAGGGCAGAGAGAGGTGCTGCAACAGCCAGGGTAGAGAGGGGTGCTGCAGCAGCTGTGGTAGAAAGAAATACTGCAGCACCCGGGGCAGAAAGAGGTGCTGCAGCAGCTGAGGCATAAAGAGGTGCTGCATCTTCTGGGACAGAGATAGGTGACGCAGCAGCTGGGACAGAGCAAGGTGCTGCATGAACCATGGTAGAAAGATGTGCTGCAGCAGGCAGGCAGAGAGTGGTGTAGCAGGACAGAAATAACCCTGCTGCACAGCTACAAGCAGACAGTGAGACATAAAAAATGCATGCTGAGCTCCAGCATGTACTGGCTGTCAGTGTCGCCTCCGGCCTGCCCTGTTCTCTACCTAGTCTCTAAGTCCGAGTCAATGTGCGCCCCTCTGCTTCTCCTCCTCCTACTCTGCGGCTGCCTGTACAGTGGCCCCCGGTATAGTGGGCGAAGTGGCGGGGGCAGGTGGCACTCCCTCTAAGTTTTCCAGCACCCGGAGCTCGCGCTCCACTGGAGCCACCATTGCTACACCCCTCACTGTGGGGCATAATTTGTGTGTGGGGTATAAACTGTTGTCAGGGGCATAACTGTATGTGACATAATGTGTAATGGGCCTTACAGTGTATAGCATAATGTGTGGCATAATGTGTAATGGGCATTACAGTGTGTGATGTAATGGGCATTACAGTGTGTGTAATATGTAATAGGCATTATGGTGTGTGGCATAAGTTGTAATAGGCATTATGGTATGTGGAATAAGTTGTAATAGGCACAATGGTGTGTGGCATAAGTTGTAATGGACATTATGGTGTGTGGTACAACGTGGATTTGGAATGGGCATTACAGTGTGAGGGATATTGTGTAATGGGCATTGTGGTGTGTGGCATAATGTGTATGGGGTATTACTATAAGGAGGAAAAATGACAAACAATGTAAAGGCCATGAATCAATTTTTTTTCTTGTGTTTTTGTTTTTCCTGTGTTGTATAAGGGGCTCTATCTAGCGTAATGTGTATAAGGGTACTACTGTGTGGTGTAATGAGACTGACGGACACTGCTGTGCAGTGTAATGTGAATTGGTACTATTATGTGGCCACGCCCCTTCCCATGAAGCCACACCCCTATTTTTGCCTTCGACTTGTGCTAGCACTATTTTACATGGGAGGGGTGCCAATGGAAACTTTCGCCTTGGGCGCCACAAGGTCTAGAACCGGTCCTGCCTGCCAGATTTAGTCTGACACTGAACAGAGTGGAAAAGATGCAGAGATTCGCACCCACACATGTGCTGTATGCAAGAACTCGACCCCAGAATGAGAACAAAAACTGCATGTCGATGTACTACCAAATGTAAATTGTAAACATTACATCAGTGTTGACTTGCTGAAAGTTGACATTGTGGTTGTGTGATACCCCCAGTTACCATTTTGAATGGGGTGGAAGCCAGGATCATTTTAAAATAAAGTTGATATGAAGACGATCAGTTGGTGGAGTGACAGTTGGAGCGATTTAGAGAGGAGATGATGTAGTGGCTGCTGGGCTACGCTCCTTTAGAACGGTGTCTCAGGCTCTGAGGGGGCAGAGAGATAGCAGAAGACAAGGGGGGTAATTCAGAGTTGATCGCAGCAGCAAATTTGTTAGTAGTTGGGCAAAACCATGTGCACTGCAGGGGGGGCAGATATAACATTTGCAGAGAGAGTTAGATTTGGGTGGGCTATATTGTTTCTGTGCAGGGTAAATACTGGCTGCTTTATTTTTACACTGCAATGTAGATTTCAGTTTGAACACACCCCACCCAAATCTAACTCTCTCTGCACATGTTATATCTGCCCCCCCTGCAGTGTACATGGGAGGTCATTCCGAGTCGTTCGCTCGGAAAATTTCTTCGCATCGCAGCGTTTTTCCGCTTAGTGCGCATGCGCAATGTCCGCACTGCGACTGCGCCAAGTAAATTTGCTATGAAGTTTGGATTTTTACTCACGGCTTTTTCTTCGCTCAGGCGATCGTAGTGTGATTGACAGGAAATGGGTGTTACTGGGCGGAAACAGGCCGTTTTATGGGCGTGTGGGAAAAAACGCTACCGTTTCCGGAAAAAATGCGGGAGTGGCTGGAGAAACGGAGGAGTGTCTGGGCGAACGCTGGGTGTGTTTGTGACGTCAAACCAGGAACGATAAGCACTGAACTGATCGCAGATGCCGAGTAAGTCTGAAGCTACTCTGAAACTGCTACGAGATGTGTAATCGCAATATTGCGAATCTTTCGTTCGCAATTTTAAGAAGCTAAGATTCACTCCCAGTAGGCGGCGGCTTAGCGTGTGCAATACTGCTAAAATCGCCTTGCGAGCGAACAACTCGGAATGAGGGCCATGGTTTTGTCCAACTGCTAAAAAATTTGCTGCTAGGGGCCCTCATTCCGGGTTGTTCGCTCGTTAGCTGCTTTTAGCAGCATTGCACACGCTAGGCCGCCGCCCTCTGGGAGTGTATCTTAGCTTAGCAGAATAGCGAACGAAAGATTAGCAGATTTGCTACTACATAATTCTTAGCAGTTTCTGAGTAGCTCCGGACCTACTCACAGATTGCGATCAGTTCAGTCAGTTTCGTTCCTGGTTTGACGTCACAAACACGCCCTGCGTTCGGCCAGCCCCTCCCACATTTCTCAAGCCACTCCCGCGTTTTTCCTTGGCACGCCTGCGTTTTTTAGCAAACGCCGTGAAAACGCTGAGTTTCCGCCTAGAAGCACCCACTTCCTGTCAATCACACTACGATCACTTGAGCACTGAAAAAACTTCGCTCGAGCTTGTGTAAATCTACTAAGTTCTTAGTTAAATTACTAAGCGCATGCGCATTGTCCACCTATTCGCTGCGTTGCGAAAATCGGCAACGAGCTAACAACTCGGAATGACCCCCATGATCAGGTCTGAATTACCCCCAATGTCTCAAGGGTGTCAGTGGGATGGAGAGAGGAGTGGGATGGAGAGAGGAGCAGTTCCACCCTCGTATCTGGCAATTGGAGAAGTCCTTTACAGCCTTACTGATCTGCCTGTCATAGCTGCTGTCCAGTGAGGTAAGGGTGCTGAATATTTCTTCCAGGAAAGGAGAGGCAATCCTTGGTGAGGAGTATTGCTACTATTACTCCTACCCCTCTGGTTACATTAACTGCCATATTCTGATGGAGCTTTACAAACATCACAGGGATATTCCGTTAGCAGCTGATGGATAATACTTAGGGCCATTGGGGGTCATACGAGTTGTTTGCTCGCTAGCTATTTTTAGAAGCCATGCAAACGCTATGCCGCCGCCCACTGGGAGTGTATTTTAGCTAAGCAGAAGTGTGAACGAAAGGATCGCAGAGTGGCGGCAAAATAATTTTGTGCAGTTTCAGAGTAGCTTCAGACCTACTCAGCGCTTGCGATGACTTCAGACTGTTCAGTTCCGGATTTGACGTCACAAACACGCTCTGCGTTCGCCCAGCCACGCCTGCGTTTTTCCTGGCACGCCTGCGTTTTTTCGAACACTCCCTGAAAACAGTCAGTTGACACCCAGAAACGCCCTCTTCCTGTCAATCACTCTGCGGTCAGCAGTGCGACTGAAAAGCTTTGCTAGACCTTGTGTGAAACTACATGGGCCGTTGTGAAAGTACGTTGCGCGTGCGCATTGTGCTGCATACGCATGCGCAGAAGTGCCTTTTTTTGCTTCATCGCTGTGCAGCGAACATTTTCAGCTAGCGATTAACTCGGAATGACCCCCATTAACTGCCATATTCAGACGGAGCTTTACAAACATCACAGGGATATTCCGTCAGCAGCTGTTGGCTAATTCTTAGGGCCATAATACCAGTCTTCTGCCAGTCACAGAGCTTTGCACCTGTCTTCCTCTGAACCACGCAAAACAAGTATAGAGGGTATCCGGCCTCTGGCTTGACACCACTTAGGTTGACACCCATTAAGTCGACACCTATTGGTCGACAGTGACTAGGTTGACACTAGAAATAGGTCGACGTGGCCATTAGGTTGACATGACCAAGGTCGACATGCAAAAAGGTCGACAAGAGTTTTTCACATTTTTTCTTTTTTTGAACTTTTGCACCGTGACCGAAGTGAGCCATGCAAGGGGACACCGTGCACTAATTGGGGTTCCCCGTCACCTTACGCAGAAAACAACACCAAAAAAACATGAAAAACTCATGTCGACCTTTTGTCATTTTGACCTTGTACATGTCGACCTAATGGCCATGTCAACCTATTTCTAGTGTCGACCTAGCCACTGTCGACCAATGGGTGTCGACCTAGACACTGTCGACCCGGAGTCCCATACCTGTACAGAGCTAATTCTCTTCCCCTCATGTTGTTTCTGCTAACTCAGAGAAGATCCAAAGGAATAAATTCAGCTGAGTCTTATAGAACAGATATCAGCTCTACTATAAGGGAGCCAGCAGCTGATACTCTGAGATATCCCATACTCAGAAACACATACTGTACTGTCAGCAGTTTATGGGGGTCATTCCGAGTTGATCGAACGCTGCAACTTTTTGTAGCCTGTTTGATCAACTAGACGCCGCCCATGTGGGAGGGTTTTTTTTTTTGCATAGCAAGGCTGCGATCGCTTGTGCAGCCCTGCTATGCAAAAAAAGTTTTGTGCAAAACAAGACCAGGGTATGAGCTACTTACCCTGTGCGATGAATCCAGAGTTGATGGTCCCGGGAATTGACGTCAGACATCTGCCCTCCAAACACCTGGACATGCCAGCGTTCGCCGCAGCACTCCCAGAAAATGGTGAGTTGACGCCCCGGAACTCCTTCCTCCTGTCAATCTTCTTGCGGTCGCCGCTATAACCGCTTTCTTTGCTAGCGGTGTCGCTGCCTGGCGATGGACGTTACCGGGCAACGGCGCACCTGCGCAATGCGGCCGCAGCGCATGCGCAGTTCTGGCCTGAGCGCACGGCTGCGACGAAGCGCAGCGTGCCATCGGGTTGGAATGACCCCCTATGTCCCATTTCATCATCACAGGTTTAAGATAAAGATCTTACATATTGAAGCTCATCGATTCACTTAGTCTGAGTTTGCTGCCCCTGGATAGAACTGTGAGATGATCTTTACAGCAGTAGAGCAGATCAAGACATATTTCACCAGACTCATGACCCGAGCGCAGTATACTTTAGAGAAACTTGAAAAAAACGCTATACAGTACTGGTCATATATTATCTTTATTGCCTATTACTATTCAGTATAGTTATTTGCATATAACTTTGTAGAAGCTGATGCTGGTGCTTTTGCTATTTAGTTATAGTTGCTAATTGTTAATGTAATAAGGGTAAAAGAAAAGGTAATAGAGATGGGTTCAGTATGATTTCCCGATGGATGGGATGTCGGCAGTAGGCATTCCGACAGCGGCATCCCGTCCATCAGAATCCCGACAGCCCCCTCTAAAGTGCCTAACCATCCTCTGTTCCCTACCCTAACCCTCTCTTGTGGGTGTCTAACCCTAATACTAACCCTCCCAGGTGGTTCCTAACCCCCCCTTCCCTGCTGCCTAAACTTAACCCTCCCCGCTTGATGCCTAACCCTAAGCTCCTCCTCTATGTGCCTAAATTTAGCCCTCCCTCCCCGCTCCCTAACCCTAACCTTCCCAGAACCTGCACCATAACCCCCCTCCTCCTGCCTAAAAAAAACAAAAACAAAACCCCACTGTTGGGATCCAGTCCGTCGGGAAGGTAGCTGCTTCCCATAGAGATATGTTTACACTTATATTAATTAAGTCGTTAAACAAAAGGTTTGTATTTCCCTACAGTATATACAGATGTGCCTAGGCTCATAATTGCCGTGAACGGGTCGGGGGAGGGAATGCATCGCAATTATTCACGCCAGCCTGCGACCCGTTCACGGGAGTGCGTGTGAGCATCATGCAATCCTATGGATCCTGTGGATCATGGATGAATGTGGCGTGCCCACACACATTCACGGGCACACTAGTGGCGGAATGCTGAACATGGTTCCCCATAGGTGCTAATGTGCCTCTGGGGACAAGAGCAGGCGTACCTCAATTTTGATTTGAATTTATATTATTAGCGTTACTGCGATACATCGCCATGTGTGTCCTTAGCCCTTATTTTGATCCCGATCCAGGCCGATTATCGAATGACTACGCACCACAATGCGCATGCGAGTCGCCAAACAGCGACACAATGGTGCGAACATTTAGATTGCTAGGCGTACTCAAGGTGATTGACAGGAAGCGGACATTTGGGGGTGGTAACTGGCCGTTTTGTGGGACTGTCAGGAAAAACGCAGGCGTGCCCAAGCGTTTTCAGGGAGGGTGTGTGACCTGTGGGCAGAGCATCTCCTGCCAATGAATCTACTAATGATGATTCAGCTGGCATCACTGACTCAACATTGTCGCAGAATAATAAGAATTTACTTACCGATAATTCTATTTCTCGTAGTCCGTAGTGGATGCTGGGAACTCCGTAAGGACCATGGGAATAGCGGCTCCGCAGGAGACTGGGCACAAAAAGAAAATCTTTAGGACTACCTGGTGTGCACTGGCTCCTCCCCCTATGACCCTCCTCCAAGCCTCAGTTAGGATACTGTGCCCGGACGAGCGTACACAATAAGGAAGGATTTTTGAATCCCGGGTAAGACTCATACCAGCCACACCAATCACACCGTACAACTTGTGATACAAAACCCAGTTAACAGCATGATAACAGAGGAGCCTCTGAGTAGATGGCTCACAACAAGAACCCGATTAGTTAACAATAACTATGTACAAGTATTGCAGACAATCCGCACTTGGGATGGGCGCCCAGCATCCACTACGGACTACGAGAAATAGAATTATCGGTAAGTAAATTCTTATTTTCTCTGACGTCCTAGTGGATGCTGGGAACTCCGTAAGGACCATGGGGATTATACCAAAGCTCCCAAACGGGCGGGAGAGTGCGGATGACTCTGCAGCACCGAATGAGAAAACTCAAGGTCCTCCTCAGCCAGAGTGTCAAATTTGTAAAATTTTACAAAAGTATTTGACCCTGACCAAGTAGCAGCTCGGCAAAGTTGTAAAGCCGAGACCCCTCGGGCAGCCGCCCAGGATGAGCCCACCTTCCTTGTGGAGTGGGCTTTTACAGATTTTGGCTGTGGCAGGCCTGCCACAGAATGCACAAGCTGAATTGTATTACAAATCCAGCGAGCAATAGTCTGCTTAGAAGCAGGAGCACCCAGCTTGTTGGGTGCGTACAGGATAAACAGCGAGTCAGATTTTCTGACTCCAGCCGTCCTGGAAATATATATTTTCAGGGCCCTGACAACGTCTAGCAACTTGGAGTCCTCCAAGTCCCTAGTAGCCGCAGGCACCACAATAGGCTGGTTCAGGTGAAACGCTGACACCACCTTAGGGAGAAACTGAGGACGAGTCCTCAATTCCGCCCTGTCCGAATGGAAAATCAGATAAGGGCTTTTACAGGATAAAGCCGCCAATTCCGACACGCGCCTGGCCGAAGCCAGGGCCAACAGCATGACCACTTTCCACGTGAGATATTTTAAATCCACAGATTTAAGTGGTTCAAACCAATGTGATTTTAGGAACCCCAAAACTACATTGAGATCCCAAGGTGCCACTGGAGGCACAAAAGGAGGCTGTATATGCAGCACCCCCTTGACAAACGTCCGAACTTCAGGAACTGAAGCCAGTTCTTTCTGGAAGAAAATCGACAGGGCCGAAATCTGAACCTTAATGGATCCCAATTTGAGGCCCATAGACACTCCTGTTTGCAGGAAATGCAGGAATCGACCCAGTTGAAATTCCTCCGTCGGGGCCTTCCTGGCCTCGCACCACGCAACATATTTTCGCCAAATAGGAAACGGCGAGGGGGAGACGTCTCGAATTCCAATTTGTACCCCTGAGATACTACCTGAAGGATCCAGGGATCTACTTGTGAGCGAGCCCACTGTGCGCTGAAATTCTTGAGACTAACTTTTTTCTAAGAAGCTCAGGAGAGCCCCCTAGATTGCACCCTGCTCGGTCTGGCACAAAAATCTAACAGAGGCTTGGAGGAGGGTCATGGGGGAGGAGCCAGTGCACACCAGGTAGTCCTAAAGCTTTTCTTTTTGTGCCCAGTCTCCTGCGGAGCCGCTATTCCCATGGTCCTTACGGAGTTCCCAGCATCCACTAGGACGTCAGAGAAAATACAGGACCAATTTCTCATTACAAATGTGCAGGATATTTCTCAAAAACAGCCTTTTTTAGGGGGACCCACAAATATTTATTAACCCCCCCCCCTTCCCCCCCAAGGACGTACTTTGGAGGAATCTCCGATATCTGCTGCAGTCTTTCCATTTTCAATGGTATCCACAGCCCCATAGGTTATATTATACAGTAGGTGCAGCAATGTTGCCGGTTGTACTATAGCAGTGCTTCTCAGACTCGGTCCTCAGGACCCCACACGGTTCACGTTTTCCCATGTCACCCAGCAGCTGCACCGTGTATCACCAACTGCCACATTTTAAAAATCTACAGGTGACCTGCAAAACATGAACTGTGTGGGGTCCTGAGGACCGAGTTTGAGAACCTGTGTACTATAGGATAACGCCATGTTAGATTGTGTTACCCTATAGTAGCCTATGGGCTATTAATTTCGTAGGGGGAGTGCCATGAGTTATGGGGGCGGCACACCCCAATTTTTGTTAAACTGCAAAGTACGGGTGGGTGGCACGTGGACACGGCGCACGGGGGGGGGCGTGTCCACGTGTTACAAACAGGTACTTCAGGTGTCGGGGAGCACAAACAGAGAGCCGGGAGCTATGCTGAGCGCGGCCTTCCCGGCTTCTCTGTGGACGGACCGGCCCACATGCCCATCTACCCTCTGACCCACTGCCCATCTGGGCAGAAGTTCCAGATGGGCAGTCCGGCCCAGGATCCAGGTGCCGGATACACACAGCGCTGCTGATTCCCGGGGGAACAAGCCAGCACATATGTTACATACATCAAAAACATGTATGTTTATAAGGGGATGGTATCAGGAACCCAGCACTTCGGATGCTGGTTGTCAGAATACTGACAGCGGCACCCCGACGAGCAGGATCCGGACACCTAGCAGGTAAGTATGCTAATCCTCCCCTCTTTCCGTCCCTAACCCCCCCCCCCCCCCCCCCTTCCCGGCAGCCTAATCGTAACCCTCCCCGGTGGTGCCTATCCCTCCCTCCCCGCAGCCTATTCGTAACCCTCCCCGGTGGTGCCTATCCCTCCCTCCCCGCAGCCTAATCGTAACCCTCCCCGGTGGTGCCTATCCCTCCCTCCCCGCAGCCTATTCGTAACCATCCCCGGTGGTGCCTATCCCTCCCTCCCCGCAGCCTAATCGTAACCCTCCCCGGTGGTGCCTATCCCTCCCTCCCCGCAGCCTAATCCTACGTGCTTTTTGCTTTACTTACAAACATGATTCAGGCCATGTGTTAATGAGAATTGCAGACGACCACTTGCGATGGGGCAAATATGTCATTGGATGCACCATCGAAACTTGATTCAACCTTATTGCAACACGCCTACAGTGACACCATATGTGTGCGCAGGAGCCGACACTCTGGGATTTACCCCTTCCGCCAGGCTACGCACTACCTCCTCTACCCCATGCTCTGAGACATCGGGCGAGAGGTAATGGTGTACGAGATCATAGGATGTACGGGATGCCGGGCATTTTTTAAAGGGGCAATCACTTACCAGGCATGGGTTTGACTTGTAAATAGTGATGAGCGGGTTCGGTTCCTTGGAAACCGAACCCCCCCGAACTTCACCCATTTTACACGGGTCCGAGGCATACTCGGATTCTCCCGTATGGCTCGGTTAACCCGAGCGCGCCCGAACGTCATCTTCCCACTGTCGGATTCTCGCGAGATTCGGATTCTATATAAGCAGCCGCGCGTCGCCGCCATTTTCACTCGTACATTGGAGATGATAGGGAGAGGACGTGGCTGGCGTCCTCTCCGTTTATTAATAATATTTGTGCTGCTTATTGCTTAATTGTGGGGACTGGGGAGCAGCTGTATTATATTCGAGGAGTAGAGTGCAGAGTTTTGCTAACCAGTGACCACCAGTATTATACGTTGTCTGCCTGAAAAACACTCCATATCTGTGCTCAGTGTGCTGCATATATCTGCTCACACTGCTTAATTGTGGGGACTGGGGAGCAGCTGTATTATATAGGAGGAGTACAGTGCAGAGTTTTGCTGACAGTGACCACCAGTATACGTTGTCTGCCTGAAAAACACTCCATATCTGTGCTCAGTGTGCTGCATATATCTGTGCTCACACTGCTTTATTGTGGGGACTGGGGACCAGCAGTATTATATAGGAGGAGTACAGTGCAGAGTTTTGCTGACAGTGACCACCAGTATACGTTGTCTGCCTGAAAAACGCTCCATATCTGTGCTCAGTGTGCTGCATATATCTGTGCTCACACTGCTTAATTGTGGGGACTGGGGAGCAGCTGTATTATATAGCAGGAGTACAGTGCAGAGTTTTGCTGACCAGTGACCACCAGTATACGTTGTCTGCCTGAAAAACACTCCATATCTGTGCTCAGTGTGCTGCATATATCTGTGCTCACACTGCTTAATTGTGGGGACTGGGGAGCAGCTGTATTATATAGGAGGAGTACAGTGCAGAGTTTTGCTGACCAGTGACCACCAGTATACGTTGTCTGCCTGAAAAACACTCCATATCTGTGCTCAGTGTGCTGCATATATCTGTGCTCACACTGCTTTATTGTGGGCACTGGGGACCACCAGTATATTATATAGGAGGAGTACAGTGCAGAGTTTTGCTGACAGTGACCACCAGTATACATAGCAGTATGGTACGGAAGGCCACTGCTCTACCTACCTCTGTGTCGTCAAGTATACTATCCATCCATACCTGTGGTGCATTTCAGTTGTGCGCAGTATATATAGTAGTAGGCCATTGCTATTGATACTGGCATATAATTCCACACATTAAAAAAATGGAGAACAAAAATGTGGAGGTTAAAATAGGGAAAGATCAAGATCCACTTCCACCTCGTGCTGAAGCTGCTGCCACTAGTCATGGCCGAGACGATGAAATGCCATCAACGTCGTCTGCAAAGGTCGATGCCCAATGTCATAGTAGAGAGCATGTAAAATCCAAAAAACAAAAGTTCAGTAAAATGACCCAAAAATCAAAATTGAAAGCGTCTGATGAGAAGCGTAAACTTGCCAATATGCCATTTACGACACGGAGTGGCAAGGAACGGCTGAGGCCCTGGCCTATGTTCATGGCTAGTGGTTCAGATTCACATGAGGATGGAAGCACTCATCCTCTCGCTAGAAAAATGAAAAGACTTAAGCTGGCAAAAGCACAGCAAAGAACTGTGCGTTCTTCTAAATCACAAATCCCCAAGGAGAGTCCAATTGTGTCGGTTGCGATGCCTGACCTTCCCAACACTGGACGGGAAGAGCTTGCACCTTCCACCATTTACACGCCCCCTGCAAGTGCTGGAAGGAGCACCCGCAGTCCTGTTCCTGATAGTCAAATTGAAGATGTCACTGTTGAAGTACACCAGGATGAGGAGGATATGGGTGTTGCTGGCGCTGGGGAGGAAATTAACAAGGAGGATTCTGATGGTGAGGTGGTTTGTTTAAGTCAGGCACCCGGGGAGACACCTGTTGTCCGTGGGATGTATATGGCCATTGACATGCCTGGTCAAAATACAAAAAAAATCACCTCTTCGGTGTGGAATTATTTTAACACAAATGCGGACAACAGGTGTCAAGCCGTGTGTTGCTTTTGTCAAGCTGTAATAAGTAGGGGTAAGGACGTTAACCACCTAGGAACATCTTCCCTTATACGTCACCTGGACCGCATTCATCAGAAGTCAGTGACAAGTTCAATAACTTTGGATGACAGCGGAAGCAGTCCACTGACCACTAAATCCCTCCCTCTTGTAACCAAGCTCCTGCAAACCACACCACCAACTCCCTCAGTATCAATTTCCACCTTACACAGGAAAGCCAATAGTCCTGCAGGCCATGTCACTGGCAAGTCTGACGAGTCCTCTCCTGCCTGGGATTCCTCTGATGCATCCTTGAGTGTAACGCCTACTGCTGCTGGCGCTGCTGTTGTTGCTGCTGGGAGTCGATCGGCATCCCAGAGGGGAAGTCGGAAGACCACTTGTACTACTTCCAGTAAGCAATTGACTGTCCAACAGTCCTTTGCGAGGAAGATGAAATATCACAGCAGTCATCCTGCTGCAAAGCGGATAACTCAGGTATTATCAGCCTGGGTGGTGAGAAACGTGGTTCCGGTATCCACCGTTAATTCACAGGCAACTATAGACTTGATTGAGGTACTGTGTCCCCGGTACCAAATACCATCTAGGTTCCATTTCTCTAGGTAGGCGATACCGAAAATGTACACAGACGTCAGAAAAAGAGTCACCAGTGTCCTAAAAAATGCAGTTGTACCCAATGTCCACTTAACCACGGACATGTGGACAAGTGGAGCAGGGCAGACTCAGGACTATATGACTGTGACAGCCCACTGGGTAGATGTATTGCCTCCCGCAGCAAGAACAGCAGCGGCGAACCAGTAGCAGCATCTCGCAAACGCCAACTCGTTCCTAGGCAGGCTACGCTTTGTATCACCGCTTTCCATAAGAGGCACACAGCTGACAACCTCTTACGGAAACTGAGGAACATCATCGCAGAATGGCTTACCCCAATTGGACTTTCCTGGGGATTTGTGACATCGGACAACGCCAGCAATATTGTGCGTGCATTACATCTGGGCAAATTCCAGCACGTCCCATGTTTTGCACATACATTGAATTTGGTGGTGCAGAATTATTTAAATAACGACAGGGGCGTGCAAGAGATGCTGTCGGTGGCCCAAAGAATTGCGGGCCACTTTCGGCATTCAGCCACCGCGTGCCGAAGACTGGAGCACCAGCAAACAGTCCTGAACCTGCCCTGCCATCATCTGAAGCAAGAGGTGGTAACGAGGTGGAATTCAACCCTCTATATGCTTCAGAGGATGGAGGAGCAGCAAAAGGCCATTCAAGCCTATACAACTGGCCACGATATAGGCAAAGGAGGGGGAATGCACCTGACTCAAGCGCAGTGGAGAATGATTTCAACGTTGTGCAAGGTTCTGCAACCCTTTGAACTTGCCACACGTGAAGTCAGTTCAGACACTGCCAGCCTGAGTCAGGTCATTCCCCTCATCAGGCTTTTGCAGAAGAAGCTGGAGACATTGAAGGAGGAGCTAAAACAGAGCGATTCCGCTAGGCATGTGGGACTTGTGGATGGAGCCCTTAATTCGCTTAACCAGGATTCACGGGTGGTCAATCTGTTGAAATCAGAGCACTACATTTTGGCCACCGTACTCGATCCTAGATTTAAAACCTACATTGTATCTCTCTTTCCGGCAGACACAAGTCTGCAGAGGTTCAAAGACCTGCTGGTGAGAAAATTGTCAAGTCAAGCGGAACGTGACCCGTCAACAGCTCCTCCTTCACATTCTCCCGCAACTGGGGGTGCGAGGAAAAGGCTAAGAATTCCGAGCCCACCCGCTGGCGGTGATGCAGGGCAGTCTGGAGCGAGTGCTGACATCTGGTCCGGACTGAAGGGCCTGCCAACGATTACTGACATGTCGTCTACTGTCACTGCATATGATTCTCTCACCATTGAAAGAATGGTGGAGGATTATATGAGTGACCGCATCCAAGTAGGCACGTCAGACAGTTCGTACGTATACTGGCAGGAAAAAGAGGCAATTTGGAGGCCCTTGCACAAACTGGCTATATTTTACCTAAGTTGCCCACCCTCCAGTGTGTACTCCGAAAGAGTGTTTAGTGCAGCCGCTCACCTTGTCAGCAATCGGCGTACGAGGTTACTTCCAGAAAATGTGGAGAAGATGATGTTCATCAAAATGAATTATAATCAATTCCTCCATGGAGACATTCACCAGCAATTGCCTCCAGAAAGTACACAGGGACCTGAGATGGTGGATTCCAGTGGGGACGAATTAATAATCTGTGAGGAGGGGCAGAGCCGGCCCTAACCAATATGGTGCCCTAGGCAAGATTTTGGCTGGTGCCCCCTAGCACCACCGCTGGTTCCGCCTCTGACCTTGCACCTCTTTCCCAGCACCATCACCCCTCACCCATAGCAGTCCTTATTTTGGGGTTTGTACCCCCTATATTTTAAATAGGAACAGTTCGTACATTTTGCGCACAGCCCAAAAAGGGGTGTGTTTTTGCTGGCAAGGGGCATGGCCCCACAATAGTAACCCCAATTCCAATTACGCCACACAGTACTGCAACTTTATTCACATTTGATCATGCGATAGTGTCCATAATTCATATTACATCCCACAGTAGTATCACTTTACCTTAAACGTTACTCCTCACAGTAGAGCCCCTTATTCACATTACATCATACTGAATTGCTCATTCACATTACACCACACCCTATTGCTCTTCATTCACATTAGACAACACAGTAGTGCCCTTTCTATATGCAACGCCACATAGTAGAGCACCATATACACATAATGCCACACATTAGTAAAGCATTTATACACATGATTCCACACAGTAATGCCCCTTACACATTATGACAACCTTTATTAATGCCCTTTTACACATAATGTCCCTTACACATATGCCGCACATTATTAATGCCCTTATACACATAATGACACACAAAGTGCCCCCTACACATTTGCTACACATTATTAGTGTCCCTTTACACATAATGACACACATACAGTAGTACCCTGTTACACATATGCCGCTCATTATTAATGCCCTTATACACATAATGACACACATAGGCCCTCATTCCGAGTTGTTCGCTCGTTATTTTCCTTCGCATCGGTGTGATTTTCCGCTAACTGCGCATGCGCAATGTTCGCACTGCGGCTGCGCCAAGTAAATTTGCTAAGAAGTTTGGTATTTTACTCACGGCATTACGAGGTTTTTTCTTCGTTCTCCTGATTGTAGTGTGATTGACAGGAAGTGGGTGTTTCTGGGCGGAAACTGTCCGTTTTATGGGAGTGTGTGAAAAAACGCTGCCGTTTCTGGGAAAAACGCGGGAGTGGCTGGAGAAACGGGGGAGTGTCTGGGCGAACGCTGGGTGTGTTTGTGACGTCAAACCAGGAACGACAAGCACTGAACTGATCGCACTGGAAGAGTAAGTCTCGAGCTACTCAGAAACTGCAAAGAAAAGTCTTTTCGCAATATTGCGAATACTTCAATCGCAATTCAGCTAAGCTAAGATACACTCCCAGAGGGTGGCGGCTTAGTGTGTGCACTGCTGCGAAAAGCGGCTAGCGAGTGAACAACTCGGAATGAGGCCCGTAGTGCCCCTTACACATATGTTGTACATTATTAATGCATTTTTACATGACACACATAATGCTCCTTACACATATTCCAAACACTAATGCACAACCAACCCACTCACATGCACACAGCACTCACACTGCCACTAACACTGTGGCCTCTGCTTGGATACTTGGATACAGACCTCTGCCTCTGCCTCTGCTTGGATATGTCCTCATAAATCTTGTCTCAACGCTAACGTCGGGCACCTTTTTTATGAAAATGCATCTTATTTGCATTGCTGTGTAGCTAGGATGCACAAGCAGCTTCTGCTGATTAAAATGATATGCAGCATGCCTATATACTGTGTGAGACTGTGGCTGTATCTGCATATGAAATGCTACACACAGAATATAGGCATGCTGCATATCATTTTAATCAGCGGAAGCTGCTGATGCCCCTAGACATATCAAATGCCCTAGGCAATTGCCTAGTTTGCCTATGCCTATGGCCGGCTCTGAGGAGGGGGATGTACACAGTGAAAGGGGTGAGGAATCGGAGGATGATGATGAGGTGGACATCTTGCCTCTGTAGAGCCAGTTTGTGCAAGGAGAGATTGATTGCTTCTTTTTTGGTGGGGGCCCAAACCAACCAGTCATTTCAGTCACAGTCGTGTGGCAGACCCTGTCGCTGAAATGATGGGTTCGTTAAAGTGTGCATGTCCTGTTTATACAACATAAGGGTGGGTGGGAGGGCCCAAGGACAATTCCATCTTGCACCTCTTTTTTCTTTCATTTTTCTTTGCATCATGTGCTGTTTGGGAACATTTTTTTTGAAGTGCCATCCTGCCTGACACTGCAGTGCCACTCCTAGATGGGCCAGGTGTTTGTGTCGGCCACTTGTGTCGCTTAGCTTAGTCACACAGCGACCTTGGTGCGCCTCTTTTTTTCTTTGCATCATGTGCTGTTTGGGGACAATTTTTTTGAAGTGCCATCCTGCCTGACACTGCAGTGCCACTCCTAGATGGGCCAGGTGTTTGTGTCGGCCACTTGTGTCGCTTAGCTTAATCACACAGCGACCTTGGTGCGCCTCTTTTTTTCTTTGCATCATGTGCTGTTTGGGGACAATTATTTTGAAGTGCCATCCTGTCTGACACTGCAGTGCCACTCCTAGATGGGCCAGGTGTTTGTGTCGGCCACTTGTGTCGCTTAGCTTAGCCATCCAGCGACCTTGGTGCAAATTTTAGGACTAAAAATAATATTGTGAGGTGTGAGGTGTTCAGAATAGACTGAAAATGAGTGGAAATTATGGTTATTGAGGTTAATAATACTATGGGATCAAAATGACCCCCAAAATCTGTGATTTAAGCTGTTTTTGAGGGTTTTTTGTAAAAAAACACCCAAATCCAAAACACACCCGAATCCGACAAAAAAATTTCAGGGAGGTTTTGCCAAAACGCGTCCGAATCCAAAACACGGCCGCGGACCCGAATCCAAAACCAAAACACAAAACCCGAAAAATTTCCGGTGCACATCACTACTTGTAAGTGATCAGCCCTTTAAAAAATCATGCAAGATCAGGCATCATCCAGCACCTCCAGCCATTACATCTCGCCGATAGACTGTTCATCTGAATCGGCCAAGTAAGCAGTCTACAGCTGGGGGGGGGGGGGGAGTAATGCGCCACACCCATGTCTGCTCCTGTGCAAGCATATGACTGGCACCCTGAACCTCACCCACCAAGATCCCCGGTGGGCAGAGTCACTGTAGCTCTACTATTTGTATAGGAAAATGTCTCTGTTAGAATGTATGTTTAATATTTCACCTTTATATATGGATTAATTGGCCTTATTACATTTTTGCATTACAACAGGGAAACTGCATTAGTCAGCTTCTAAGTCTTATTAAGCCGCAGTCTTGAATGTTTTTCTTCTCAGAGTACTGTGTAAGGGTCAGTAAAGCTGAAACACACACAGCGGGAACCCATAATAGCACATCTGGATTTAGCAAATCGCTAACAATGCATAAGAGGGAAGAAAAAGAGGCGACAGACCGGAAAAGTGTGTTTCTGTGTGAAATTTGTCACATCATCTGTGGCACTTATTTCCCAGCTGACACTTTCTCGCCATTATCTGCTCCATCAATAGCGTACATTACTGTCACCAATTTCTTTTCCAAAGTTTGGAGAAGTTTGCAGACAGGCGACATATTATTTTCCAAACACTTTTTTTTTTTTTTTTTTTTTAAGGTCGAGCGTTACATAAAATGATTGAAAATAAAATACAAATTCCCAATGCCACCCACAGGTCGTTAATATAATTATTTCATTAAATGAAAGCTATTTTTTAGACTTGAAGCTAAATATAATTTAAATGCATTTTGGAAGATAATTTTGTTTTTGTTTTTTTCACTATATATATGAAGTGCTATGTGATTAGCGATGATATATTAAGGGGTATTTACAAAATCCAAAAAGAGGTTGATGTTGCCATGTGAACTCTCATAAAGGGGTCTATGCATGAAGCAGTGAAAAGAGTGGAGAAGTGAGCCAGTAGAGAAGTTGCCCATGGCAACCAATCAGCTGCTCCATACAACTGAATAATATGCAAATTATAAATGTTACTTTAATGCAGGCATGTCCAAACTGCGGCCCTCCAGCTGTTGTGAAACTACATATCCTAGCATGCCCTGACACAGTTTTGCTGTCAGAGAATACTGAAGCTGTGTCAGGGCATGCTGGGATGTATAGTTTCTCAACAGCTGGAGGGCCGCAGTTATGACATGCCTACTTTAATGTGATTGGTTGCCATGGGTAACTTCTCCACTGGCTCACTTCTCCACACTTTTCACTGCTTCAGAAATAGCATACCCTCCAACATGACCCGCCCCACTAGGTACAAAATGCTCTGTTTCTGGACTTCCCTGTTAATTTATTATTGCCATCACCTGTGAAGAAACAGCTTTCCTATCATTCAACTAGTTTAACACAGGTGATGGAAATCATAAATTAAGAGGGAAGTCCAGAAACAGAGCATTTTGTACCTAGTGGGGCGGGTCATGTTGGAGGGTCTGAAATAGCCCCCAAAATCTCTCACTTCTCACACTCAATACATTCCCTCACTGTACCTGTCCTGCCAGCTTGGGACTGTCTCACCAGAATCAGTGGTGCAGAGAGCCACTCCGGGCCCTGGTAGTGGATGTTGCTGTGGCCTAAAAAGGGGTGTGGACTAATACAATGTAAAAAAAATTAATAATTGCGGAGCCGCTGTGCCATTCTAATCCAGGGGGGACAGAGGGGAGGGGGGCACGGGTAAGTGCCCCCACTTCCTATCTTGCTTGCGGGAAGCGGGTACCTCCTCCTCAACAAGTGCCATTTTCCCAGTGATATTTTGGTGCACGTGCCCTAGAGAGCAAAGACACTTAGTCAGTGCCAGAGTCTTTGCTTTCATTGTGCGGGCGCCATCTTCCCGAAGATATCACTAGGAAGATGGCAGCGGCCTTATGTATAGGTATACTCGCGAGTAGGGTCCACACATATTTAGTTTAGTATCACAGTGATGCTAATGAATATGTTGCCGGTATTTAACATAACTTATCTCCTCAGCGGGGTCCTGCGGTGTCTCCCTCTCTTCAGCTGCATCCTCCTGAGCAATGCGCATGAGTTACGGCCACCTGCGCATTAGACTTTCACCAGGCGGAGACTCAGCAGATACCTTTAGCGAGTGCTTATATTTGTACCCGAACCCAAAAGGATCATGGAACACAATCACTTCCAAATCAACTTATAAGCCAGGCAGCCGGATTTTAACAAAAAGTGTTACATTTTTTATTTTATTTAAATGCTTTCCACACAAAGAACCTGATTTAGAGTTGCAAGCACGGGGGCTGCAATTCCACCGTATTGCATGCATGGAACTAGATGTAGTTTTCTGCCCGTACGCCATGTTATATGTATCTATGCAACCTTACATACGCTTTCATAGCTGTCCTTATTAACAGTGCACTGGCCCTGTTCCGGATCTGAAATCAGCATAGCCCACTGTTCCATCTACAAGCCCTCATTAAGCTTCATCTAGGTGTGAGAGCCCTACTGAGACCCCGTTATGCCCATTCTGATACAAGTGGAGATGACTGACATCCCAACAACCGATGTCATACACTCAGCTATGGAAAATGTGCGCTGCTACAAATTGCAAGATCTCTCTGTAAAGGGGACATGCATGGAATTCTGAGCCAGCCCCAAAATGTAAATTTTCACATAGTGGGGCCTATTCTTTTTCAGGGGTGATAATTAAGTGTCCAACTCTCCGCCAGCAGCAACAGAGGATGCTAAAACAGCTGTGCAATTCAATATGTCTCTGGTGCGGAAAAACAGTCATCTCAGTGACACCTACCACTAATTAGTTGTGGCAGAAGTTTACACTACCAGGACGATCTGTTACTGCGTATGTATGAACTGAACACTGTCGGAGGGGACACAGGGCAGGAGGGGGTGGTGGACACTTCATTGCACCCCAAATCCCCTTCCCATAAGCAGGAGCGGTTCTCCAGAAACCAACACCATCTGAAGATGTCTGGGGATCAGTATGAAATCCTGGCGCACGGTATACCTATGTTCGAAATACCAATGCCGGTATCCCGCTGGTGAAAAAGCTGACAGGGGTGAATAAGGGGTGTTCTCCCATCCCCCTAACCCTATCCCCCCCTACCTGCAGCCTAACCCTAACCTCCTCCCTTAGTGCCTAACCCTAGCCACCCCCCGGAGGTGCCTAAACCTAACCCCCAATCCCCGGTGCCTAAACCTAATCCCCCCCACCCTGCAGCCAAGGGGGGTACCTAACCCTAACTTCCCCTTCATGCAGCGTAACCCTAACCACCCAGGACGCAGCCTAACCCACCGACACACAGCTTAAACCTTCCCCCCGTCCCCCGCCGCTGACCTCTCTATTGGCGCTGTGTGTCCATTCGGCATCCCGACTTTCGGTATTCTGGCACCACTGTGATGGTGCACCCATTCTGGATGCCGGTGTCAGCATTCAGAATTGTGTCAGGATTCCGGCGTCGGTATTCAGACTGCGGAATCTCGACAGCCAGGATCCTGACTGCTTCCCCTGAAGATAGCACAGGTTTCTGCAAGCAAACTATGAACAGGGCCGTAACTAGGGGGGGCTAAGGGGGCATGCCCCCTGGGTGCAGGATTTGAGGGGGCGCCAAGGAGTTAGAGGAGCAGGGTTTTTTGTTTGTTTTTTTACCGGCAGTGCTGTGCTGCTCCAGTGAGACAGCAGACAGCTTCCAGGGCAATGTATCTGACCCACCTGTCTGCCGGCTGCTGGCTCCGACGCTGTGCAGGTGAGCTTCAGTACCTGGGATCTCTCCTATGTCAGCTACTGTCTTAAACTCTCTTCTTTGCCATGCAGTGCTGCGAATAGTGTGTGGTGCACAGTACAAGCTATAGAAGCGCACTGTGCTCCCAGTTAGCAGAATCAACCTCTGCTTTGCCTCCCAGATGGGGGGATTTGGTGTAGCTTATAGGGTGGTGTAGTGCAGTGATGAAGTGTACCATATAGGGTATGTAGTGTAGTGATGTATTGCAGTATATAGGGGCATGTAGTGCACTGATGTGGTGTAGCATATAAGGGGATGTAGCATAGTGATGTAGTGTAGCATATATTATATGGTACTATGTAGTGCAGTGCATAGGGGAATTTAGTGCAGTGATGAAGTGTTATGATATAGTGCAATGTATGGGGACACACAGAGGATCATGTAGTTGAACACGCTGGCAGGGCATGTGATGCATACGGCATTTGAGGTACATAGAGGAATATTGTCCAGTAGTGTCCCCTTTTTTCAAAACTTTAGGCAATCTGATTATTTTAGTCTGATAGGGTTTTTGTTTTTTTGTTTTTTTGGGGGGGAATGATTACTGCCTTGCCCCGGATGACGAAAATCCTAGTTTCGGCCCTGCTATGAAATCTCGCAGTTTTCAGAGTTTGCTGAACACTGGGCGTCCATATGAGGGTCCTAATACTGAAGAGGCCCCTACATAAAAAAACATGCAGAAACTAGTGTTTCCACAACTATAATGGGCCTATCGATGCAATGTAACAGGTTACAGCCACAGTATTCTCTGCATAAACAGACAATTGCTACTAAATTGCTGGACATTAGGTTTCGCACAGATTAGTCGCCCAGAGCGTGGCCTTGGGCCAGAGTTCATGACAATTCAATTTTCCTTTTATGGGCCCAGTTTAAACTGAGGAATCTCATTTAACGGTTCACCTACAGCTGTAACATTTTGCATTGCGTATATAAAGCATCTTTATTACAATCTACCATCGGATTTCCCAGCAAGGAAAAGGTTGGTCATTTATCTTAATCTGAAACGTAATTGAGTAAATATTTACCTGCGTATGGATTTAGGCTGCAAAACCCTGAGAAACACAGTGTTAGACGTTTCGTAAATATAAATAGATTGTGCCGTCACATTATTGTACGTGCTGCAAATTGTACAAACACACAGAGCATTGCACAATGTTCTAATCCACTGTGTACCATAAAGAGGAAGCAGGAGCAGGGTAAATATTTGGTAGATAATAGTGATAAAAAAAATACTATATTCCTGAGAAGCTGGTTACATACTGTACAATTATCTGCTGGTCTGATCCACAGCTACGTCCAAAGACACAGCCATTACAGCACCTGTGAGAACATTGCCTATCAGATGGCCAACCAATTTTCATAGCGAAGACCAGTAATCTCCATCCTAAGACTAAGGGGGACATGTACTAAACAGTGATAAAAGTGGAGAAGTGAGCCAGTGGAGAAGTTGCCCATGGCAACCAATCAGAATTGTCGTAACATTTATAATTTGCATACTATAAAAGTTTACAGAGCAGCTGATTGGTTGCTTTGGGCACTTCTCCACTGGCTTTTTAGTACATGCCCCCCTTAGACACTGGCCTCGGCGTCCCCTTTTTGTTACACCTTTTTGTTACTGGCAGCAGACGTCTCAGGTACGACTTATTTTCTGAATCTTGCTGTATCTTAAGAAGTAGACTAGGGGGTACAATTGCAGGGGGTTAATGTACAATACTGTATTTGTGTTAAGGGGTATTTGTGATTGCATCAAACGTGAATGGAAATCACAGTTATTATGGTGGCACCAACAGTAAAGAACACTGCATGCAACAACAAATTGTAACAAGACGAATCTGCAACTCTCATCTCACTGCCCCAGACAATGGCTACAGTAGCTCTCTATTGGGGATGCATTCAGCATCCCACCTGTAGGGATGCCGGCGGTCATGTGACCCACGCCGGAATACCGACAACACTCAGGAGGCCGGCGCCGGATCACCAACAAATGGGATGCTGAAGGTGAGTATCAGGGTTCTGCCTTAGGGTTAGGGCCCGGAGGGGTGGGAGGGTTAGGTTTAAGCACTCCGGGGGGTTAGAGTTAGGCACTCTGGGGGGTTAGGGTTAGGCTCTAGGTGGGCATTAGCCCTAGCCACCATTCCTCTAAGGGTTAGCCGTAGCAGGCACATCAAGAATGCTTTAACCTAGAGGTGGCCAAAGCATCAATTGCGATCAAATGGTGGACATTCAACCAGTCAGTCGCGGTGGACGTTCTGCAGCAGTCAGTATCAGCCAATAAGAATCTGGCTGATTCTTATTGGCTAGCTGCGCCAAGCAGTTTGAAGCAGCATTGGCTAGCTGCAGCCGTAGCCGTCTCTGTAGGCTGTCACTGGGACAGCAATAGCCAATAGGAATCTTACCGGCTGAGGATGTCACATAAAAGTTAGATTTATTTGAAAAGACTGTGTTTCTTGCGTTGATCGGCGGTATAAATTACAGAAAATGTCTATTTTAATTCTACTAAGCAAGACAATGAGGCCCTGTGCCTGAGCCTTTTCTAATTTCAGTGCATGTGGCTGAAATTGGAAAAGGATTTTATTCCCTGCAGCCTCTCTCCCCATGGGAGAGAAGGCAAATGCACTGCTTCCCCTCTTCCCCACACTGGATCCACCCACAGTGTCCCCCTTTGGAGCAAAGTAATGCAGAGTACGGTGTTTTTTACATTGTTTTTGGTCACTCCCCACTGGTACCGAGGACAGTCCCAGCTCTCAATGGCCTTGGCAATAGCAAAAAGTGGCCATCCACCATCATCTACCACTACCAGTGCTGTAACTGGGCATTTTTGTGCGATGTGCCAGAAAGAGAATTGGTGCCCCCATATCCCATATTTAAAACCGGGACAGCAAAGCATGGCAAAAATAAAGACCTGTGACTTCGTGGGGAAGGGGCGTGGCTACACAATAGTACCAATTCACATTACACCGCACAGTAGAGCCCCTTATACACGTTACAGTTGACCACACAGTAACGTCCGTTATTCACATTACACTACACAGCAGAGACCCTAATACACATTGCTCAGCAGTAGTGCCCCTTATAAACATTACACCACAGTAAAGTCCCTGCTCGTCATTCCTCCTCATCATCATCCATCATCATTCCTCCTACATATTCCTCATCATCATCATCATTCCTCCTCCTAGTCCTCCTCATCGTCATCATTCCTCTTCTTCATCATCATCATTCCTCCTCATTCATCATCATTCCTCCTCTTCATCATCATCATTCCTCCTCATTCATCGTCATTCATCATCATTCCTCCTCATTCATCATCATCAGTCCTCCTCAGTCCTCCTCATTCCTCATTCATCATCATCAGTCCTCCTCATTCCTCTTCATCATCATCATTCCTCCTCATTCATCGTCATTCCTCCTCATTCATCATCATCAGTCCTCCTCATTCATCATCATTCCTCCTCTTCATCATCATCATTCCTCCTCATTCATCGTCATTCATCATCATTCCTCCTCATTCATCATCATCAGTCCTCCTCATTCATTATCATTCCTCTTCATCATCATCATTCCTCCTCATTCATCATCATTCCTCCTCATTCATCATCATCAGTCCTCCTCATTCATCATCATTCCTCCATGTCTTCCTCTTTCTCACAATCACTGCAAAACTCCACTTTTGAAACTTTGCAGAGAATGCGTAGATGTCAGCTAGCAATGTACATTGCTCATTAATACAGCTGTATAGAGTGCAGAGAGATACTAATAACTGAGACTTACCCCATCTGTCAGTGTCCTGCTGTAACAGGAATGTTGGCAGTGAGACAGGCTGGGTACTCACAGGTTTTCCAGCTTTGCACACAGTGGAGTAGATGACTTTGATAGCTGTGCAGAGAATTTAGGAGCTGCGTTATCTCCCGGTGCCTTTGATGCCCTCCTACATCCCGAATAATGTCATGTTGAGTACATTGTTTTCAGAGCATGGTCTGTCATGTTGGAGTCTGCAGTGTGCACTCAGGTGTGAGTGTAGGGTGCACCTAGGGGTGAGTTGAGGCTGTGGGAATGGACTGTGAGAGACATAATGATGTCACTGCAGTAGATGGGGGAGGGTGTGGGGCGCTGCCTAGGGGTAATAACAGCTATACGCTCGGCAGAGAAGGAACCAGCCTCACCTACTATTAGACATTGCAGCAGGCAGTAGACAGCAGCAAATACAAAGAGGATCATGTGAGGATGCAGCCAGTGTGCCCACAGGGCAAATGTGCTGTGTGCTGAGCACCGTCTGCACCACCATAGTTGAGGCCCTGCCATCTATTAATACAATTGAATCACCACCGGAACTGCAGTTGTGCACAATGCAAAAGCAACAAATTCAATCTAGGTTTGTGGATTTTCTGCTATTGAGCATGAAGATTAAGCAATGTCTTCATGTAAATATGTGATGAGATGTAAATATGTGCTTTACTGCAGAGCTCTAGGGAGATTAATAAAAGAATTGTCTAGAATTGATTAGCACGCTGAGAAAATGGGACAGTCTGCAAGAGATGATAAAAGTTTATAGATCAATGCATTCAGCTCTCATAAAAATATCTATTTGCAGCACTCATAGGAACGTGTAGTAATCCCAAACCCTCTCCAAGTTAATTACAAAACACAGGAAGAACGCAGTCCCAAATTCATTACAATATCGATCTAAGTCCTCTGGACAAGGTCATTACAATAAACGGCAACCTTCTTGCCCCAAACCGATGTTATCTCTTGATTGCAATAATGCAGACTTACACTAACGAAGAAGATCATAAGGTTATATCCGGAGATTAGGTTACTAATAGATGAATGGCTCTATCGGCTCCTTGCATAATGTGATCATATAATTATTATTGTTTTTATTATTACTTTTATTATTTTATTTATTAGGCGCCACTAGGGTTCTATAGCAGGTACACAGTGGCGGAAGTCATTTAATATGGCTGGCGAGCTTTTAAACACATTGCAGGGGGGCAGCCTGTCCTGTTTAAAACAGAGTTAATACAGTAGTTTAGTGCTGAATAGGCTTAGACTTAAAAATGGCCTGATAATATGATTTTTGACCAATGGTCATTATTGCATTATCCAATTAGAGGCCATTTTTATTGGCTGAAATCAGACCCCCGATTATGAGAAAACACATGGGATCTGGAATAAATTCCCAATCCCATGTGTTTTTGCAGTTCCGACCACCATTTGTCGCGGATTCAGCTTAGGGTGCCCAATAAGTGTCGGCATCGGGGGGGAGGGGGAGGAGCGTGCCTCATCGAGGCTAATTGGATAGCCCCCAATGAACCTAATAGGATACCTTCCCCCCTTAGAATTTAAAGGTAATCGGTTGTAGCTTAAAGATGGTGGAGTTAGAGTATTTTCATTTCATGTATGTAATGCTTGTGGAACATACCAGGGCACTTTGCCTGTTTAGACATTGATCAGGAAACTACATTCTATGGAGATTGTGGTTTTAATCATTTCTGTCCCTCCTTATATACTGTATTTGCCTCAGTTTCCTTCCTTCTATATCTTTCCTTTCGTACTTCTTTCCCTTTGTTAATTCCCTGCTTCTGTCTCCATCTGTTTATTTATTTCTCTCCCTTTTGCTTATTCCTGATTTTTCTTTTCTACTCTCTCTACTCCCCCATTGGCATGTCCCACCCAATGAGCACTGAGGGGCTCGCCAGCTTGACAAATCCAACCTAATGCCCCTGCCTCATGTTGTACCACCATCTACCTCTCTGTTCTAGACAGCAGGCATGAGTTCACCATGGGCTGGAAAGACGAAATACTCCTAGCCCTGTGGACATTGCATCCAACTGGCCACCACTTGGCACATGCTACCACTGAAACCACCTGCTTGGCTAGCAGGTCAGTGGCACGGGCTGCAGTATACTCCCAAACTGTTTGGACTTTGCTATCAAAATTATTCCAATGGGTAACGTTTTATGTTGCATGCTGGAGTGTGCTAAGACTGGCATTAATAGGGCACATTCTTTTATACACCTTTCAGTGGAAATCCAGAGGGATCTTCTGGTCTTGGAGGAGTTTATGGGGTACATTTACTAAGCAGTGATAAGAGCGGAGAAGTGAGCCAGTGGAGAAGTTACTCATGGCAACCAATCAGCACTGAAGTAACATCCGAATTTGCATACTATAAAATGATACAGAGCTGCTGATTCATTGATGGGGAAATTTCTCCACTGGCTCACTTCTCTGCTCTTATCACTGCTTAGTAAATGTACCCCTATGTCACACAGTAATAGAATTTGAATCTGGTCTGTCCCCTTTGCAAATAGCAGTGAGCTTCAGTTTGTTACGAATGCTGCAGGGTCTTTGAGGTTCGGAGAGTATCTCAACGGGGTTTGGTGCTGTTTCCAATCTTGGGTGCCTATATCTTAGAGCACTAATGAATCTACTTGCTGTACTTGACTCTAGGACTGAAAGAAGGCACATAACTGGTATTGAACCAGTGATGATCTGGAACCGGATTACAGCTGAAAACACGATGATTGCAGGAACCGGATTATGGTCAGGAACCAGGTGACGACTGGAACCGTATTATGTACAGGACTGGATTATGGCTAGTTCAGCGTATAGTCGGATAACTGGCCAGGGTGGAACCAGATAGCTGGATCAGCTGTCAGCTAGGTACTTGAGAGGAATGGGACCGGATAGCTGGAACAGCTGAGGACTGAACCGGACTGCGCTGGATAACTGGAACAGCTGAGGACTAGGAACCAGGATTGAAGATTAGATGATAACTGCACTAGTTTGCACTTTATACAGAGTGTGGTGATGTGGAACATATGTAGGACAGGACAGAGTGAAAACTGTTTTAGACTTTACTCTGGCTGGATATAGCTGAGTCTGAAAATGATGAAGATGTCACAGGATACTGGTAGCTGGAATCCGTGCTGCTAGGCACTGATACAATGGCTGAAAGTAGAGGTAATATGCATGCAAAAGCATAAGATCGCTGGCTGTGATTCATGGATTAACTGCACAACAGGAGTCCAGGATTTCTGCCGCAAATTGGGAATGCACTGCAGAAGCACTTGTCAGAAGATCTGTGAACACCGCAATCAGGTCCTACTGGATGGAGACACAGGTGAATTCTCTGGTAGATGATTAGCCTGAAGAGAGATTTAGCAGTTAAATACACAAGCACAGGATAAAACTGTGCATATTGCAGTCTATATAGTGTGCTCAGCAGGTTACTGAAGTCAGAGATGACTGAAGTCTGAGAACAAAAAGTTGAGTAAAATGCTGAATCAGCTGGCTTTTTGGAAGAGGATTCTGTGGGAACCAGGGAACTGTAGAACTACACTCTAGAGCCAGGGATTGCTGAGCAGCTTGCAATATGCAAGAGCTCAGATAGCAGGATATCTCTCATGGAAAAGACTTATTGCTCTGGCGTGGACTGATTGTCACAAGAGTCCTTACAAAGCAATTGCAGGTCACTGATTGGCTGTTGATATCAGCTGGGGTGAGAAGCACTCTAACTGGAGGAATGCAGTCAGCTGACATGCTCCAAGATGGTGATGTTTGTTTATCAGATTCTCAAATAGGAATAAGCAAGAATCCTGACCTGTAAGTCACAAGGCAATTACTTAGAACGTGAATGAAATAAGTCAGGATCGTGACAGACCAGAGGGTAAGGATTAGGCACTAGGCAGTGGGTTAGGAGTTAGGTGTCACGATCCGGGTATCTGGACGCCATTTCTTACCCATCAGATGCCTCCTAAGGCTGGCTCAGCGCTCCAGGACCAGATCCCATCTGTTATCCTGATGTGTACATTCCTGTATCCTCTCCTGTCACTCTGGGACGCTGTCACAGTAAACGCCATATTACACCTGGCATGGCGTCTCCCGCGGCCTCCGCCGCCGTCCCTGCTCTTCTGCATGCAGAGTGTCTGAGTGGCGATTACGTCAGCCGCGGACTCCGCTGTGTCCGCGTGGTTGGATGTGCATCTGTCAGCCTGGCGCCTCCTGTCTCCGGTGGCCGGCGCCGCCATTACTGTTTTCATTACCACATGGATTACAAACCAAACTTCCCTCCAAGTGTCTGCATGGGCGCAGCCATCTTGGATTCTGTCAGCTGATCATTTCCACCAATCTGTTCTCAGTATTGATAATCTGCATAATTGCCTAGCCAATCCCTTCCTTGCTGCAGGTATAAATACACTGTGCCTGAGCAAGGAAGGCGTCAGTGCTTTGGTTGTCAAACCTAGTTCCTGTTTGTCTCTCTCCTGTGATTGTCTTCCAGGTTCCAGCTCCTGTCTCAAGACTTCCACCATAGAGACCCGCACCAGCATTCCACCTGCGGTGTAGCCTGACTCTCCAATCCATTGTGGATTCATCTGTTTCCAGCTACAACATTACCTGCTTCCAGCTCAGCTTCCAGCAGAGTACAGCTTCCCTTAAAGGGCCGGTGTCCTTTCTACACTTTACCACTCTCCACCGGTATTATTATTTCTCCGCTCTCAAGTTCTACATTTCAGTTCATATTTCATCGCTCCCAAGTTCATTTATTATTTAACTGGTTCCAGCCAGTATCCACTCCGTGCCAACAACAGTCTGGTTCCAGCCAGTATCCACAGCAGCTGTTTTATCTTCAGCAACCCAGCTCTTCCTGGAACACCAGCTGGTATAATCCTGGGTTATCTCCATTGCTACAGTCGGGCCTGGTAAGGACTTTCCATCTAGAAGATCATAAGAACTATCTCACACTACCAGTGCCCTGTGGCTCCTGCTATCCTGTAGTACCCAGGAACTGTATTTATTCTTTGCTGACTTTTACGTTTTCTTTTACTGCAGCTGTGTTGCTGAGTTGTCATAATAAACATCATTGACTTTTATCCAAGTTGTCGTGGTCACGCCTTCGGGCAGTTATTATTCATGTTACTTACATGTCCAGGGGTCTGATACAACCTCTCAGGTTCCGGTACATCTCAGCCCCTACAACTGAGGCTGCCTCCCGTCAGCTCAGGCCCTCAGTTGTGACATTAGGGTTAGACATACTGCCATAAGCACCGCAGGATCTGTCGGAAGTCATCCTGACGGTACTGCTGGTCCTGGAAGACATAGCTGGAGCCGCCAGGCCCGCCATACCTGGTAAGTCACCTCTACACCACATGCTGTTTTCATGATTAATGACAATGTGGTCAATGCCAGCAAGGCAAGACATTATGACCATGAATATATTTTCTTGTCAACAAAATATGACGGAGCAAACAGTATCACCTCTTAAGAAGACAGCAGATTCCAGGTCAGGGAAGATTGGTACAATACATGGTATTTTGTCTGACATAAAGACTGCTCTTTAATGTATCAATAAATTACAGTATGTGTGTCAAATATATATGATATTAAGCATTACAGATTGAATTTCCTATTGAGTATTAGGATAATCTCAATGCATTGTGTTGTACAGTAAATATGCTACTGAGTTGTATGAGCAGGGAGACAGCCACTATAACATGTATTATTCTGTATGTACCTAATGAATGTTGAATAGTGACGCACGCGTTAGTGCAAATCTTTTGCTGTTGTTAGAGGTCATGTCATTCAGTGGCCTTGTGTGTGTCTGAGTCATACATGTGTATTGTTCTATGACTGAGGTATGTACATATGTCTAAAGACAAATCACGTCTTCCTTTTCTGCTGAGTATTGGTAGGCATTGATATTAAATGGCACACATCCATCATACAGTTATAAAGAGCAGAAAGCTTTATAACAAAATCCAGGCCTATAGATAATGCTTACATGCCAACAGTCATGGATGAAAACATTGGAAGCTGGAAGACTCCAGTTCAATCCAGTTCAATTCCATTCTATATGTAAACTCAGTAAGCACCACAGTGCCTGTGCGCCCAACAACCTGTACTGTTTATCATCAGTGACTGCTCAGCTGGTGCTTTATATTATCATCGATCGCTGTTCACAACAATTTCTGCTTTGCAAAGTATTTGCTTATTCCAAGTATCCGATCATTAAAAATATCTGCTTCATTTATACCAATTGCTTGTCTGACCCTGATTCCTGTACTACACCTTGTGTAGCTGTGTTAACAGCTTTGTAGGCCCTGGACAAAGCAATGCATTGGGGCACCTACCCAACCATTCACGGGAACCAATATAAAAAAAAAACCAAAAACATAACTTACCCCTCCTGCGGTCCGGCGCTCTCTCTCCTCATGCTTCCATACAGTGAATGGCTGTCAGCTCTCTGGTTGGTGGAGAGCTCCAGCCATCTACCAATCAGCATGCTGACAGCAAGTCACATTCTGGCTGCAGGCAGGGAGGCATGGAAGAGAATGCTACCTCGCCACTTTGATTGTGTGACCACCACCCGCCCCTGCTCGAAGGCTCCTGGAACTGAGGGGCCATGGACAGCTGCCCAGGGTGCCTATACATTAAGATGCCTTGGTTGTTGTAATAGGTACGGGGTTACCGCAGCAAGCAGTTACATGCCTCCAAAATGATCACAATGCATCTGCATTTTTGCCTCCAGTCCCACGTTACCTGCCCAAAGCGGTCCCTAATTGTCAATCACTTTGTGAACAAGTCATCATTGCAAGACCATCCTGGCACGACCAGAGCAGTCGAGAGCCGGGATGGGCCCAGGTACTTTTCGAGGGGTGTGTCTTAATCACAGGAGGTGTGGTCATGTACCCTTCGAAAAAAATACTGAAAAAATGTGTATTTTAAGCACCTCCATGGCCACACTGCTGCCCAGTACACAGCGCAGTGTGCTAGGCTGAGGAAAAGAGTTGCTTCTGCTGTTGCTAGGTAAGCGGGAGGTAGCCTGGGCCCCTACTGGACCCTCACTGGGCCCCTCCATCAGACCTGGGCCTGGGTAATTTGTACCCTCCCCCCACCTCTCTCTCGGCACCATTGGGCACGGCACTGATCACTCAACTGTGAAAAAGACTGGTTTGCATTCATCTGTGTGGCCCACTATGAAATACAGCAGCTATATAATCCCTGGGGAACTGCATATTATAACTCCCCCTATAATCAGCAATGAAAGAAACATGCACACAATAAGGGGAGCTGCACCGATAATTATCCATTGTACAATCCACTTGTCAGAAAACAGCAGAGCACTCTTCTGTATAATAGGACGATCTGAGTTTATTCTCTCATAGAATAGGAACTATACATGCAATGTGTACACAATGTAATATATCACAACAGGTGTATAGTATACAGTGTAACAAAGCTAACTGGTATTAGCAATTAAAATATAATAATAATATCCATGTAAAAAATATAGGTAAAAAGTGATTATTTATTTATTATCAGTTACTTATATAGCGCACACATATTCCGCAGCGCTTTACAGAGACTATTTGCCCATTTACATCAGTCCCTGCCCCAGTGGAGCTTACACTCTATATTCCCTACCACATGTACACGAGCACACATTCATACTAGGGTTAATTTGTGTTGGGATCCAATTGACCTATCAGTATATTTTTGGATTGTGGGAGAAAACTGGAGAATCCGGAGGAAACCCACGCAAGTACGGGGAGAATATACAAACTCCACACAGTTAGAGCCATGGTGGGAATTGAACTCATGACCTCAGTGCTGTGAAGCAGTAATGCTAACACCATCCGTACTGCCCCAAAAGTTAGTATTATCCAATCAAAACATATATTATACTCCTAAAAAAGTCTGCAAAGTGGCCTTGAGTCCGGTTGGAGAAAAGCACTATATAAATAAAATTATTATTATTATTATTATTATTATTATTATTATTATTATTATTATTATTATTAGAATTGGCTCCTTTGAAAACTAACAAGGTGGTTGTTGAAATGTTAGCCTTTTGCTTTGAGGTGAATCTGTCTTAAAATAGATTGTAAATCTAAATATAGGAACCCCTCTAACCTAGGGCGTAGCTACCATAGGTGCAGGGAGTGCAGCTGCTATGGGGCTCAGAGCTGAGAGGGGCCACCTTCCCTGTCACAGTTACATGTGTTATATACAGGGTGTAGCTACCATAGGTGCAGGGAGTGCAGCTGCTATGGGGCTCAGAGCTGAGAGGGGCCACCTTCCCTGTCACAGTTACATGTGTTATATATAGGGTGTAGCTACCATAGGTGCAGGGAGTGCAGCTGCTATGGGGCCCAGAGCTGAGAGGGGCCACCTTCCCTGTCACAGTTACATGTGTTATATACAGGGTGTAGCTACCATAGGTGCAGGGAGTGCAGCTGCTATGGGGCCCAGAGCTGAGAGGGGCCACCTTCCCTGTCACAGTTACATGTGTTATATACAGGGTGTAGCTACCATAGGTGCAGGGAGTACAGCTGCTATGGGGCTCAGAGCTGAGAGGGGTCACCTTCCCTGTCACAGTTACATGTGTTATATACAGGGTGTAGCTACCATAGGTGCAGGCAGTGCAGCTGCTATGGGGCCCAGAGCTTAGAAGGGCCACCTTCCCTGTCACAGTTATATATGTTATATACAGGGCATAGCTACCATAGGTGCAGGGAGTGCAGCTGCTATGGGGCCAAGAGCTGAGAGGGGTCACCTTTACTGTCACAGTTACATATGTTATATACAGGGTGTAGCTACCATAGGTGCAGGGAGTGCAGCTGCTATGGGGCCCAGAGCTGAGAGGGGCCACCTTCCCTGTCACAGTTACATGTGTTATATACAGGGTGTAGCTACCATAGGTGCAGGGAGTGCAGCTGCTATGGGGCCCAGAGCTGAGAGGGGCCACCTTCCCTGTCACAGTTACATGTGTTATATACAGGGTGTATATACCATAGGTGCAGGGAGTGCTGCTATGGGGCCAGAGCAGAGAGGGGTCCCAGTTACATTTTATATACATTTTTCAATATTGGCAGATACATAGGGGCCTTTACAAATGTTTGCTTTAGGGTCTACAATTTATCTAGTTACGCCCCTGATTACCTGCTCATTGTAATGTGATATAAAATGAACTGGAAGGCATTATAATGTTACACACATGTAATACAAACTGGGGTACTGTAATGTGGCACAATATTAAGTGGAGGAACTATAGTGTGGCATAATATGAACTGGGAGCACTGCATGTCATAATGTGAATTGGGGATACTGTGTGGCATCATGTGTACTGGCAGCCCTACAATGTGACATAATGTGAACTAGGGCACTACTATGGGGCATAACAGTAACTAAGTGGGAAATTGTGTACAGCCATTGCTCAAAAGTATGAACAGACACAGGGCCTTTTTCAGGTGGACACAGTTCTGGACGCTGCAGCGATGGGAAAATATGATAAGCACCCGCTCTCCAGTACACCTGTGCGTCCGCCTCTAAAGCACTGCAGCTCCCTGGTGGAGCCTTTCTCAAAGAGGTCCTGCGGAGGCCAGACAGTGAGTAGGATATTCATGCACCATTAACCACAGCCCACACCCATGGTAAATGGGGCACCGTGCACCTAAAGATCATAATCCACTGTCCCAGGTGCACTAACCAAGGAGCTACAGAGGCCTTCCCCAAGCCATCAAGCTTCCTTAAAAAAGGACAGTTATTTAAGGTCCATATACATAAGGAACCCATTTCCCCAATTCACCAATCTGACAGCACTGCCGATCTGATGATCAGATCTACCGATAGGTGGCCAAACAAACAATATGTGCATGCACACTTGTCCCCACCCTATCTGTGTGCGGGCAAGAGCATACACTCCCAAGCGCTGGCACTTACCAAGAAATGGAGGTTAGATACTGGTGCAGTCTGCTGCTCCTACTTATAAGGATAATTGTACTCCTTATGAATAACCTACAAACACTAATTTGCCCGGGAATTAACTCCCTGCAGGTGGCCATCCATGATCTGTGATCCGTCCGGGAATTGGGATAATTCTTAATTTTAAAACACCCCGATTTGCTGATCCTGACCGTTTTTCGATTGGGATTGAGGAATCAAGCTTTTTAAATGTTTGATATTCCCAATTTCCCGACAGAGCCATCGGGAATTGTAAAACTGTGGCAATCTACCGCTGATGTATGGGAGCCTTAACGTAAATTAAATGGCCCCATAACATATTTTAATGAGACCCACCCTAAAGTCACACACCTTCACTGATATCTGCTTCATCTCAAATTATTAAGACATTCATTAAATGTTAGTAATCTGTTAACGGTGAGAGCAGCCATTCTATTTTCAGGTAGCATCTAGAGAACTTTATAAATCACAAGGACAGAAATCATCATATGGGTCTGAAAATGTAAATCCTACCAGGAGTTTTGGGAAACAATCAATAACCTGCACTCTAATGACACCAGCTAGATCTGTCCTCAAGGCACAGTCCAGGCTTTAAGGCTATCCATGTGTGAGCACAGATGATTACTCAAATTAACTGAGGTAATAATAATAATAACCTGTGCTCAAGCATGGTTTTACTAAAATCATGGGCCGTTAGGGTGCCTCAAGGAACCTCAAAGCTAGACCCTAACCCAGGAAAACCATTCTCCAATAATAACAATAAGTTACAGAAATCTATCGGGCCACATAAAAACAAAAGAAAATATTTATTGAAAGACTGAAGGTGGGCACGAGGGGAAAACAGAGGAGGGATGATGCTTGAAGCCTGGGAAAAGCAGTAAGACCCAACTCCACACAAAGGTAAACAACTGCGGGCCACGAGCACAAACTAATTAATAGTTTGCATAAAGAGCCAAGTGTGGGGGTGAATAAGTTGGGGGGGGGGGAGGGGGGAAGCATACTAAGTAAAGCCAGAGAAGGGTGTAAGTCACACCAAATCGGCCTCCATCTAACCTTGCTCTAGTCTAAAGAAAGGAGACACCAATTCCCTGAAACCATCTGCCCACCGAGGGAGGGTCTCTAAAAGGAGACCACAGAAGTTCATTTTTAAGAATGCTGTAACAAAAAAGACTACGGGGTTCACCGTATCCAATCCCCTCTCTGCCCTCCATTTGCAGGCTATGCCTCCCCTAACCATGTTCATTTTATTCCCCCCACAACAGTAGTAAAAATAAAAAAACGATCTTTGACCACAAAGATTGAGGCCAAAAACACACATAACTGACGTACAGAGAAATTGGGATCAAATAAGTCTTGCACAAGTCAACCCTTTCCTTTAAAGAGAATTTCCACCCTCTCCAGCTCCTTACTTTCCTGGTTGCATCCTCCAGCCTTCTATCCCAGTTTGCACAGGCATAATCACCTAGGTAGAATTTAATGCCTAGTATTTTTATTTGGTGACTGTCCCTGGGTAGTCTGACCAGGAGGCAAAATCCTTTACCCCCACCCCCCTGCCCCCACCACCACCACCTCATCTAAAAAGCTTTACACTTGTCCTGATTAATCAAAGAGCCCGAAGCCCCAGAGAATCTCCTATGCTGGAAGGCATTGATAAAAAAGTGGGTCATGAGAGCCCATTTGAAGCTTTGTAGAGAGTTGGAGAGTCTGACAAAGAGGGGGAGAGAGCTTCAGTGGTAGGGAGCAGCACAAGGAATATCTTGAAAATGAGAGTGGGAGGAAGTGATCAGTTGGGAGGAGAAGCGTTTTTCTTTTGTGGAGCAAAATGTGTACCTTAACTCTTACCACATCCTCTTGATGAGGACAGAGTTAATGTACGGGAGTCATCATCGATGATGTTTACTGTCTCTATAAAAATAGAATAAATGAAAATAATAAAAATCTTTGTTCACCACCCATCCTGATTTCATCAAGTAACCAGCGCAAACTGTGGCAGAACTAGCGAGCGGTGGGCCCAGGTGCGACAAAATGCTTTGGGCCCCCACCCCCCTCATCCCATCCGAGTCCACCCCCTCACCCCTGGAGAGGATCGGGTGAGGGGGACCTGCTCAGGGCCAGGAAAATGGATACCTAGCAACAGTGCCGTAACTAGACATTTTAGCGGTGTGTGCAAGAAACGGCATCGGAGCCCCTCACCTCTATGTAAAACAGGGGCAGTGCGCGCCGTAGGCGCGAGCAAAAAATATAGGGGCATGGATTCATGGGGAAGGGGTGTGGCCACAAAATAATACCAATTCATATAACGGTGCACAGTAGTCTCCTTTATTCAAATTACGCCGCACAGTAGCGCCACTACACCAGGTAGAGCCCCTTTTACACATTACAGCGGACAGATTCCCCTATTTACATATTACAGCAGACAGCGTCCACCTTTTACACATTGCGGCAGACAGCGTCCCCTTTTTACACATTACAGCAGACAGCGTCCCGTTTTTACACATTACGGCAGACAGTCACCCTTTTTACACATTACGGCAGACAGCATCCCCCTTTTTACACATTACGGCAGACAGCGTCCCTCTTTTTACATATTATGGCAGACAGCGTCCGCCTTTTTACACATTACGGCAGACAGCATCCCCCTTTTTACACATTACTGCAGACAGCGTCCCCTTTTTACACATTACAGCAGACAGCGTCCCCCTTTTTACATATTACGGCAGACAGCATCCCCCTTTTTACACATTACGGCAGACAGCGTCCCCTTTTTACACATTACAGCAGACAGGGGCCCTCATTCCGAGTTGTTCGCTCGTTAGTGGTTTTCGCAACGGAGCGATTTGTCGCAAACTGCGCATGCGCAATGTTCGCAGTGCGTCTGCGCCAAGTAAATTTGCCAAAAAGTTAGGTATTTTACTCACGGCTGAACGAAGAAATTTCTTCGTTCTGGTGATCGGAGTGTGATTGACAGGAAGTGGTTGTTTCTGGGCGGAAACTGGCCGTTTTATGGGTGTGTGCGGAAAAACGCTGCCGTTTCTGGGAAAAACGCGGGAGTGGCTGGAGAAACGGGGGAGTGTCTGGGCGAACGCTGGGAGTGTTTGTGATGTCAAACCAGGAACGAAACTGACTGAACTGATCGCAGTGGCAGAGTAAGTCCCGAGCTACTCAGAAACTGCAAATAAATTTCTATTCGCAATTATGCGAATCTTTCGTTCGCAATTCTGCAAAGCTAAGATTCACTCCCAGTAGGCGGCGGCTTAGCATGTGCAAAGCTGCTAAAAGCAGCTAGCGAGCGAACAACTCGGAATGAGGGCCAGTGTCCCCCTTTTTACACATTATGGCAGACAGCATCCCCCTTTTTACACATTACGGCAGACAGTATCCCCCTTTTTACACATCACGGCAGACAGCGTCCCCCCTTTTACACATTACGGCAGACAGCATCCCCCTTTTTACACATTACGGCAGACAGAGTCCACCTTTTACACATATTATAGCAGACAGCGTCCCCCTTTTTACACATTACGGCAGACAGCGTCCCCTTTTTACACATTACGGCAGACAGCATCCCCCTTTTTACACATTACGGCAGACAGCGTCCCTCTTTTTACATATTATGGCAGACAGCGTCCGCCTTTTTACACATTATGGTAGACAGCATCCCCCTTTTTACACATTACGGCAGACAGCGTCCCGTTTTTACACATTAAAGCAGACAGCGTCCCCCTTTTTACACATTATGGCAGACAGCATCCCCCTTTTTACACATTACGGCAGACAGCGTCCCCTTTTTACACATTACAGCAGACAGGGGCCCTCATTCCGAGTTGTTCGCTCGTTAGTGGTTTTCGCAACGGAGCGATTTGTCGCAAAATGCGCATGCGCAATGTTCGCAGGGCATCTGCGCCAAGTAAATTTGCCAAAAAGTTAGGTATTTTACTCACAGCTTAACAAAGAAATTTCTTCGTTCTGGTGATCGGAGTGTGATTGACAGGAAGTGGGTGTTTCTGGGCGGAACCTGGCCGTTTTATGGGTGTGTGCGGAAAAACGCTGCCGTTTCTGGGGAAAACGCGGGAGTGGCTGGAGAAACGGGGGAGTGTCTGGGCGAACGCTGGGTGTGTTTGTGACGTCAAACCAGGAATGAAACTGACTGAACTGATCGCAGTGGCAGAGTAAGTCCTGAGCTACTCAGAAACTGCAAAGAAATTTCTATTCGCAATTATGCAAATCTTTCGTTCGCAATTCTGCAAAGCTAAGATTCACTCCCAGTAGGTGGCGGCTTAGCGTGTGCAAAGCTGCTAAAAGCAGCTAGCGAGCGAACAACTCGGAATGAGGGCCAGTGTCCCCCTTTTTACACATTACGGCAGACAGCGTCCCCCTTTTTACACATTACGGCAGACAGTATCCCCCTTTTTACACATTACGGCAGACAGCGTCCCCCTTTTTACACATTACAGCAGACAGCGTCCCCCTTTTTACACGTTACGGCAGACAGCGTCCCCCTTTTTACACGTTACGGCAGACAGTCTTCCTTTTTACACATTACGGCAGACAGCATCCCCCTTTTTACACATTAAGGCAGACAGACAGAATAGATAGATAGATAGATAGATAGATAGATAGATAGATAGATAGATAGATAGATAGATAGATAGATAGATAGATAGATAGATGGGTGTGGATCATTAGATCGACGGTGTCTAGGTCGACAATATTTAGGTCGACCACTATAGGTCGACAGTCACTAGGTTGACAGGGTTTGAAGGTCGACAGGTTTTCTAGGTCGACATGTACTAGGTCGACAGGTCAAAAGGTTGACATGAGTTTTTCATGTTTTTTTGTGTCGTTTTCTCCATACAGTGACCAGGAAGCCCAATTAGTGCACCGTGTCCCCTCGCATGGCTCGCTTTGCTCGCCATGCTTCGGGCAAGGTGCCTCGCTCCGCTACCGCTGCGATCGGCACGGGTTACCGTTCCAATCGTAGTTCATGTGGATCGTTAAGTATGAAAAAGTTCTAAAAAAGAAAAAATGTGAAAAACTCATGTCGACCTTTTGACCTGTCGACCTAGAATATGTCAACCTAGAAACCCTCTCGACCTTGAAAACATGTTGACCTAGTGACTGTCAACCTATAGTGGTCGACCTAAACATTGTCGACCTAGACACTGTCGATCTTCATACCGGATCCCAGATAGATAGATAGATAGATAGATAGATAGATAGAATAGAATAGAATAGAATAGAATAGAATAGATTATACCTACTGTCTCCACTGGCAGTCAGGCTCCTTGGTGCAGCTTCTGGCAGATGATGATCCCGGGCAGGGAAGAAGGAGGAGGAGGGAGGTGGAGGAGGGAGCCGCAGCAGTGCAGTGTAATTGGTGGAGGCGCCGCTGCAGCTGTCCCTCTCCTTCACCATAGACTGTCCTCTGCCGCTGTGATGAGGGAAGCGCATCCCAGCATTCACAGCGGTGGAGGACAGCCTATGGTGAAGGAGAGGGACAGCTGTAGCAGCGCCTCCACCAATTACATAGCGCTGCTGCGGCTCCCTCCTCCACCTCCCTCCTAGTCCTCCCCCCGTGGCTGCTGCGCTCCTCTCCGCGGCGGGCAACGGTGGCCCGCAGCACACAGCGGCATGTAATGAGACAGTTTGACTCATTACATGCCACGCTGACTTTGGGCCCCTTGACAGTGGCGAGCCCCAGTGCAAGGCACAGCTTGCACTGGCGGTAGTTCCGCTACTGAGAGCAAGTGTTATTTTGGGTTAGTTTATAGTTGCTGCTAAAACAGGGAAAATATCTCTAACAACTTAAGGAATACCCTTGTGGCGTATGATCTACAAAGAATGTGCATACACGCAGCGCTGTTTCTTGCAGTGGGTGAGCTGTGCGATCTCACGCGCTGCCCGCAGTGGCACTTGCAGGCTCTCCTATCCTGCTCTCCTTTCCTTACCATAGTACTCTATTTGGGGGGGGGGGGGGGGGGGGGGGGGAGTTTTGAGGAATGATGCGGTTGCATCATGATGCAACCACGTCATTCCATGAAATTCTGCCCCCAAGTGCGAGTACTTTGCCAGTAAACACCTATGGAAATGAGCATTACCCTTGGGAAAGAGCATGACACTGAGAGTATGAAACCCCTGGCAATGAGCAGGTAATTTAAAAGTAATCAGCATCTTTACTGTAGGGCATAATGTATCATGGCCATTGCTGTGTATGGCATAATATGGTGCAGGGGGCATTACTGTGTGGGGCTTAATATGTTGGAATTTTATTTTTTATTTTTTTTGCTGCAGTGGCTGAGGTCTTTTGTTGCAGGGTCAAAAACTGGGGTGTAAGGTAGTCTTTACCTGTGAGACCACGCCCATTTTCATGAGGCTACGCCCACTTTGGTGAGATCACATCCTGGCAAAATAGTTTTTTATGTCTGGTGTGGTTACATTTTGAATATCTGTGGGGGGAGGGGCATTTTTTTACTGCTCGCACATGAGCCAAATTGTCTAGAAACAGCCCTGCATACACGTCCCCACCTTCCCCTTCATCATGGCAACCAGAGCTTGTCTGAATAACATTGGGTCTATTGCTTGCATCCCGTGGGCAATAGATAGCAGTATAATTGTGTATTGCCCAATGTAGCGTACACAACTCTGAGCAACTACTGGAAATTCTCAGTCATACCCATCTCAGCAGCACCTACACTTGGCATCTCAGCGGATGTCGCTGGGTGGCAACTGAACAACTGTACATAGAATAATTTTCCTGAGGTTGTGCCATGGGTATGGCATGTAGGCCAAATTGGGGTCTATTCAGAGGTGAGCATACAAGGAGATGCACTTGGTTTTAGGAGGATATCTTGCACTATGGATAGGGGTGGTGCAAATGCATCTTAATAATGATGATGGCTACTTCAACAATTGGATGGATAGGAGCAGTACGGCAACTGAATAAGCTTTAAAATATGCATGCGACTCGGAACCGGCGTCCATGTTTTTATGCACATTTTATTCCATTGATCGGTAGTTGTAGAAGTACGTTGTTAAATCTTTTATCACCACATTTAAAAAAAAAGACCAGCACAGGTTGAAACAGTCCCATAAGCTCTGCAATTGGGCCTAATTTAGACCTGATCGATTGCTAGGGTTTTTTTTGCACTGCTGCAATCAGATAGTCGCCGCCCATAGGGGAGTGTATTTTTACTTTGCAAGTGTGCGAACGCCTGTGTAGCGGAGCTGTACAAACAGATCTTGTGCAGTCTCTGCGCATCCCAGGACTTACTCAGCCGCTGCGATCACATCAGCCTGTCCGGGCCCGGAATTGACGTCAGACACCCGCCCTGCAAACGCTTGGACACGCCTGCGTTTTTCCAACCACTCCCTGAAAACGGTCAGTTGCCACCCACAAATGCCTTCTTCCCGTCAATCTCCTTGCGATCACCCGTGCGAATGGATTCTTCGCAGAAACCCATCCGCTTTGTACCTGTGCGACGCACCTGCACATTGCGGTGCATGCGCATGCTTAGTTCTGACCTGAGCGCAGCACTGCAAAAAACGCTAGCGAGCGATTTAGGGCTGAATTACCACCATTGCTTTCTCATTGTAGGGGATTTCCAGTCCAAAAATAGTGCTCAGACAACACTGTCGGTATGTGGTTAGGAGGTCGACAGTGATCATGTCAGCAATGAGTATATCAACCTCAGGATGCTTGAAATCGGATCCCGACACTGGCCCTTATTCCGAGTTGTTCGCTCGTTGCCGAGTTTCGCTATATTGCGATTAGTCGCTTACTGCACATGCGCAAGGTTCGTAGAGCGCATACGCTTAGTTATTTTACTCAAAAGTTAGGTATTTTACTCACGGCATTACAAGGTTTTTTCTTCGTTCTGGTGATCGTAGTGTGGTTGACAGGAAGTGGGTGTTTCTGGGCAGAAACTGGCCGTTTTATGGGTGTGTGTGAAAAAACGCTGCAGTTTCTGGGAAAAACGCGGGAGTGTCTGAAGAAACGGGGGAGTGTCTGGGTGAACGCTGGGTGTGTTTGTGACGTCAAACCAGGAACGACAAGCACTGAACTGATCGCAATGTAGGAGTAAGTCTCGAGCTACTCAGAAACTCCTAAGAAATTTCTATTCGCAATTCTGCTAATCTTTCGTTCGCAATTCTGCTAAGCGAAGATACACTCCCAGAGGGCGGCGGCTTAGCGTGTGCAATGCTGCTAAAAGCAGCTAGCGAGCGAACAACTCGGAATGAGGGCCACTGTACTTACAGTGGTTTACCTGTGCGGGTTTTATAGCTTTAAGTAGCATTTCACCTGAGTCGGCATCTCAGTGCCGTCATACCAAGGTCGACATACTGACTTGTGATATTGGGGGTCATTCCGAGTTGATCGCTAGCTGCCGTTGTTCGCAGGGTAGCGATCAGGCTAAAAATCGGCATTTCTGTGCATGCGTATGGGCCACAGCGCGCACGCGCGACGTACTTTCACAAAAAACTATGCAGTCTCACACAAGGTCGAGTGACGCTTTTCAGTCACTCTGCTGATCGGTGAGTGATTGACAGGAAGTGGGTGTTTCTGGGTGGTAACTGCCCGTTTTCCGGGAGTGTGCTAAAAAATGCAGGCGTGTCTGGTAAAATCGCAGGCTTGCCTGGGAAAACGGGGGAGTGGCTGGCCGAACGCAGGGCGTGTTTGTGACGTCAAACCAGGAACTAAATAGATTGAAGTGATCGCAAGGAAGGAGTAGGTCTGCAGCTACTCTGAAACTGCTTGAAAAAAATTCAGCACTGTTTTGCTATCCTTTCGTTCACACTTCTGCTAAGCTAAGATACACTCCCAGAGGGCGGCGGCCTAGCGTTTGCACTGCTGCTAAAAGCAGCTAGCGAGCGATCAACTCGGAATGAGGGCCATTGTCACTGTCGATCTCCCATACCCAACCCACAGTGTGAATTAATTCCGGTTAGGGTAAAATAAAGGAGAAGTGTGCGCAGAACAATAAGGAATGGAGTGCCATGTGGAACATACAGCACTCAATTACTCTGGAAACTTGAGCAACATTACACAGTGAAACGCGTAACAAGGTGAATATGTGTGCAAAACATTTTGCTCATGTCTAATGTCCAAAAAGTTTAAAAAAAATAAGTATTAACTTTTAAAATGGGAATTCACAGTAGTAAGGACAGCAAAGGCCGGAACAAAAGTATTTTTTTTTTTCTTAATCTGCTTAATATATTCTCCAGCGCTGCTCTTAATACTAAATCCTATCAGCTATTAAAAAATCACGGAAAATCAAGACAAGTGTGAGCAGGATAATGAACACCAGATCGCTGATCTCTCCGAAATTTGTCTTTTTATGTTAATAATGAGAGGAATAAAAAGCGGACAATGGTGTAACTTTCACGTTTCTTCATTTATGTATTTTGATATCATTGGGCCAATTCATTTTCCCGCAGCTCCACTTACCTGACACATTAAAAGAGGCAATTTCTGAACGCATGATTATATCTTATTTCTAAGTAACTTTACATTTCTAGTGTTAAAGTTTTATGCTGAGTAAGCCCCACGTTTACATATCATTTCACTTCCAAATGGTCCGGGTCATGAGCCCACCTGCACATCAGAAGTTTGTAAAGGATTACATACATTTTACCGGCGGACGGGATGCCAACTGTCAATATCCCGACAGGGGCATCTCGCCCGCCAGAATGCCGGCAGTGAGACGAGCGTAGGGAGGCCAATCCCGGGCCATTTTTTCAATCCTGGGTATCGGGATTGAAAAATGGTAAATCCTGGGATTCCCAGAATTGTCTTTTCCCTATGTGACCGCCTCCTCGCCTCACCCCTCCCCGCACACATAACTCACCATAGATCGCGGGCGGGCGGGTGGGAAACACCATCTTCTCTCTCCCGGCTGCGGGTGACGGCGCAGCGTGACCTCTCACTACACATCACGCTGCGCTGGGGATCTGGGAGGAGGAAGCCGGGCAGCGTCTGAGTGTCCTGAGGACACTCAACGCTGATCCCTCAATCTCTGGGATTGGAGCTTCTAATCCCAGGATTGAATCCCGGCCGTTTTTGGGCCTAAGTCTCGGGATCCAGCCGATCCCGGGATTGGCCTCCCTAGACGAGCGCTAAGAGTCCCCTTGTGGGCATGTTACTATTGCCACTCTGCCAGTTCAGTGGCTGAGTGGGTGTCCACGAGTGGGAATAGCCCCAGTGCGCCGGAATTCTGGCTGGCGGCATTGTTGGCTGGCAGGATTTCAGGGGCGGGTTCTTGATAGTCGGCATTTTAACTGCATCCCGTTTGTAAAGACCAAAATAATAAGTTGGGCTGAACAAGGGCATTCCGTGATAAAGGGCCTTCCTACCGCTGTATCTGTCTGTTATTATTACCCAGGTTGTCTCACCACTGTTGTTTCCAACTGTAAAGCAGAATACGCTGCGCTATATAAGACACTGTAAGTAAATAATACATAAGTACAGAGTGTTCCGGGTTACTGTACAGCAGTGTAACAATAGGATTATTTACTGTATGATTCAGAGGTTGGAACTAGGATGTATTTTTAGGAATATTCCATCCTAAACTTTCAATATGATTCACTTTACACCTTCGACTTATAGTTTGGGAAAGGACACTTTTTTAAAAATGGGGGGGAAAAACTTCAGATGATTAAGGTGTAACCAGTGTCTTCTCTTTCTCACGAGTTATTCTGAACATTAAAACTAAACTTAGCGGCATTTTAGCTAAAGTTTAAATTCATGAATGGGGGTGTGCTAAAGGGATAGGAGGTTGGATTTTTATGTGACATTTATGTTGCACCGTCCATGAGCCGTATGATTCCAGAATTGCAGGTATCTCTACACATTGGCTATTCTGTCACTAAGACACCACAAGGCAAACGTTCAGTAGGGTAACGTATGGTGTAAAGACTGAGATTCCCCCAGCCAGACTGCAGTGTGACCTACATTCCCTGTACAGACTGTTTCTAGCCAGACAGTAACATCCAATAGGATAGTTTCAGCAAAAATAGGATTTTGGTACCTACCGGTAAATCCTTTTCTCGTAGTCCGTAGAGGATGCTGGGGTCCACATTAGTACCATGGGGTATGGATGGGTCTACTAGGAGCCACTGGCACTTTAAGAGTTTGAGAGTGTGGGCTGGCTCCCCCCTCTATGTCCCTCCTACCAGACTCAGTCTAGAAACTGTGCCCGAGGAGACGACATACTTTGAGAGAAGGACTTAACACAGATAGTGGTGAGATTCATACCAGCTCACACATACAAGGCACATCTAGACAACTAGTTTGAACTACTCAGCAACAGCTGAAACATTACTTACCAAGTAACATTGCAGTACTCAACTAAAACGAAGTTGTACTGAACCAAATAACAGCAGGAAAACGAAGCGCTGGGCGGGCGCCGAGCATCCTCTATGGACTACGAGAAAACATCCTAGAGGATGCTGGGGTCCACATTAGTACCATGGGGATGTACCAAAGCTCCCAGAACGGGAGGGAGAGTGCTGAGGCTCCTGCAGATCTGATTGATTGAACTTCAGATTATCAGAGGCCAAAGTATCGAACTTGTAGAATTTTGCAAACGTGTTCGACCCAGACCAAGTTGCAGCTCGGCAAAGTTGCACTGCCGAGACACCCCGGGCAGCCGCCCAGGAAGACCCTACCTTACAAGTAGAGTGGGCCATAACAGATTTTGGACACAGCAGTCCTGCCGTAGAATAAGCGTGCTGGATAGTGAACCTAATCCAGCGAGAAATAGTCTGCTTAGTAGCAGGACACCCAATTTTCTTGGGATCATACAGGACAAACAGAGAGTCCGACTTTCTGTGACGAGCAGTCCTCTTCACATAAATCTTCAGAGCCCTCATGACATCTAAGAACTTTGAAGTAATTGAGGAGTCAGTAGCCACTGGCACCACAATAGGTTGGTTGATATGAAATGCCGACACAACCTTTGGAAGAAACTGCTGACTGCAGTAAGATCAAGTAAGGGCTTTTGCATGATAAAGCCCCAAGCTCGGAGACACGTCTATCAGAAGCTAAGGCCAACAATGTAAGAAATTTGAGCTCCACCTCCTGTAGAGGCTCAAACCAATCCGACTGGAGGAACTGCAACACCATGTTAAGGTCACATGGCGCCGTAGGCGGTACAAAGGGAGGTTGGATCTGCAGAACTCCCTTCAAAAAGGTTTGAACCTCAGGGAGGGCAGCCAATTGCGTCTGAAAGAAAATGGATAGGACTGAAATCTGGACCTTCACAGATCCCAACCTCAGACCCATATCCACTCCTGCCTGCAGGAAGAGGAGGAAACGTAACAGTTGAAATTCCACCGCAGGAAACTTCTTGGACTCACACCAAGAAACATATTTCTTCCAAATACAATGGTAATGTTTTGACGTTACCCCTTTCCTAGCCTGTATGAGGGTAGGAATAACTTTCTTCGGAATACCTTTCCGAGCAAGAATCAGGCGCTCAACTTCCATGCCATCAACCGTAGCCGCTGTAAGTCTTGATAGGCGAACGGCCCCTGCTGCAGCAGATCCTCCCAAAGAGGAAGAGGCCTTGGCTCTTCTTGCAGTAGATTCAGAAGGTCCGCGTACCAAGCCCTTCTTGGCCAATCTGGGGCAATGAGGATCGCTTGAACCCTTGTTTTCCTTATGAGCTTTAGGATTCTTGGGATGAGTGGGAGCGGTGGAAACACGTACACTGACAGGAACACCCACGGAGACACCAGGGTGTCCACTGCCACTGCCTGTGGGTCTCTCGACCTGGAACAACAACACCAAAGTTTCTTGTTGAGACGAGAGGCCATCATGTCTATTTGGGGCAATCCCCAAAGATCTGTTATTTCCTTGAAAACCTCCGGATGGAGTCCCCACTCTCCTGGATGGAGATCGTGTCTGCTGAGGAAGTCTGCTTCCCAGTTGTCTACTCCCGGAATGAAGATGGCTGACAGCGCCAACGCGTGTTTTTCTGTCCAGAGGAGTATTCTAGTCACCTCTGACATTGCTGCTCTGCTCTTCGTTCCTCCATGTCGGGTTATGTAAGCTACTGTTGTTACGTTGTCCGACTGCACTTGGATGGCCCGATTTCTCAGAAGAGGAGCCGCCTGAAGAAGACCGTTGTAGACGGCTCTTAGTTCCAGGATGTTGATGGGCAGGCTGGCTTCCAGGCTTGACCACCGTCCTTGGAAGGTTACTCCTTGAGTGACTGCTCGCCAGCCCCGGAGGCTCGCATCCGTTGTTAGCAGGACCCAGTCCTGAATCCCGAACCTGCGGCCTTCTAGGAGGTGAGGCAATTGGAGCCACCAGAGGAGAGAAATTCTTGCCCTTTGGCGACAGACGAATTCTCTGATGCATGTGGAGGTGAGATCCCAACCACTTGTCCAGGAGATCCAGTTGGAAGAGCAGAGCATGGAACCTCCCGTACTGGAGAGCCTCGTAGGAGGACACAATCTTTCCCAATAGGCGAAGGCATTGATGAACCGACACCTGGGGTGGCTTCAAGTCATCCTGGACCATGGATTGGATTACCAACGCCTTGTCCCGTGGAAGAAACACCCGCTGCACTTCCGTATCCAGGATCATTCCCAGAAATGACAATCTCTGGGTTGGTTCCAAATGTGACTTTGGAAAATTGAGATTCCACCTGTGACTCTGGAGCAGTCGCATTGTGAGAACAATGGACTACAGCAGCTTCTCCTTGGACGATGCCTTTATCAAGAGATCGTCCAGATAAGGAATGATGTTCACACCCTGCTTGCGGAGTAGCATCATCATTTCCGCCATAACCTTGGTAAACACCCTCGGTGCTGTGGAGAGGCCGAATGGCAGGGCCTGCAACTGAAAATGACAGTCCAGCAATGCGAAGCGGAGATAAGTCTGATGCGGCAGCCGAATCGGAATGTGAAGGTACGCATCCTTGATATCCAGTGATACCAGGAATTCCCCTTGTTCCAGACCTGATATCACCGCCCTGGGAGACTCCATCTTGAACTTGAACTCCTTTAGAAAGGGGTTCAACGATTTTTGGTTCAGAATGGGCCTGACCGAACCATCCGGTTTCAGTACCACGAAAAGGTTTGAATAGTAACCCTTTGTCAGCATGTGAGGTGGTACCGGCACAATGACGTGTGCCTCCACCAGCTTTTGGACAGCGTCTTGAAGCACTGTGCTGTCCTCCAACAGAGTTGGTAAGCCGGACTTGAAAAAACGATGAGGAGGGAGACTTTGAAATTCCACCCTGTATCCCTGAGACACAATATCTACCACCTAGGGATCCAGGCCGGACGATACCCAGACATGACAGAACTGTCTGAGTCTCGCTCCCACAGGCCCCACCTCCGGGCCATCCCGTCCACAGTCATGCAGAATACTTTGGGGTACCTGAAGCAGGCTTTTGTTTCTGGGAACCTGCAGAGGCAGGTTTCTTGGACTTAACCTTACCTCCCCTAAAGAAGGTATTGGATGATCTGGCCTTTCTAGGCTTGTTAGGCCAAAAGGACTGCTGTGAAGCTGAGGAGAAGGATTTCTTCAGAGCAGGTGCTGCTGAGGGAAGAAACGGAGACTTACCCACTGTAGCAGTGGATATCCATGTGTCTAGAGCTTCCCCAAAGAGAGCCTGACCTGTATAGGGTAGCGACTCCACACTTCTTCTGATTTCCACGTCGGCCGACCACTGGCGGAGCCACAGTCCCCGACGAGCTGAAACAGACATGGAAGAAATTCCCGCAGCCATGGAACCCAGGTCTTCATGGATTCTACCATAAAACCTGCAGAATCATGAATGTTGCGTAAATACAATGCAACGTCATCCCTATCCATCGTATCCAAATCCTCAATTAAGGTAGCCGACCACTTCACTATTGCCTTTGCAATCCATGCACTAGCAATAGTGGGACGTAATATGGCCCCCGAAGCAGTGTACATTGATTTACGAGTATTATCAATTTTCCTATCTGCTGGCTCCTTTCAAAAAAGGTGGTTTTACCTGTACCGGGATGGTACGGGTAAAACCACCTTTTTTGAGAGTCTGGACAAAGATGCGTCAACAATCGGTGGGTTTTCCCACCTTCTCCTAACCTCCTCAGGGAAAGGAAAAGCTACCAGAATCCTCTTAGGGATCTGAAACTTCTTTTCAGGGTTCACCCATGCTTTTTCAAATATAGCATTCAGCTCTTTTGATGCAGGGAAGATTAGCAAAGCTTTCTTATTTTCAGTGAAAAAAGCCTCCTCAACCTGCTCAGCTGTGGTATCATTAACATTTAACACATCCCTGATAGCCTCTATCAACAATTGCACCCCCCTCACAAGAGATGCCGACCCCCGCAACACATCCCCATCACCATCTGTAGTGTCAGTATCGGTATCCGTGTCGTCTTGTGTTACCTGCATATAGCGGGGTGTCCCGACGTACCAGACAAGGGCCATACAGCCATAGAGGTCTTCAATACCTGGGTTGCAGATTCATTACGGGCAACCCTGTCAAAAATCTGAGAAATCCAAGTCTTGATAGAGGAAAACCACTCTGGTTCTCTTGCTGGAATCTGTGCTAAACCAGTGCTAACCTGATTACATGGAATGGGATCATCCTGGGAGGATAAATCCTCTGCAGCATATGACACTGTATCCCTGGACATTGCTACAGGTGACCACCAAACACTCCACACACACACATAGGTGGGAGTAGACAGAGTTTCCCCCCAAGTATGGCAAGAGAGAGACAGAGATTGGAGCCAACCCAGACCTGCGCTTTTTAGGAAGGAGAAACCCCTTATCAGCGCTGACTTGTGCTCCTTAATAGGACACACAGTCAATATAACAGCCTCCCCTCCCTTCTATAACCCCCTGGTACCGTATACAGTAAGCTGGAGTTGCTGTGGAGGGACCAGTATCTTCCTTTCAGCTTTGCATGCAGGAAAATGGCGCTGGAACGCTGCAGGGTCCGCTCTGAGGAGAAGCTCCGCCCCCTTTATGGCGCTGTCTTCCCGCTCTTTTGAAGTTTAAACTGGCCTGAGGAGTTTTGCTGGCTGAGATCCCTGGACCCCGACAGGCTTGCTGACCAGTATGGGGGGTAAGCGCTGGCCCAGGGCGCCCCTCAGAGCGCCGCACTATGTGCCTCTGGTACCATCAGGGAGCGCAGTTAATACCGTGCTCCTTCCCCATTGCTGCCATCTTCACACTGGTCCCCCGCTTGCTAGGGGGCCGGTGACCAACTCACCACTCACTTCAGCTCTGTAAGGGGTCGGCGGCATGCTGCTGGGGCGTGCGGTTCCCCTGTGGTGGAGACCTATCAGACCCCTCTGGAGCTCAGTGTCCAGTCAGCAGAGTCAGTGGCTCAGACCCCGCAGGACGGACTTCTCCCCCCCCCCCCCCCTTAGTCTAACGCTGCAGGTAGGCTGTTGCCAACAGCCTCCTGTAAAAACATAAACTCTAAATTAAACTTTTCCAGGAAAGCTCTGTAGAGCTCCCCTAGCTGTGACCGGCTCCTCCGGGCACATTTTCTAAACTGAGTCTGGTAGGAGGGGCATAGAGGGAGGAGCCAGCCCACACTCTCAAACTCTTAAAGTGCTCCTGGTGGACCCGTCTATACCCCATGGTACTAATGTGGACCCCAGCATCCTCTAGGACGTAAGAGAAACATTCTTATGTACTGCAAAGAATCTTTGCAGTATATACTTACAGTATTAGGGGGATGGGTGGTCATCAGGGCCGTAACTACTAGGTGTGTGCGAGTGGTGCAGAGCCCTGGGGAGTGCACAGTCACGGCCCTGTTTAACACTGTACGGAGCATCAGAGCTCCGTACAGCCCCATTGCCCGCTGTACGGAGCTTCAGAGCGGGGAGGACGCGCCAACATGCCCCAGCCGCAAGCTGCATCAGCTCCACTGTACGGAGCATGGGAGCGGGGAGGACCCGCCAACATGCCCCAGCACAGCAAGCTGCCTCAGCTCCACTGTACAGAGCTTCAGAGCGGGGAGAATGCGCCAACATGCCCCAGCCGCAAGCCGCTTCAGCTCCACTTTACGGAGCATCGGAGCGGGGAGGACCCACCAGGTGCCAGCATTTCCCCGCTACAGGCCTTCTCAGCTCCATTGTACAGAGCGAGAAGGACCCGCAAGCATGCCCCAGCCGCAGGCCCCGCCCAGCTCCATTGCCCAGCCGCAGCCCGCCCCAGCACAGCAGCACCAGCCAGTGTCACAGAGGACTGAGTAGAGGCTCCAGTCCCCCTCCCTCCTTCTTCCCTGCCCGGGATCTGCCAGCACCGAGGAGCCTGACTGCCTGAGCCAGCGGGGAGAGATGGTAAGTGTCTGTCTGTCTGTGTGTGTCTCTCTCTCTCTATTGACACTGTCTGCCGTAATGTGTAAAAAGGGGACGCTGTCTGCCGTAATGTGTAAAAAGGGGACTCTGTCTGCCGTAATATGTAAAAAGGGGGACGCTGTCTGCCGTAATGTGTGTAAAGGGGACACTGTCTGCCATAATGTGTAAAAAGGGGACGCAGTCTGCCGTAATGTGTAAAAAGGGGACACTGTCTGCCGTAATGTGTAAAAAGGGGGACGCCCTCTGCCGTAATGTGTAAAAAGGGGACACTGTCTGCCGTAATGTGTAAAAAGGGGGACGCCGTCTGCCGTAATGTGTAAAAAGGGGACACTGTCTGCCGTAATGTGTATAAAGGGGATGCTGTCTGCCATAATGTGTAAAAAGGGGACACTGTCTGCCGTAATGTGTATAAAGGGGACGATGTCTGCCGTAATGTGTAAAAAGGGGACACTGTCTCCCGTAATGTGTAAAAAGGGGGACGCCGTCTGCCGTAATGTGTAAAAAGGGGGACGCTGTCTGCCGTAATGTGTAAAAAGGGGACGCTGTCTGCCGTAATGTGTAAAAAGGGGGACGCTGTCTGCCGTAATGTGTAAAAAGGGGGACGCTGTCTGTCGTAATGTGTATAAAGGGGACACTGTCTGCCGTAATGTGTAAAAAGGGGACACTGTCTGCCGTAATGTGTAAAAAGGGGGACGCCATCTGCCGTAATGTGTAAAAAGGGGGACGCTGTCTGTCGTAATGTGTAAAAGGGGCTCTACCTGGTGTAGTGGTGCTACTGTGCGGTGTAATTTGAATAATGGAGACTACTGTGCACCGTAGTATGAATTGGTATTATTTTGTGGCCACACCCTTTCCCCATGAAGCCACGCCCCTAAGGCGCGCACTGCACATATTTTGCATTAGGTGGGGTGGGGGGGCACCAATGCCGTTTCTTGCACACATCGCTAAAATGCCTAGTTACGGCACTAGTGGTCATCTATGATCTACAGATACATATTGAGCAGACTTGATTAGATAACACACTGGCACGTTTCTGCATATGACTTTTAATGTAGCTGTTATTTCTTTTGTTTTTATATTTTTGTCTCTTTCATTTTACAATGTGGAACAAATCAAACTGTAATGTGCTACACCAATCATGGCTTATTCACTGTGGCTATGTAACAAACCTCGCAAGAGATAAAGTGGAGAGAGAGATAAAAGGGCATATTCATCACCGCCCACATCTCAGATGCCCCCACTTTATATCTCTCTCTCTCTCTCTCCACAAGACTTGTCACGCCTCCCTGTGTCACCAAACGATTTACTCTACACAATGACTTTCTCTGTTGCACCTTTCTGTTACTATTGTTAACATTTTAATCTGTCCTATAACAAATTCAGCATTTACTGCTATAATAAAACATCCTCCTCTTCTTTCTGGAAAACGACAAATCCGGGATTCATTGAAATATTGTTCTATGTTCATTTGTTACCCCCTGCTGCTGCAAGTCACCTTTTCAACTGTCATGAATAAATCTGAGTTATTTAACAATTAGCCATTGGTCAATTTTTTGCTATCTTCAACTAAATGGGGGAGGTGCCTCCTAAACAGAATAAGGGTCCATAGCAACCAATTAGAATCTACCTATCAATTATCTTGTGCATGCTTTAAAATAAAAAGTAGAGTCTGATTGGTTGCTATAGGCAACTTCTCTATCTATCCTCTTTAATAGGTTTGATACATCTTCACTAGATAGATAGATAGATAGATAGATAGATAGATAGATAGATAGATAGATAGATAGATATCCCTGTTTTTCCAAGCTTGCAGTTGCACTATTTCCGACTCTCAGTGGCGGATTTCCCACTAGGCATGTGAGGCAGTGAACTGTGATGAGAGCAATGTGGGGAGTAGGGGGCAGTGAGCTGTGATGCGAGCAATGTGGGGAGTAAGGGGCAGTGAGCTGTGATGGGAGCAATGTGGGGAGTAGGGGGCAGTGAGCTGTGATGAGAGCAATGTGGGGAGTAGGGGGCAGTGAGCTGTGATGCGAGCAATGTGGGGAGTAAGGGGCAGTGAGCTGTGATGCGTGCAATGTGGGGAGTAGGGGGCAGTGAGCTGTGATGGGAGCAATGTGGGGAGTAGGGGGTAGTGAGCTGTGATGGGAGCAATGTGGGGAGTAGGGGGCAGTGAGCTGTGATGAGAGTAATGTGGGGAGTAGGGGGCAGTAAGCTGTGGTTGGAGCAATGTGGGGAGTAGGGGGCAGTGAGCTGTGGTTGGAGCAATGTGGGGAGTAGGGGGCAGTGAGCTGTGATGAGAGCAATGTAGGGAGTAGGGGGCAGTGAGCTGTGATGGGAGCAATGTGGGGAGTAGGGGGCAGTGAGCTGTGATGCGAGCAATGTGGGGAGTAGGGGGCAGTGAGCTGTGATGAGAGCAATGTGGGGAGTAGGGGGGCAGTGAGCTGTGGTGGGAGCAATGTGGGGAGTAGGGGGGCAGTGAGCTGTGATGAGAGCAATGTGGGGAGTAGGGGGGCAGTGAGCTGTGGTGGGAGCAATGTGGGGAGTAGGATGCAGTGAGCTGTGTTGAGAGCAATGTGGGGAGTAGGGGGCAGTGAGCTGTGGTGGGAGCAATGTGGGGAGCAGGGGCAGTGAGCTGTAGTGGGAGCAATGTGGGGAGTAGGGGGCAGTGAGCTGTGATGAGAGCAATGTGGGGAGTAGGGGGCAGTGAGCTGTGATGGGAGCAATGTGGGGAGTAGGGGGCAGTAGCTGTGATAAGAGCAATGTGGGGAGTAGGGGGGCAGTGAGCTGTGGTTGGAGCAATCTGGGGAGTAGGGGGTAGTGAGCTGTGATGAGAGCAATGTGGGGAGTAGGGGGGCAGTGAGGTGCGATGGGAGCAATGTGGGGAGTAGGGGGTAGTGAGCTGTAATGCGAGCAATGTGGGGAGTAGGGGGCAGTGAGCTGTGATGAGAGCAATGTGGGGAGTAGGGGGCAGTGAGCTGTGATGCGAGCAATGTGGGGAGTGGGGGGCAGTAGCTGTGATAAGAGCAATGTGGGGAGTAGGGGGGCAGTGAGCTGTGATGGGAGCAATGTGGGGAGTAGGGGGTAGTGAGCTGTAATGCGAGCAATGTGGGGAGTAGGGGGCAGTGAGCTGTGATGAGAGCAATGTGGGGAGTAAGGGGCAGTGAGCTGTGATGGGAGCAATGTGGGGAGTAGGGGGCAGTGAGCTGTGATGAGAGCAATGTGGGGAGTAGGGGGCAGTGAGCTGTGATGAGTGTAATGTGGGGAGTAGGGGGCAGTGAGCTGTGGTTGGAGCAATGTGGGGAGTAGGGGGCAGTGAGCTGTGGTTGGAGCAATGTGGGGAGTAGGGGGCAGTGAGCTGTGATGAGAGCAATGTGGGGAGTAGGGGGCAGTGAGCTGTGATGGGAGCAATGTGGGGAGTAGGGGGCAGTGAGCTGTGATGAGAGTAATGTGGGGAGTAGGGGGCAGTAAGCTGTGGTTGGAGCAATGTGGGGAGTAGGGGGCAGTGAGATGTGGTGGGAGCAATGTGGGGAGTAGGGGGCAGTGAGCTGTGATGAGAGCAATGTGGGGAGTAGGGGGCAGTGAGCTGTGATGGGAGCAATGTGGGGAGTAGGGGGCAGTGAGCTGTGATGAGAGTAATGTGGGGAGTAGGGGGCAGTAAGCTGTGGTTGGAGCAATGTGGGGAGTAGGGGGCAGTGAGATGTGGTGGGAGCAATGTGGGGAGTAGGGGGCAGTGAGCTGTGATGAGAGCAATGTGGGGAGTAGGGGGCAGTGAGCTGTGATGAGAGCAATGTGGGGAGTAGGGGGGCAGCGAGCTGTGATGGGAGCAATGTGGGGAGTAGGGGGCAGTGAGCTGTGGAGGGAGCAATGTGGGGAGTAGGGGGCAGTGAGCTGTGGTGGGAGCAATGTGGGAAGTAGGGGGCAGTGAGCTGTGATGGGAGCAATGTGGGGAGTAGGGGACAGTGAGCTGTGATGGGAGCAATGTGGGGAGTAGGGGGCAGTTAGCTGTGATGCGAGCAATGTGGGGAGTAGGAGGGCAGTGAGCTGTGATGAGAGCAATGTGGGGAGTTTGGGGCAGTGAGCTGTGGTGGGAGCAATGTGGGGAGTGGGGGCAGTGAGCTGTGATGAGAGCAATGTGGGGAGTAGGGGGGCAGTGAGCTGTGATGAGAGCAATGTGGGGAGTAGGGGGCAGTGAGCTGTGATGAGAGCAATGTGGGGAGTAGGGGGCAGTGAGCTGTGATGGGAGCAATGTGGGGAGTAGGGGGGCAGTGAGCTGTGATGGGAGCAAAGTGGGGAGTAGGGGGCAGTGAGCTGTGGTGGGAGCAATGTGGGGAGTAGGGGGCAGTGAGGGTTGGGGGAGCAATTATGTCGGCAGTGAGGTGTGATGTGGGCAATGAGCCGGGGGACCAGTGGGGAGAGTAGTGTGAGCTGTGGAAGGGGTTAGCGAAGAGGGATATGGAGGGAACTGGAGCAAGCTATGTATAAAAAGGGTAAGCTATGGAGAGAGGTAACAGTAAGAGGGGCAGAAAATACTATTGTGCCTAGGGGCGGTCTGATTCCTAAATCCACCTCTGCCAATTCCTATAAAACAGGCGACCAGGGATGTAATACATTCATGTTTTCAAGAAATAGGCAGGTAACTGTGAAACATGCCAAATATGGGAATTATGTAACCACTGACCCATTTACAGGTTGCAGTAGTTGTGTGCCAATAACCATAAGTAATTAGCAATTTGTTTTTATTACACTTTGGAAAAACTAAGGCTCATGTGGGTGAACAATTGTATTTGTAATCTACAGAAGTAGTCCGGGTACTAGGGATACCTGGCACTCCATGCTGCCATTGATGTAACGTGACGTGTGTCTCAAAATGTGTTCAATTACTGTTTATATGTGCAGTGTCCTTTTTCCACCAGCAGATGTCGCTCTGATACAGTTGATCACTGCATTTAGAATGGCAAAACTGCATCATAAATGGATGAACAGAACTGGGCAGCCTGCCAGGCTACAGTCCACAGTCAGCCATAGCGCTGGTTGTGAGCCGGTTACACGGTCAACAGTGACCATGTCAACATTCATAATGTCAGTACCACAATGTCAATACTAGAATGACGACATGGATTATTCTGGATAGATTTATGCGCCATCGGGAGAGTTAGGCCGCGGGAAGGGGAGGATAACAGTTTACAAACTGCGCTGTGCCAGAAATATAGCCATCCTTGGCCTGAGAGCCGATAATTATCCCTTTTTGCAATTCGTATAAACCGCTCCTTTTACCCATGTGCAGACGACTTATCGCAGACCTTATATACCCACCAAGCCAACGCACAACACGTGACGTACTTCAATGGCAACTGTAAATGACAGGCAGCACTTCGAGACTGTCATACAGCATAATACAAGTTACCTTGTTTAAGTCTCGGAGTGCCGTCCGTTACTTATACCTATGCACACGTGCACAGGGAGAGTTCACCAACTGCTGCATTTTCCAGAGTACAATGGTGATGCATTATAAATGGAAGGCAGGCGTTTTGCCACTTAACTCTTTAACTAACCAAGCAAATACAACGAAAATATTTCTCTGCATATCTACGGGCCAAGGCCTTTTATTTGGTATATGACGTGCCCTGCTAAGACAGCGGCATCCTAGAAATATGCCACTCATAAAAGTCATCTTTCTGCTATAAATATATAGATGTGGCAGCTACAGTTAATGAGCCACATTGTTACTGATTCCCTATTAGACATGACTGGATTGATGAGCGTGGAGCAGACATTTGCAGGGCTGAGGTAATATAGGAGGATATGTATCTAGCTGTGAAAAAAGTGGAACAGTGGACAAGTCTACAGTTGCCCATAGCAACCAATGAGTTTCGAGGCACCATTTATTACAATGCTTAATGATTGCTATGGGCAACTTCTCGACAAAACAGTCTACTGTGCTGCCGGAGAGGAGGGGCCCCATAGGAAGCCTGCACGTGGGCCCGCTCTCTCTTATACTGCCTCTGATGTGGGCACCGTGTACCGTATACTGAAAGGTTATGAATAGTGTCATATAATAATGACTAAATATAATAATACTCATTTCTTTATACTGACAAACACAAATCACACTCCACAGAGACCCAGATTCCAGGGTTGCTGTATGTGGGTAATTATATGGGAGGGAATTCATTTGGGCATTTATGAAAAGGCCTGATTGGCTGTAACCCATTTTTAGGTGCTCTTGTTTGGCGGAGAAATCCGCCGCTTGTGAACCCACGGAGCCTTAATTACTCTGACAGTAATTACTGCAAATTATGACAAAAGGGGACGCAGGCCAATTAATGTTGAATAGCTACAGACATGCTGAGCGGAAATAAATAATTCATTTTCCGCTACTAATTAATAATGGCATTACAAATACTTTTACGGACAGAGCAGTACAGAAGTAACGTTACATGAAATAAATGGAGAGGGTGAATGTGAGCAGCTGGAGGGAACCCAATCCCTTGAGGTCACAGCCCCACAACATATAAACCGGATTATAGTAAATAAATGAACACATCATCTATCAATAAATGATAGAGTTAATTTATTGTGACTGTAAAATAAAAGCCGTCATATTGTGATATCCAGGTAGGAACTGACAGATTCTGTACATTGAAAATATTTTTTATTCACATATAGTAAACACTAGAGATGAGCGGGTTCGGTTTCTCTGAATCCGAACCCGCCAGAACTTCATGTTTTTTTTCACGGGTCCGAGCGACTCGGATCTTCCCGCCTTGCTCGGTTAACCCGAGCGCGCCCGAACGTCATCATGACGCTGTCGGATTCTCGCGAGGCTCGGATTCTATCGCGAGACTCGGATTCTATATAAGGAGCCGCGCGTCGCCGCCATTTTCACACGTGCATTGAGATTGATAGGGAGAGGACGTGGCTGGCGTCCTCTCCATTTAGATTATAAGAGACTGAGAGAGATTTACTGGAGCTGACTAGGAGGAGTACTGTTACTGTAGAAGTGTAGAGACTGAGTGGAGAGAGTTTACTAGTGAGGACAGTGCAGTTTACTTTATAATCCGTTCTCTGCCTGAAAAAAGCGATACACAGCACACAGTGACTCAGTCACATACCATATCTGTGTGCACTGCTCAGGCTCAGGCCAGTGTGCTGCATCATCTATTATCTATATATAATATTATATATATCTGTCTGACTGCTCAGCTCACACAGCTTATAATTGTGGGGGAGACTGGGGAGCACTACTGCAGTGCCAGTTATAGGTTATAGCAGGAGCCAGGAGTACATAATATATTATATAGTGAGTGACCACCAGACACACAGTGCAGTTTATTTAATATATCCGTTCTCTGCCTGAAAAAAGCGATACACACAGTGACTCAGTCAGTCACATACCATATCTGTGTGCACTGCTCAGGCTCAGGCCAGTGTGCTGCATCATCTATATATATTATATATCTGTCTGACTGCTCAGCTCACACAGCTTATAATTGTGGGGGAGACTGGGGAGCACTACTGCAGTGCCAGTTATAGGTTATAGCAGGAGCCAGGAGTACATATTATATTAAAATTAAACAGTGCACACTTTTGCTGCAGGAGTGCCACTGCCAGTGTGACTGACCAGTGACCTGACCACACTGACCACCAGTATAGTTAGTAGTATACTTATATTGTGATTGCCTGAAAAAGTTAAACACTCGTCGTGTGACTTCACTTGTGTGTTTTTTTTTTTTTTATTCTATAAAAATAAAACTCATTCTGCTGACAGACAGTGTCCAGCAGGTCCGTCATTATATAATATATAATATATACCTGTCCGGCTGCAGTAGTGATATATATATATTTTTTATATCATTTATCATCCAGTCGCAGCAGACACAGTACGGTAGTTCACGGCTGTGGCTACCTCTGTGTCTCTGCACTCGGCAGGCAGTCCGTCCATAATTGTAATACCACCTAACCGTGGATTTTTTTCATTCTTCTTTATACATACATAGTTACATAGACATCTTCTCTTTATCAACCAGTCTATATTAGCTGCAGACACAGTACAGTACGGTAGTTCACGGCTGTGGCTACCTCTGTGTCTGCACTCGGCAGGCAGTCCGTCCATAATTGTATACCACCTAACCGTGGATTTTTTTCAGTCTTCTTTATACATACATAGTTACATAGACATCTTCTCTTTATCAACCAGTCTATATTAGCTGCAGACACAGTACAGTACGGTAGTTCACGGCTGTGGCTACCTCTGTGTCTGCAGTCGGCAGGCAGTCCATAATTGTATACTAGTATCCATCTCCATTGTTTACCTGAGGTGCCTTTTAGTTGTGCCTATTAAAATATGGAGAACAAAAATGTTGAGGTTCCAAAATTAGGGAAAGATCAAGATCCACTTCCACCTCGTGCTGAAGCTGCTGCCACTAGTCATGGCCGAGACGATGAAATGCCAGCAACGTCGTCTGCCAAGGCCGATGCCCAATGTCATAGTACAGAGCATGTCAAATCCAAAACACCAAATATCAGAAAAAAAAGGACTCCAAAACCTAAAATAAAATTGTCGGAGGAGAAGCGTAAACTTGCCAATATGCCATTTACCACACGGAGTGGCAAGGAACGGCTGAGGCCCTGGCCTATGTTCATGGCTAGTGGTTCAGCTTCACATGAGGAAGGAAGCACTCAGCCTCTCGCTAGAAAAATGAAAAGACTCAAGCTGGCAAAAGCAGCACAGCAAAGAACTGTGCATTCTTCGAAATCCCAAATCCACAAGGAGAGTCCAATTGTGTCGGTTGCGATGCCTGACCTTCCCAACACTGGACGTGAAGAGCATGCGCCTTCCACCATTTGCACGCCCCCTGCAAGTGCTGGAAGGAGCACCCGCAGTCCAGTTCCTGATAGTCAGATTGAAGATGTCAGTGTTGAAGTACACCAGGATGAGGAGGATATGGGTGTTGCTGGCGCTGGGGAGGAAATTGACCAGGAGGATTCTGATGGTGAGGTGGTTTGTTTAAGTCAGGCACCCGGGGAGACACCTGTTGTCCGTGGGAGGAATATGGCCGTTGACATGCCAGGTGAAAATACCAAAAAAATCAGCTCTTCGGTGTGGAGGTATTTCACCAGAAATGCGGACAACAGGTGTCAAGCCATGTGTTCCCTTTGTCAAGCTGTAATAAGTAGGGGTAAGGACGTTAACCACCTCGGAACATCCTCCCTTATACGTCACCTGCAGCGCATTCATAATAAGTCAGTGACAAGTTCAAAAACTTTGGGTGACAGCGGAAGCAGTCCACTGACCAGTAAATCCCTTCCTCTTGTAACCAAGCTCACGCAAACCACCCCACCAACTCCCTCAGTGTCAATTTCCTCCTTCCCCAGGAATGCCAATAGTCCTGCAGGCCATGTCACTGGCAATTCTGACGAGTCCTCTCCTGCCTGGGATTCCTCCGATGCATCCTTGCGTGTAACGCCTACTGCTGCTGGCGCTGCTGTTGTTGCCGCTGGGAGTCGATGGTCATCCCAGAGGGGAAGTCGTAAGCCCACTTGTACTACTTCCAGTAAGCAATTGACTGTTCAACAGTCCTTTGCGAGGAAGATGAAATATCACAGCAGTCATCCTACTGCAAAGCGGATAACTGAGGCCTTGACAACTATGTTGGTGTTAGACGTGCGTCCGGTATCCGCCGTTAGTTCACAGGGAACTAGACAATTTATTGAGGCAGTGTGCCCCCGTTACCAAATACCATCTAGGTTCCACTTCTCTAGGCAGGCGATACCGAGAATGTACACGGACGTCAGAAAAAGACTCACCAGTGTCCTAAAAAATGCAGTTGTACCCAATGTCCACTTAACCACGGACATGTGGACAAGTGGAGCAGGGCAGGGTCAGGACTATATGACTGTGACAGCCCACTGGGTAGATGTATGGACTCCCGCCGCAAGAACAGCAGCGGCGGCACCAGTAGCAGCATCTCGCAAACGCCAACTCTTTCCTAGGCAGGCTACGCTTTGTATCACCGCTTTCCAGAATACGCACACAGCTGAAAACCTCTTACGGCAACTGAGGAAGATCATCGCGGAATGGCTTACCCCAATTGGACTCTCCTGTGGATTTGTGGCATCGGACAACGCCAGCAATATTGTGTGTGCATTAAATATGGGCAAATTCCAGCACGTCCCATGTTTTGCACATACCTTGAATTTGGTGGTGCAGAATTTTTTTAAAAACGACAGGGGCGTGCAAGAGATGCTGTCGGTGGCCAGAAGAATTGCGGGACACTTTCGGCGTACAGGCACCACGTACAGAAGACTGGAGCACCACCAAAAACTACTGAACCTGCCCTGCCATCATCTGAAGCAAGAAGTGGTAACGAGGTGGAATTCAACCCTCTATATGCTTCAGAGGTTGGAGGAGCAGCAAAAGGCCATTCAAGCCTATACAATTGAGCACGATATAGGAGGTGGAATGCACCTGTCTCAAGTGCAGTGGAGAATGATTTCAACGTTGTGCAAGGTTCTGATGCCCTTTGAACTTGCCACACGTGAAGTCAGTTCAGACACTGCCAGCCTGAGTCAGGTCATTCCCCTCATCAGGCTTTTGCAGAAGAAGCTGGAGGCATTGAAGAAGGAGCTAAAAGGGAGCGATTCCGCTAGGCATGTGGGACTTGTGGATGCAGCCCTTAATTCGCTTAACAAGGATTCACGGGTGGTCAATCTGTTGAAATCAGAGCACTACATTTTGGCCACCGTGCTCGATCCTAGATTTAAAGCCTACCTTGGATCTCTCTTTCCGGCAGACACAAGTCTGCTGGGGTTGAAAGACCTGCTGGTGACAAAATTGTCAAGTCAAGCGGAACGCGACCTGTCAACATCTCCTCCTTCACATTCTCCCGCAACTGGGGGTGCGAGGAAAAGGCTCAGAATTCCGAGCCCACCCGCTGGCGGTGATGCAGGGCAGTCTGGAGCGACTGCTGATGCTGACATCTGGTCCGGACTGAAGGACCTGACAACGATTACGGACATGTCGTCTACTGTCACTGCATATGATTCTCTCAACATTGATAGAATGGTGGAGGATTATATGAGTGACCGCATCCAAGTAGGCACGTCACACAGTCCGTACTTATACTGGCAGGAAAAAGAGGCAATTTGGAGGCCCTTGCACAAACTGGCTTTATTCTACCTAAGTTGCCCTCACACAAGTGTGTACTCCGAAAGAGTGTTTAGTGCCGCCGCTCACCTTGTCAGCAATCGGCGTACGAGGTTACATCCAGAAAATGTGGAGAAGATGATGTTCATTAAAATTAATTATAATCAATTCCTCCGCGGAGACATTGACCAGCAGCAATTGCCTCCACAAAGTACACAGGGAGCTGAGATGGTGGATTCCAGTGGGGACGAATTGATAATCTGTGAGGAGGGGGATGTACACGGTGATATATCGGAGGGTGAAGATGAGGTGGACATCTTGCCTCTGTAGAGCCAGTTTGTGCAAGGAGAGATTAATTGCTTCTTTTTTGGGGGGGGTCCAAACCAACCCGTCATATCAGTCACAGTCGTGTGGCAGACCCTGTCACTGAAATGATGGGTTGGTTAAAGTGTGCATGTCCTGTTTTGTTTATACAACATAAGGGTGGGTGGGAGGGCCCAAGGACAATTCCATCTTGCGCCTCTTTTTTCTTTTCTTTTTCTTTGCATCATGTGCTGATTGGGGAGGGTTTTTTGGAAGGGACATCCTGCGTGACACTGCAGTGCCACTCCTAGATGGGCCCGGTGTTTGTGTCGGCCACTAGGGTCGCTAATCTTACTCACACAGTCAGCTACCTCATTGCGCCTCTTTTTTTCTTTGCGTCATGTGCTGTTTGGGGAGGGTTTTTTGGAAGGGACATCCTGCGTGACACTGCAGTGCCACTCCTAGATGGGCCCGGTGTTTGTGTCGGCCACTAGGGTCGCTAATCTTACTCACACAGCTACCTCATTGCGCCTCTTTTTTTCTTTGCGTCATGTGCTGTTTGGGGAGGGTTTTTTGGAAGGGCCATCCTGCGTGACACTGCAGTGCCACTCCTAGATGGGCCCGGTGTTTGTGTCGGCCACTAGGGTCGCTAATCTTACTCACACAGCTACCTCATTGCGCCTCTTTTTTTCTTTGCGTCATGTGCTGTTTGGGGAGGGTTTTTTGGAAGGGACATCCTGCGTGACACTGCAGTGCCACTCCTAGATGGGCCCGGTGTTTGTGTCGGCCACTAGGGTCGCTTATCTTACTCACACAGCGACCTCGGTGCAAATTTTAGGACTAAAAATAATATTGTGAGGTGTGAGGTATTCAGAATAGACTGAAAATGAGTGTAAATTATGGTTTTTGAGGTTAATAATACTTTGGGATCAAAATGACCCCCAAATTCTATGATTTAAGCTGTTTTTTAGTGTTTTTTGAAAAAAACACCCGAATCCAAAACACACCCGAATCCGACAAAAAAAATTCGGTGAGGTTTTGCCAAAACGCGTTCGAACCCAAAACACGGCCGCGGAACCGAACCCAAAACCAAAACACAAAACCCGAAAAATTTCAGGCGCTCATCTCTAGTAAACACGGGATGGGATTGAAATGCCGGCTGGCGGGCCGATCGCATCATCCGGATGATCAGAATCCCGGCAGTGGTATACTTACTGTATTTTCCCCCTATGGCCCCCTAACTCTACCCCCACCACCCCGGCAGCCTAATCCTCCTGGTGGTGCATAAACCATACCCCCCTCCCACTGCGGGTGCCTGAACCTAACCCCCCTTCGCGCAGCGTAACCTGAACCGCCCTGGTCCCACCGCCTAACCCTAAAAGTCAGTGTTGGGATCCTGGCATCACATTAGACGTGATTCATGTTTGTAAGTAAAGCAAAAAAGCAAGCAACTGTGCAAAACCATGCTGCATTGCAGGTGGGGCAGATGTAACATGTGCAGAGAGATTTGGATTTGGGTGGCTCTCAAATAATGACAATAGCAATAGTATATAATATGATTACTAGAGCTGCCGCCACATTATGCAGTTTAAGGGATAGAGCAGAGCTGCTGCACGTGTCCAGTGGTAGCGGTTTCTTCTACCTCAATCAGTGCACTGGACCAGAGAGCAGCTACCAGGAAGAAGAGACAGGAGCCTTACCATGAGGTGGGAGAATGTGTGCTTAGAAAGTGCAGTATTGGTTCTATTATGTTTGTGTATTTATGTATTATTTAAATGCTTGCTACAGCCTATACTACTGTGTTAGATACTGTATTAATGCTGTATTCCATACAGTATCCAGTGTATTAAAAGACCAATGCTTACATTAATGTTTAGGGTCGTTACTAGGTTCTTCTACCGCTACCACAGACTCCGGGACTTGCTCCAATGTTCCACAGAGCGGGAGATTGTGGACTGCATTTGGAAACTCCCCCTCTAGAAATCCTATATGGGGTGTGTTCAAACTGAAATCTAAAGGGCAATGTTAATATAAAGCTGATTTGTGGGCTACATGCAAAAGTAGCCAGTATTTGTCTTGCACAGAAAAAAATGATACATGTATTTGATCCCCTTGTACTGCAGCATGGATTGTTCCAGACACAAAGTTACTTTCTTTTTTTGCTTTACTTATAAACTAGAGATGAGCAGAGGACACTATTCGGGTTTTGGGTTTTGGTTTTGGTTTTGGTTTTGGATCTGGATCCCCGCACGTGTTTTGGAACTGGATTGGGTTTGCCAAAACCACCATTTTCGGATTTTGGTTTTGGGTCTGGATGATTTTTAGCATAAAATATAAAAACAGCTAAAATCACAGAATTTTGGGGGTAATTTTGATCCTACGGTATTATTAACCTCAATAACGTTCATTTACACTCATTTCCAGTCTATTCTGAACACCTCACAACTCACTATATTGTGTTTAGGCCAACAGGTTGCACTGAGGTCGCTGGATGACTAAGCTAAGCGACACAAGTGGGCGGCACAAACACCTGGCCCATCTAGGAGTGGCACTGCAGTGTTAGACAGGATGGCAGATTTAAAAACTAGGCCCCAAACAGCACATAATACAAAGAAAAAAAAGAGGCGCAAAATGGAATTGTCCTTGGACCCTCCCACCCACGTGTTGTATACACAGGACATGCACACTTTAACAAACCAATAATTTCAGCGACAGGGTTTGCCACACAACTGTGGCTGAAATAATTTGTTTGTTTGGGCCCCCACAAGAAAAAATAAGCAATTAAACCCCCATATCAAAAAATAAGCAATTAATCTCTCCTTGCACAAACTGGCTCTACAGATGCAAGATGTCATCCTCATCCTCAGCCTCTGATTCCTCACACCTTTCAATGTGTACATCCTCCTCCTCACAGATAATTAATTTGTCCCCACTAGATTCCACCATCACAGATCCCTGTGTACTTTCTGGAGGCAATTGCTGGTAAAGGTCTTCCCGGAGGAATTTATAATTCATTTTGATGATTATCTTCTCCACATTTTCTGGAAGTAACCTCCTACACCAATTGCTGACAAGGTTACCGGCTGCACTTAACACTCTTTCGGAGTACACACTGAAGGGGGGGAAACTTAGGTAAAATATAAGCCAGTTTGTGCAAGGGCCTCCAAATTGCCTCTTTTTCCTGCCAGTATACGTACGGACTGTCTGATGTGCCTACTTGGATGAGGTCACTCATATAATCCTCCACCATTCTTTCAATGGTGACAGAATCATATGCAGTGACAGTAGACGACATGTCAGTAATCATTGGCAGGTCCTTCAGTCCGGACCAGATGTCAGCACTTACTCCTGACTGCCCTGCTTCACCGCCAGCGGGTGGGCTCGGAAATTTTATCCTTTTCCTCGCACCCCCAGTTGCGGGAGAAAATGAAGAAGGAGCTGTTGACTGGTCACATTCTGCTTGAGTTGACAATTTTGTCACAAGCAGTTCTTCGAACCTCTGCAGACTTGTGTCTGCTGGAAAGAGAGATACAATGTAGGCTGTAAACCTATGATCGAGCACGGTGGCCAAAATGTGGTGCTCTGATTTCAACAGATTGACCATCCTTGAATCCTGGCAAAGTGAATGAAGGTCTCCATCCACAAGTCCTACATACTTAGCGGAATCGCTCCGTCTTAGCTCCTCCTTCAAATTTCCCTTCAAGTAACCTCGTACGCCGATTGCTGACAAGGTGAGCGGCGGCACTAAACACTATTTCGGAGTACACACTTGTGGGAGGGCAACTTAGGTAGAATAAAGCCAGTTTGTGCAAGGGCCTCCAAATTGCCTCTTTTTCCTGCCAGTATAAGTACGGACTGTCTGACGTGCCTACTTGGATGCGGTCACTCATATAATCCTCCACCATTCTTTCAATGGGGAGAGAATCATATGCAGTGCCAGTAGACGACATGTCCGTAATCGTTGGCAGGTCCTTCAGTCCGGACCAGATGTCAGCATCAGCAGTCACTCCAGACTGCCCTGCATCACCGCCAGCGGGTGGGCTCGGAATTCTGAGCCTTTTCCTCGCACCCCCAGTTGCGGGAGAATGTGAAGGAGGAGATGTTGACAGGTCGCGTTCCGCTTGACTTGACAATTTTCTCACCAGCAGGTCTTTGAACCCCAGCAGACTTGTGTCTGCCGGAAAGAGAGATCCAAGGTAGGTTTTAAATCTAGGATCGAGCACGGTGGCCAAAATGTAGTGCTCTGATTTCAACAGATTGACCACCCGTGAATCCTTGTTAAGCGAATTAAGGGCTCCATCCACAAGTCCCACATGCCTAGCGGAATCGCTCTGTGTTAGCTCCTCCTTCAATGTCTCCAGCTTCTTCTGCAAAAGCCTGATGAGGGGAATGACCTGACTCAGGCTGGCAGTGTCTGAACTGACTTCACGTGTGGCAAGTTCAAAGGGTTGGAGAACCTTGCACAAGACGGAAATCATTCTCCACTGCGCTTGAGTCAGGTGCATTCCCCCTCCTTTGTCTATATCGTAGGTGGATGTATAGGCATGAATGGCCTTTTGCTGCTGCTCCTCCATCCTCTGAAGCATATAGAGGGTTGAATTCCACCTCGTTACCACCTCTTGCTTCAGGTGATAGCAGGGCAGGTTCAGAAGTGTTTGATGGCACTCCAGTCTTCGGCACATGGTGGCTGAATGCCAAAAGTGGCCCACAATTTTTCGGGCCACCGACAGCATCTCCTGCATGCTCCTGTAATTTTTCAATAAATTCTGCACCACCAAATTAATTGTATGTGCAAAACATGGGACGTGCTGGAATTTGCCCAGATGTAATGCAGGCACAATATTGTTGGCATTGTCCGATATCACAAATCCCCGGGAGAGTCCAATTGGGGTAAGCCATTGTGCAATGATGTCCCTCAGTTTCCGTAAGAGGTTGTGAGTGTTGTGCCTCTTACGGTAACCAGTGATACACAGAGTAGCCTGCCTAGGAACGAGTTGGCGTTTGTGAGATGCTGCTACTGGTGCTGCTGCTGTTGTTGCTGCGGGAGGCAATACATCCACCCAGTGGGCTGTCACAATCATGTAGTCCTTAGTTTGTCCTACTCCACTTGTCCACATGTCCATGGTTAAGTGGACACTGGGTACAACTGCATTTTTCAGGACACTAGGACACTTTTCTCAATGTCCCTGTACAGTCTGGGAATCGCTTTCATAGTGAAGTGGAATCTAGACAGGATTTGGTACCGGGGACACAGTATGTCCATCAACTTTCTAAATCCCACTGCACTTTTGATGGATACCGGACGCACGTCTAACACCAGCATAGTTTTTATGGACTCAGTAATCCACCTTGCAACAGGGTGACTGCTGTAATATTTCATCTTCCTCACAAAGGACTGTTTGACAGTCAATTGCTTAGTTGAGAGGTACAAGTGGTCTTCTGACTTCACCTCTGAGATGACGATCGACTCCCAGCAGCAACACCAGCAGCATCAGTAGCAGCAGTAGGCATATCACTCAAGGATCCTCCCAAGGAATCCCGGTTAGGAGAGGACTCATCATTCATGCCAGTGACATGGCCTGCAGGACTACTTCCGATCCTGACTGAGGAGGAAGTTGATGTTGAGGGAGTTGGTGGTGTGGCTTGCAGGAGCTTGGGTACAATAGGAAGAAGGGATTTAGGTGTCAGTGGACTGCTTACGCTCTTACCCAAAGTTTCTGAACTCGACAATGACTTCTGATGAATGCGCTGCAGGTGACATATAAGGGAGGATGTTTCTAGGTGGTTAACGTCCTTACCCTTACTTATTACGGATTGACAAAGGCAATACACGGCTTGACACGTGTTGTCCAGATTTGTGGAGAAATAATTCCACACCAAAGAGGTGGCTTTTTTGGTATTTTTCCCACGCATGACAATGGGCTTTCTCATCCCACGGACAACAACTGTCTCCACTGGTGCCTTATTCAAACAAACCACATCACCAACAGAATCATCGTCAACTTCCTCCTCAGCGCCAGCTACACCTATATCCTACTCATCCTGGTGTACGTCTACAGTGACATCCTTAATCTCAATATCAGCAACTGGACTGGCGGTGCTCTTCCCAGCACTTGCAGGGGACATGCAAATGGTGGTAAGGAGCCTCCTCTTTCCATACAGTCTTGGGAAGGTCAGGCCTAGACATCGCAACCGTGGACACACTTGGACTCTCCTTGGGGATTTGTGATATCTCTGAACGCACAGTTGTATTTTCCTGTGCTTTAACAAGCTTAATTTTTTTTTATTTTTCGAGAGGGAGGAGGGCTTCCATCTTCAAGAGAAGCTGAACCACTAGTCATGAACATAGACCAAGGCCTTAGCCTTTCCTTGCCACTTCGTGTCATGAATGGCATATTGGCAATTTTACGTTTCTCGTCAGATACATTTTTTTTTCCTGAGTACTAATTTTGGCTCCTTGGATTTTACATGCCGTCTATGACACTGGGCATTGGCCTTAGCAGACGACGTTGATGGAATTGCATCGTCAATGTCATGATTGCTAGCAGCAGCAGCTTCAGCACTAGTACTAAGAACTGGAAATGGTTCTTGATCTTCCACTATTTTTTCCTCCAAATTGTTCTCTATTTCACAGGACAGCACCCCTTTATTATTACAGCACACAGAACAGTGCCCCTTTATTTTCACAGCACCCCTGTATACTTACAGCATAAAGGGCCAGTGTAATGTTATTTGAACAGCAGCACCCCTATATTTTACAGCATACAGGAGCAGTGTGCTTTTAATTTTTAACAACTGCACCTCTGAATTTTTATAGCACACAGGGCCAGTGTAATGTTATTTGAACAGCAATACCCCTATATTTTACAGCATACAGGAGCAGTGTGCTTTTAATTTTTAACAACTGCACCTCTGCATTTTTATAGCACACAGGGCCAGTGTAATGTTATTTGAACAGCAATACCCCTATATTTTACAGCATACAGGAGCAGTGTGCTTTTAATTTTTAACAACTGCACCTCTGATTTTTTATAGTGATGAGCGGGTTCGGTTCCTCGGAAACCGAACCCCCCCGAACTTCACCCATTTTACACGGGTCCGAGGCATACTCGGATTCTCCCGTATGGCTCGGCTAATCCGAGCGCGCCCGAACGTCATCATCCCGCTGTCGGATTCTCGCGAGATTTGGATTCTATTTAAGGAGCCGCGCGTCGCCGCCATTTTCACTCGTGCATTGGAAATGTTAGGGAGAGGACGTGGCTGGCGTCCTCTCCGTTTATTAATGTTGCTGCAAATATTTGTGCTTATTGCTTAATTGTGGGGACTGGGGAGCAGCTGTATTATATAGGAGGAGTACAGTGCAGAGTTTTGCTGATCAGTGACCACCAGTTTTATCCGTTCTCTGCCTGAAAAACGCTCCATATCTGTGCTCAGTGTGCTGCGTATATCTGTGCTCATACTGCTTTATTGTGGGGACTGGGGACCAGCAGTATTATATAGGAGGAGTACAGTGCAGAGTTTTGCTGACCAGTGACCACCAGTATTATACGTTGTCTGCCTGAAAAACGCTCCATATCTGTGCTCAGTGTGCTGCATATATCTGTGCTCACACTGCTTTATTGTGGAGACTGGGGACCAGCAGTATTATATAGGAGGAGTACAGTGCAGAGTTTTGCTGACAGTGACCACCAGTATATATAGCAGTACGGTACGGAAGGCCACTGCTCTACCTACCTCTGTGTCGTCAAGTATACTATCCATCTAGATTCTATACCTGTGGTGCATTTTAGTTTTGCAGTTTGCTGACAGTGACCACCAGTATATATAGCAGTACGGTACGGAAGGCCACTGCTCTACCTACCTCTGTGTCGTCAAGTATACTATCCATCTAGATTCTATACCTGTGGTGCATTTTAGTTTTGCAGTTTGCTGACAGTGACCACCAGTATATATAGCAGTACGGTACGGAAGGCCACTGCTCTACCTACCTCTGTGTCGTCAAGTATACTATCCATCTAGATTCTATACCTGTGGTGCATTTTAGTTTTGCAGTTTGCTGACAGTGACCACCAGTATATATAGCAGTACGGTACGGAAGGCCACTGCTCTACCTACCTCTGTGTCGTCAAGTATACTATCCATCTAGATCCTATACCTGTGGTGCATTTTAATTTTGCAGTTTGCTGACAGTGACCACCAGTATATATGGCAGTACGGTACGGAAGGCCACTGCTCTACCTACCTCTGTGTCGTCAAGTATACTATCCATCTAGATTCTATACCTGTGGTGCATTTTAGTTTTGCAGTTTGCTGACAGTGACCACCAGTATATATAGCAGTATGGTACGGAAGGCCACTGCTCTACCTACCTCTGTGTCGTCAAGTAATACTATCCATGTAGATTCTATACCTGTGGTGCATTTTAGTTTTGCAGTTTGCTGACAGTGACCACCAGTATATATAGCAGTACGGTACGGAAGGCCACTGCTCTACCTACCTCTGTGTCGTCAAGTATACTATCCATCTAGATTCTATACCTGTGGTGCATTTTAGTTTTGCAGTTTGCTGACAGTGACCACCAGTATATATAGCAGCACGGTACGGAAGGCCACTGCTCTACCTACCTCTGTGTCGTCAAGTATACTATCCATCTAGATTCTATACCTGTGGTGCATTTTAGTTTTGCAGTTTGCTGACAGTGACCACCAGTATATATAGCAGTACAGTACGGAAGGCCACTGCTCTACCTACCTCTGTGTCATCAAGTATACTATCCATCCATACCCGTGGTGCATTTCAGTTGTGCGCAGTATATATAGTAGTAGGCCATTGCTATTGATACTGGTATATAATTCCACACATTAAAAAATGGAGAACACAAATGTGGAGGTTAAAATAGGGAAAGATCAAGATCCACTTCCACCTCGTACTGAAGCTGCTGCCACTAGTCATGGCCGAGACGATGAAATGCCATCAACGTTGTCTGCCAAGGCCGATGCCCAATGTCATAGTAGAGAGCATGTAAAATCCGAAAAACAAAAGTTCAGTTAAATGACCCAAAAATCAAAATTAAAAGCGTCTGATGAGAAGCGTAAACTTGCCAATATGCCATTTACGACACGGAGTGGCAAGGAACGGCTGAGGCCTTGGCCTATGTTCATGGCTAATGGTTCAGATTCACATGAGGATGGAAGCACTCATCCTCTCGCTAGAAAACTGCAGTGCCACTCCTAGATGGGCCAGGTGTTTGTGTCGGCCACTTGGGTCGCTTAGCTTAGTCACACAGCTACCTCATTGCACCTCTTTTTTTCTTTGCATCATGTGCTGTTTGGGGACTATTTTTTAAATCTGCCATCCTGTCTGACACTGCAGTGCCACTCCTAGATGGGCTAGGTGTTTGTGTCGGCCACTTGTGTCGCTTAGCTTAGTCACACAGCGACCTTGGTGCGTCTCTTTTTTTCTTTGCATCATGTGCTGTTTGGGGACTATCTTTTTGAAGTGCCATCCTGTCTGACACTGCAGTGCCACTCCTAGATGGGCCAGGTGATTGTGTCGCCACTTGTGTCGCTTAGCTTAGTCACACAGCGACCTTGGTGCTTCTCTTTTTTTCTTTGCATCATGTGCTGTTTGGAGACTAATTTTTTGAAGTGCCATCCTGTCTGACACTGCAGTGCCACTCCTAGATGGGCCAGGTGTTTGTGTCGGCCACTTGTGTCACTTAGCTTAGTCACACAGCGACCTTGGTGCGTCTCTTTTTTTCTTTGCATCATGTGCTGTTTGGGGACAATTTTTTTGAAGTGCCATCCTGCCTTACACTGCAGTGCCACTCCTAGGTGGGCCAGGTGTTTGTGTCGGCCACTTGTGTCGCTTAGCTTAGCCATCCAGCGACCTCGGTGCAAATTTTAGGACTAAAAATAATATTGTGAGGTGTGAGGTGTTCAGGATAGACTGAAAATGAGTGTAAATTATGGTTATTGAGGTTAATAATACTATGGGATCAAAATTACCCCCAAATTCTATGATTTAAGCTGTTTTTTAGGGTTTTTTGTACAAAAACACCCGAATACAAAACACACCCGAATCCGACAAAAAATTTTCAGGGAGGTTTTCCCAAAACGCGTCCGAATCCAAAACACGGCCGCGGAACCGAATCCAAAATCAAAACACAAAAGCCGAAAAATTTCCAGTGCACATCTCTAATTTTATATAGCATACAGGGCCAGTGTAATGTTATTTGAACAGCAGCACCCCTATATTTTACACAGGGCCGGCTCCACGGTTTTCAGCGCCACGGGCGGGCAATAGGGGCGTGGCTGAAATGATGTGCGGTGCGCGATGACGTCATTGCGCACCGCACAGCAAAGGTCCTCTCCACGAAGGGAAACTAGACACTGCGCGTCTAGTTCCCTTCGTGGAGAGGACCTTTGCTGTGTGGTGCGCGATGACGTCATCGCGCACCGCACAGTAAAGGTTCTCTCCACGAAGGGAAACTAGACGCTACGCGTCTAGTTCCCTTCACGGCGGGGGGCAGCGGCAGCGGTAGCGGGCAGCGGGGGGCACAGCACTGACAGCAGCAGCGGATCTTGCCATGGTGCGGCACCCTCCAGAAGGTGGCGCCCCGGGCAAAAGTCCTGCTTGCCCGTGGCAAGATCCGCTACTGATTTTACAGCATACAGGAGCAGTGTGCTTTTAATTTTTAACAACTGCACCTCTGAATTTTCATAGCATACAGGGCCAGTGTAATGTTATTTGAACAGCAGCACCCCTATATTTTACAGCATACAGGAGCAGTGTGCTTTTAATTTTTAACAACTGCACCTCTGAATTTTTACAACATACATGCGCACAGATTTCCCTCTTTACAGGTAACAAATGTTGGGATGTATGCCCCATGCTGCATTGCTGTATTATTGCTATCGCTGCTGCTTCTATGTAAATGTGATGCCCCCTGCTTCATTACCGTATTCATGCTATTGCTGCTGATTCTATAGCTATACGGTTGTTAGGTCAACTCAGCTTAGGTCGACAGTCATTAGGTCGACCACTGAAGGTTGACATGGGCGTTAGGTCGACATGTACTAGGTCGATAGGTCAAAAGGTCAACATGAGTTTTTCACCTTTTTTTCTTTTCATTTTTTGGACTTTTCAATACTTTAGGATCCACGTGGGCTACAAATGGGAACGCGAGGCACTTTGCCCGAAGCATGCGAGGGGACATGGTGCACTAATTGGGGTTACCCGTGACTTTACGAAGAAAACGACACCCAAAAATTTCCAAAAACTCATGTCGACCTTTTCACCTTTCGACCTAGTGCATGTCGACATAATGCCCATGTCGACCTAGTGCATGTAGACCTAATGCCCACGTTGGCCTTCAGTGGTCGACCTAATGACTGTCGATTTAAGTTGTGTCGACCCAACGACCCATTCCCCTTCTATGTAATTGTGACGCCCCCTGCTGCATTACCATATTAGTGTTATTGCTGCTGCTTCTATGTAAGCGTGACGCACCTGTTCCATTACTGTATTCGGGTTATTGCTGCTGCTTCTATGTAAGCATGACGCCCCCTGCTGCATTACTGTATTAGTGTTATTGCTGCTGCTTCCATGTAAGCGTGACGCCCCCTGCTGCATTACTGTATTAGTGGTATTGCTGCTGCTTCTATGTAAGCGCGATGCCCGTGCTGCATTACTGTATTAGTGTTATTGCTGCTGCTTCTATGTAAGCGTGACGCCCCCTGCTGCATTACTGTATTAGTGTTATTGCTGCTGCTTCTATGTAAGCGTGATGCCCCTGCTGCATTACTGTATTAGTGTTATTGCTGCTGCTTCTATGTAAGCGTGACGCACCTGCTGCATTACTGTATTAATGTTATTGCTGCTGCTTCCATGTAAGCGTGACGCCCCTGCTGCATTACTGTATTAGTGTTATTGCTGCTGCTTCTATGTAAGCATGACGCCCCTGCTGCATTACTGTATTAGTGTTATTGCTGCTGCTTCCATGTAAGCGTGACGCCCCTGCTGCATTACTGTATTAGTGTTATTGCTGCTGCTTCCATGTAAGAGTGACGCCCCCTGCTGAATTACTGTATTAGTGTTATTGCTGCTGCTTCTATGTAAGCGTGATGCCCCCTGCTGCATTACTGTATTAGTGTTATTGCTGCTGCTTCCATGTAAGCGTGACGCCCCTGCTGCATTACTGTATTAGTGTTATTGCTGCTGCTTCCATGTAAACGTGACGTCCCCTGCTGCATTACTGTATTAGTGTTATTGCTGCTGCTTCTATGTAAGTGTGACGCCCCTGCTGCATTACCGTATTAGTGTTATTGCTGCTGCTTCCATGTAAGCATGACGCCCCCTGATGCATTACCGTATTAGTGTTATTGCTGCTGCTTCTATGTAAACGTAACGCACCTGCTGCATTACTGTATTAGTGTTATTGCTGTTGCTTCTATGTAAACGTGACGCCCCTGCTGCATTACTGTATTAGTGTTATTGCTGCTGCTTCTATGTAAACGTGACGCCCCTGCTGCATTACTGTATTAGTGTTATTGCTGCTGATTCTATGTAAGCATGACGCCCCTGCTACATTACCTTATTAGTGTTATTGCCGCTGCTTCTATGTAAGTGTGACGCCCCCTGCTACATTACCTTATTAGTGTTATTGCTGCTGCTTCTATGTAAGTGTGACGCCCCCTGCTGCATTACTGTATTAGTGTTATTGCTGCTGCTTCTATGTAATTGTGACGTCCCTGCTGCATTACTGTATTAGTGTTATTGCTGCTGCTTCCATGTAAGCGTGACGCCCCTGCTGCATTATTGTATTAGTGTTATTGCTGCTGCTTCCATGTAAGCGTGACGCCCCCTGCTGCATTACTGTATTAGTGTTATTGCTGCTGCTTCCATGTAAACGTGACGTCCCCTGCTGCATTACTGTATTAGTGTTATTGCTGCTGCTGCTTCCATATAAACGTGACACCCCCTGCTGCATTACTGTATTAGTGTTATTGCTGCTGCTTCTATGTAAACGTGATGCCCCCTGCTGCATTACTGTATTAGTGTTATTGCTGCTGCTTCTATGTAAACGTGACGCCCCTGCTGCATAACTGTATTAGTGTTATTGCTGCTGCTTCTATGTAAGTGTGACGCCCCTGCTGCATTACCGTATTAGTGTTATTGCTGCTGCTTCCATGTAAGCATGACGCCCTCTGCTGCATTACCGTATTAGTGTTATTGCTGCTGCTTCTATGTAAACGTAACGCACCCTGCTGCATTACTGTATTAGTGTTATTGCTGCTGCTTCCATGTAAGAGTGACGCCCCCTGCTGAATTACTGTATTAGTGTTATTGCTGCTGCTTCTATGTAAGCGTGATGCCCCCTGCTGCATTACTGTATTAGTGTTATTGCTGCTGCTTCCATGTAAGCGTGACGCCCCTGCTGCATTACTGTATTAGTGTTATTGCTGCTGCTTCCATGTAAACGTGACGTCCCCTGCTGCATTACTGTATTAGTGTTATTGCTGCTGCTTCTATGTAAGTGTGACGCCCCTGCTGCATTACCGTATTAGTGTTATTGCTGCTGCTTCCATGTAAGCATGACGCCCCCTGATGCATTACCGTATTAGTGTTATTGCTGCTGCTTCTATGTAAACGTAACGCACCTGCTGCATTAGTGTATTAGTGTTATTGCTGTTGCTTCTATGTAAACGTGACGCCCCTGCTGCATTACTGTATTAGTGTTATTGCTGCTGCTTCTATGTAAACGTGACGCCCCTGCTGCATTACTGTATTAGTGTTATTGCTGCTGATTCTATGTAAGCATGACGCCCCTGCTACATTACCTTATTAGTGTTATTGCCGCTGCTTCTATGTAAGTGTGACGCCCCCTGCTACATTACCTTATTAGTGTTATTGCTGCTGCTTCTATGTAAGTGTGACGCCCCCTGCTGCATTACTGTATTAGTGTTATTGCTGCTGCTTCTATGTAATTGTGACGTCCCTGCTGCATTACTGTATTAGTGTTATTGCTGCTGCTTCCATGTAAGCGTGACGCCCCTGCTGCATTATTGTATTAGTGTTATTGCTGCTGCTTCCATGTAAGCGTGACGCCCCCTGCTGCATTACTGTATTAGTGTTATTGCTGCTGCTTCCATGTAAACGTGACGTCCCCTGCTGCATTACTGTATTAGTGTTATTGCTGCTGCTTCCATATAAACGTGACACCCCCTGCTGCATTACTGTATTAGTGTTATTGCTGCTGCTTCTATGTAAACGTGATGCCCCCTGCTGCATTACTGTATTAGTGTTATTGCTGCTGCTTCTATGTAAACGTGACGCCCCTGCTGCATAACTGTATTAGTGTTATTGCTGCTGCTTCTATGTAAGTGTGACGCCCCTGCTGCATTACCGTATTAGTGTTATTGCTGCTGCTTCCATGTAAGCATGACGCCCTCTGCTGCATTACCGTATTAGTGTTATTGCTGCTGCTTCTATGTAAACGTAACGCACCCTGCTGCATTACTGTATTAGTGTTATTGCTGCTGCTTCTATGTAAACGTGACGCCCCTGCTGCATTACTGTATTAGTGTTATTGCTGCTGCTTCTATGTAAACGTGACGCCCCTGCTGCATTACTGTATTAGTGTTATTGCTGCTGCTTCTATGTAAACGTGACGCCCCTGCTGCATTACTGTATTAGTGTTATTGCTGCTGATTCTATGTAAGCATGACGCCCCTGCTACATTACCTTATTAGTGTTATTGCTGCTGCTTCTATGTAAGCATGACGCCCCTGCTACATTACCTTATTAGTGTTATTGCTGCTGCTTCTATGTAAGTGTGACGCCCCCTGCTACATTACTGTATTAGTGTTATTGCTGCTGCTTCTATGTAAGTGTGACGTCCCTGCTACATTACTGTATTAGTGTTATTGCTGCTGCTTCTATGTAAGTGTGACGCCCCTGCTGCATTACTGTATTAGTGTTATTGCTGCTGCTTCTATGTAAGTGTGATGTCCCTGCTGCATTACTGTATTAGCGATATTGCTGCTGCTTCTATGTAAGTGTGGCGCCCCTGCTGCATTACTGTATTAGTGTTATTGCTGCTGCTTCTATGTAATTGTGACGTCCCTGCTGCATTACTGTATTAGTGTTATTGCTGCTGCTTCTATGTAAGTGTGACGCCCCTGCTGCATTACTGTATTAGTGTTATTGCTGCTGCTTCCATGTAATTGTGACGTCCCTGCTGCATTACTGTATTAGTGTTATTGCTGCTGCTTCCATGTAATTGTGACGTCCCTGCTGCATTACTGTATTAGTGTTATTGCTGCTGCTTCCATGTAAGTGTGACGCCCCTGCTGCATTACTGTATTAGCGATATTGCTGCTGCTTCCATGTAATTGTGACGTCCCTGCTGCATTACTGTATTAGTGTTATTGCTGCTGCTTCTATGTAATTGTGACGTCCCTGCTGCATTACTGTATTAGTGTTATTGCTGCTGCTTCCATGTAATTGTGACGTCCCTGCTGCATTACTGTATTAGTGTTATTGCTGCTGCTTCCATGTAATTGTGACGTCCCTGCTGCATTACTGTATTAGCGATATTGCTGCTGCTTCCATGTAAGTGTGACGCCCCTGCTGCATTACTGTATTAGTGTTATTGCTGCTGTTTCTATGTAATTGTGACGTCCCTGCTGCATTACTGTATTAGTGTTATTGCTGCTGTTTCTATGTAATTGTGACGTCCCTGCTGCATTACTGTATTAGCGATATTGCTGCTGCTTCCATGTAATTGCGACGTCCCTGCTGCATTACTGTATTAGTGTTATTGCTGCTGCTTCCATGTAAGTGTGACGCCCCTGCTGCATTACTGTATTAGCGATATTGCTGCTGCTTCCATGTAAGTGTGACGCCCCTGCTGCATTACTGTATTAGTGTTATTGCTGCTGCTTCCATGTAAGTGTGACGCCCCTGCTGCATTACTGTATTAGCGATATTGCTGCTGCTTCCATGTAAGTGTGACGCCCCTGCTGCATTACTGTATTAGCGATATTGCTGCTGTTTCTACAGTATGTAAGTAGCAGCAATAGAAACTCCAACCACATCTGAACCAGGCCCAGGATGCAGTCAGACATTTCTCCACTGGTGACCAGTCCAGGGACTGGGAGATTGGCATGTGTAATGAAATGAAACCACCAGAGTAATACGGGATGCGGTCAATTTACCTACAATCAAAATCCCAACATGGTCAATACTGACATTTAAAATACAGACAAGGTCATGATATCGACATTTAAAATGTTGACAGGTCAAAAAGTCGACAAGAGTTTTTCATTGAAACAGACTTGTTCATACTTTACCATCCCAGTGGACCTGGAGGGGGAATATAATAGTGTGCCGAGCGCAGCAAAGCATCGTGCCCAAAGCATGACGAGCGCAGCGAGCCACGCGAGCGGATGCGGTACACTTAAACTCGTGTTGACTTTTTGACCTGTCGACATTTTAAATGTCCGTATATTGACCTTGTCGGTATTTAAAATGTTGGTATTTTGACCATCGGTCAATGGTTGTCGGTATTTTGACCATCGGGATTTTGATTGTAGGTACAGTATATCATACTAAACCTGAGTAATACAAATGCCATTGTATATGTAGATAAGCAACGTGGACCCGACGTAATGCCGATGGGTGTATTCTAGCCGACTGCTATTAAGTCATTACTGGGTTTATCTAAGTAAAGCTATGCAATTAAAACAATATACGTGGCAGTACAATTACTGATCCTTTTTAATTATGAAAGCATCTGCTCTGCTGCTTGATTCAGCATTTTCCCCCTCTAACATCATTTTTGCACAAACAGATGCCAAACGTGAGACCGTGGAGCCGGCAGTACGTTAAATTGCATTTGTAATCCTGACAATTAAGGAAAAACCCAGGCTCAATTACCGAGCTGCAAAATTGTGGATTCACAGCACAAATGATATTTATAGACCACGTGTGCCCATTGTTACTGAAGACGCATGGGTCATGACGAGATCAGGCGCTCCATTGCGTGTAGCTGGGAGAGCTGACAGACACACTGGCATATCTATAATGGGGCCCCACACTGCATACCCTTCACCCATTTAACTATACTAACCTCTCCGTCGGCCCGGTGCTTGCTGCAGAGTTGCAAGTATCACTCGGAAAATTGCCGCAGTGGCTATTTTCCGGTGATTCACGTATTCGCAATACAGATGTCCCCGGGAACACGGCACGGACGCCATGTTCCCGGAGACCTGTGCATGTTCAGTAGACTCTGCCACAAATACCGTAGATAGGGCTTAATTCAGACCTGATCGCAAAAGCAACATTTTTCTCTAATGGGCAAAACCATGTGCATTGCAGGGGGGGGGCAGATGTAACATGTGCAGAGAGAGTTAGATTTGGGTGGGTTATGTTGTTTCTGTGCAGGGTAAATACTGGCTGCTTTATTTTTACACTGCAATTTAGATTTCAGTTTGAACACACCCCACCCAAATCTAACTCTCTCTGCACATGTTACATCTGCCCCACCTGCAGTGCACATGGTTTTGCCCATTAGAGAAAAACGTTGCTGCTGCGATCAGGTCTGAATTAGGTTCATAATCCATTGACACATGGGTGACCCTGATTTTTCAATAGGGATTTGGACCTTAGTGTCACACTTTAAATTAGGCAAGCTACAAGGATTTCTCATATGAATTCCATATCTGAAAATCTCATTATATTGGGGGAAATGTACTAAGACTTGAAATGTGATAAAGTGAAGAGAGATAAAGTACCAGGCAATCAGCTTCTAACTGCCGTGTTACCGGCTGTGTTTGAAAAATGACAATTAGGAGCTGATTGGTTGGGAGTTTGTTGCTTCCATCACTTTAGCACTCTCCAAGGCTTAGTGTTAATAGGCAGAGGTTCTGCCACCAAGATGAAAAGTAACACAGATAATCAATAGGAATTCCTGTTACGTATTATTCTATATGTCACGAACGGGCGGTGCATTTCACCAAGACATCCCATGGGGGGTGGCTATTATACCTACTGAAGCCAATTCATGATACTCACCCTGTCAGTCTTCTTATCCATCACCGGCTCCTGAAGCGTGACATGTGCTGCTAATTGAATACAAGAAAGGCAATTATCCACATACAATGATTTATCCATTCTCTGGGTCCTCAGAGGGCTCACAGCTCAGTCTGCGCCTCACACAGTGTAAAGAGACTGTGAGAACAGCCAATGGCTCTGTGGAATTCTCTTTCCTCTGAAGTGTCTTATGTGAGAGGAAAAACACGCAGTATTACCCTTAGAAATTGTGGAAGAGCGCAGCAGCACCTCAGGAACACAGAGCTGGCCGCATTTATCTCCCGGTTCCCCCCTAGAGCCTAATTTCTGATTAGTTTGGAGAAAATTCTGGCGCTAATATGTACTAAGTAAATGCAACCAATTTTATGGTTATTATTCATACGGAAAAAACTAATAAGGGGAAATACATAGGACTTAAATCAGAAATTACTTCCCTCTGTTGTGTACTTCTCCAAATGGTGTCACTCTCACCTGTGCTGTAGGTGGAGTGCAGGAATCCGTGCAGTCACCTGCAATTGGGGGAGATACCATTTATCACGGACACAGAACATCCATATAGACGTCAATTAAGCACCCCCATCCCCCTCCCCCCGCCAATAGAGGGAAGTAGTTTATGTTTTATTAATATCATGTGTTTCCTCTTTTTTTTCTCGTAGGGATAATAACAATAGAGTTGGTTGTATTCACTCAGTGTAGCTTAGCGCCAGAATTTTCTCCAAACTATTCAGAAATGACACAATATTATCCTACTGTTATATACAGTAATAGATGGAACAATGTAGTAATAGACATTTGACATATTAAAATAATAATATAGAATTATACTGTATATCAACAGCTATAAATAATAAATAGAGGCTTATGCTATGTACACAAGGGGCCTAATCCAGAGCTGATCATAGATGTGCTAAATGTAGTACAGCTACGATCAGCTTCCCTGACATGCGGGGCGACGCCCAGCACAGGGCTAGCCCGCCCCGCATGTCAGGCCCTACCAACTCCCCACAGAGGTACAAAAGCATCGCACGGCGGCGATGCTGGAATAGTTCCCTGCCAGCGCAGCTCCTGCTCAGTGGCAAGGAGCTACCCGTCGCTATGAGGGTCGCAGCAGCTGCGTATGATGTCACACAGCTGCCGCGGCCCGCACGGTCCGGGCATGCCTGCGTTGCTCGGACCGCTCCCTTAAACTGGCGGCCAAATGCCACCAGCCCACCCCCTCCTGCCCAGCGAACACCTCTGCCTGTCAATCAGGCAGAGACGATCACAGGGCTGAGACGGGCGTCGACTGTCTGGCACCGATCAGGTCTGAATAAGGCCCATTATGCGATCCCATACCATACGACAGAGGTTCTCAAACTCGGTCCTCGGGGGCCCACACAGTGCATGTTTTGCAGGTCTCCTCACAGAATCGCAAGTGAAATAATTAGCTCCACCTGTGGACCTTTTAAAATGTGTCAGTGAGTAATTAATACACATGTGCACCTGCTGGGTTACCTGCAAAACATGCACTGTGTGGGCTCCCGAGGACCGAGTTTGAGAACCTCTGCCATACGACATCGTATGATATTATATAAGACACAGGTTCTCAAACTCGGTCCTCAGGACCCCATACAGTGCATGTTTTCTAGGACTCCTCACAGAATTGCTAGTGAGATAATTAGCTCCGCCAGTGGACCTTTTAAAATTGGTCAATGAGTAATGAATACACCTGTGCACCTGCTGGGTGACCTGGAAAACGTGATCTGTGTGGGGTCCTAAGGACCGAGTTTGAGAACCACTGATATAAGGTATCATATCGGATCGCGTGTGTACACTACAAACTATGTCTAGAAACAAAGTCATCACTGGAGTACAAAACCACACAATATCACCTCATCAAGACTGCATGCAGTCCGACGAATGACGTCACATGCGACCCGCGGGAGCGAGCATCGTACGTGGGATCATGCATACACATTATGCAATATCATTTAGGACTGAACAAATCGTTCATATAGTGAACGATATTGCACAGTGTGTACGAAGCATCAGGGCATGATTTATAAAGGCTGCAGCCTCCGCAGTAATATCCAGCACCTCCAGTGAGAGTGAATCTTGCGTGGCAGTGACAGTGGTTTCCTATTAGAAGTGCTCCTTGCCAATCACAGCCAGACAGTCCCAGGAGAAGTGTTTTATCCTGCTGGGACTGCAATTACCAGAGATAGATTCAAATGGAAAGCCACTCCACTGAATGACTTGCCGAGCTTTTAGGGGCTGCATTCTATGCAGTCCCTGAGGACAAAAGACACTCGCTGACAGCATCTGTGTTCCGAGTGCTGAGTCCAAAAACGCACAATCAGATCATCGTCATGGTCGTAGCCCCTCGGCCACATGAGTATGCCTCAGAATGACCAACGGGTACAGATTCTGCGCATGTGCCGATCTCTGACAAACGGAGATGTGCGCAAACCAACTGAGGCCCTCTATCCGATCTTTGCCCAAAAAATCCTGTATATCCTTAGGGTACTACGGAATTCTTTATTTGATTCCTAATGTGTCTGATGAGAGATTGTCGAGAAAAAAAAATCAAATAATATTTTAATATTATTTAATGATATCTACAGTAAGAAATGTAGCAACAATTAACATATATAAAATTTAACAACCCCCGGCACAGAAGCACACATTGTGTTGGTAGTGAATGTGAGCAGGGAGGGCACCAACATCAATCCCACCTCTGGGCTCCTAGTGTGACTTACACCTTTGTATATATATATATATATATATATATATATATATATATATACATGAAAATTTGTCCTGCTGTCCCTCTGTCTTTCTATACAAATCCTCAGTTTACAAGTGAAGATCGTGAAATTTTACATACGAGCGTATTAAAACACGGCCCAAGCAACTAAAACAATTAGAAATTCCTAGCACCTCTAGGGGGGCAGACAGCAGCACAGAGTATATCAGGAGACACCATAACTCCGGACTTGCTGGAGCATTGGTACACATATGCCTTACACTCTGGGAGTCAGACACCCCTAGCACCCCTAGGAGTGAGGCAGCAGCACAGAGTATGTCAGCAGACAGCATAACTCTGGAATGCCTGCAGCAATTTACAACAAACTGGGTACACATATGACTTACACTCTGGGAACAAACACTGTGGGGGTCAGACATCCCGAGCACCCCTTGAGGTGGGACAGCAGCACAGAGTATGTCAGCAAACAGCAAAACTGTGGAAGGCCTGGAGCAATTTACACCAAACTTGGTACACATCTGACTTACAATCTGGTAACAAACTGCGTGGGGCTTAGACACCCCTAGCACCCCTAGGGGGTGGGACAGCAGCACAGAGTATTTCAGGAGACATAACTCCTGAATGCCTAGTCCAATTTACAACAAACTTGGTATACATATGACTTACAAGCTGGGAACAAACACTGTGGGGGAAGACAACCCTAGTATCCGTAGGGGTGAGGCAGCAGCACAGAGTTTGTCAGCAGTCAGCATAACTCTGGAATGCCTCGAGCAATTTACACCAAACTTGCTACACATATTACTTACACTCTGGGAACAAACACTGAGGGGGTAACACACCACTAGCACCCCTAGGAGTGGCCCAGCAGTGCACACTATATCAGGACATGCATGATATGTCAGTGATGACAGGGCTGCATGTGACAGGGCCAGTGACATGATGTGAGGAGGGGAATGGAGGTAGCACGAACCCACACACTGAGAGTTATATAGTGGAAGTAGCACGGTTCCCCAGCAGCACAGAGTATATCAGGAGATGAGTGATGTGTCAGTGAGGACAGGGCTACATGTGACAGGGGCAGTGACATGATGTGAGGAGGGGAATGGAGGTAGCACGAACCCACACACTGAGAGTTATATAGTGGAAGTAGCACGGTTCCCCAGCAGCACAGAGTATATCAGGAGATGAGTGATGTGTCAGTGAGGACAGGGCTACATGTGACAGGGGCACAATGACATGATGTGAGGAGGGGAATGGAGGCAGCAGGAAGCCACAGACTGAGAATTGTATAGTGGGAAGAGCAGGGTCACTTGGGGGACCAAACAGGGGTCCGGCCACTACACAAAGTGCGTCAGGGAAGCAAGATATGCCTATATACTAGATCTCCAACCAACGTAATTAACGAACAACCATCATTCTAATTTACAATCCTCATCCCGTAGCGAAGCACGGGTATTCAGCTATCTACAATGTTATTTATACCGTGTGTTTAATATTTACATTTATTTTTGTAAACAGACATTCTTAAAATCCTTAAGAATCCTCAAATATTATGTGTATATATAGTTATATTATATAGATATATAATATAATATATATGTATATGTGTCATTATCTCAGTAGGGGAACCAAAAATGTTGATTTAGAATTTTGGATAAGGGATAGTCAACCTGTGTATATATATAAAATAATAAATAGATATACATTGTTCATTATTATTGACTATTATTAATATTGACCCCACTGTTCTAAAGCTACCAAGAGTTAAATCACACATCTGGCTTTCAAAATGAAACAATATATTAATATTAATCACATAAGACATTATAAATTACAAACCATTGTGCATTGTTTAGCTGGTCACTGCTCATTATTTTACCATAAGATATTTAACATTATGGCTGGAATATTAGGATATAATTCATGCCTCTGTGACATTACCCCTGGGTAGGGCTATTAATATGGCTCATATGATCTTGAAGAGTGTATGAACTTGAGAGAAAGTTTGGCACTGACAAAGCTATAGAGCGCATTAATATAACCTATTAGCAGATTTCCCCATGTGTTACTGACTGATAATAAAGGTTTTGTCAGAAGAGCCGAGCGACAGTCAGCTTCAGTTAATGGACAAACTGATCAAGGTCATACGTCACTGAGCAATAAACGGCCATTTACTCTAGATCTGCAGTAGTGGCAGGAGTTTGGCCTGGCATAGATTTTACTTTGTTTACCCAGATGATTAATCAGCCTTAAACTTTGTTTTTTGCAGTTGTTATTAAAAGAAAAAATTTTTTTTATTGAATGTAAAACTCCAAAAAGGAGTGGAACAGATTAATACCCCTTTCAGAACGCAATTGGCGGGCCGTACACAGTGCTTCCCGGGTGTGGGACCCACCTCAGGCCCCTTTCACACTGCTGTCCCCAGCATATTGCCGAGTTGGTGACATCAGCGGTGACACACGTAGAGGCGTCACCAATGGAGATCAAATGATCTCATCGACCCGCCAACCCGTTCACACCGCGCAGTGACCAGGGTGGAAATACCAGGTTGCTGGTGGTCTGAAAAGGGTATTACTAGGGGGGAGTGACGGTTTCATATACAGTTTTTCCATGTGTGGCATATAATGTTTGCTACTAAATTGATTAAAGGCCTAGAAGGACTGGACTATAAGGAAAGACTTACTAGGCTGAATATGTATACACTGGAAAAGAAGCGCCTAAGAGGAGATATTATTAATATCTTCAAATATGTAAAGGGACATCACAAAGAGTTATCAGTGGAATTATTTATTAAAAGAACACAGTTTAGGACACATGGGCACTCGCTGCGATTGGAGGAGAGAAAGTTCCGAACGCAACGGAGGAAAGGGTTCTTCACTGTTAGGGCAATCAGGATGTGGAATTCCCTGCCAGGGAAGGTGGTAATGGCGGACTCTGTAATTGGATTTAAAAAAGGAATGGATCAATTTCTGAATGAAAAAGCTATCTAAGGTTATAATACTTAAATATCAACGTGGTTAATCCGGAGGTAACATGAGTTATAGTAGCTAACTAGTCATAACATATTATTCAGCGAGTATGTAGAATCATCACAACTTAATACAGGTTGTACACGATGGGCAATTTGCCTCTATTCAACCTCAAATACTATGTTACTATGTTACTATGGGGGTAATTCCAAGTTGATCGCAGCAGGAATTTTTTTAGCAGTTGGGCAAAACCATGTGCACTGCAGGGGGGCAGATATAACATGTGCAGAGAGAGTTAGATTTGGGTGTGGTGTGTTCAATCTGCAATCTAATTTGCAGTGTAAAAATAAAGCAGCCAGTATTTACCCTGCACAGAAATAAAATAACCCACCCAAATCTAACTCTTTCTGCACATGTTATATCTGCCTCCCCTGCAGTGCACATGGTTTTGCCCAACTGCTAAAAAATTTCCTGCTGCGATCAACTTGGAATTACCCCCTATGTTACTATGTAATGTCAACATACGTAATATCAACGTGAGTATGGCAATGTGGTCAAAATGTCAACATAGCATGTCTACATTCACGTGGACAGTGCTGAAATGTCAAGAGGATAGAATGTCAACAAACCATGTCTGGTGGTGTAGCGGTGACATACCTGCTCCGACAAAATGGCGGTTCTGGTAAGTACTCTTTCTCTATTCCTAGCCCTGATCCCCTACCCCTTAGCCTCTCCCAGGTGCCAGGTCAGGGGATTGCGAATAATAAAAGTATTTTAAATTCTCAACTCCCCGATCTCAACCAAAAACAGTCAGGATCGGCAAATCTGAGATTTATAAAGTGAAGAATTTCCCAGATTACCCAAATGATCATTGAATGTTGATAACCGCTAATCAGCGGGTCAGGTAAATGGGACCCCGGTGTATATAAGTAGTGAAACATATATGGCTGGAAGGTAGCATCAGCTGTTCAGTCACACGTGTTTAAGTACACATACGTGTCTCAGCCTAGTATTCTCAGAATGATACTGTATGCATACCAGCTGCACGGCAACATAACTGTGGTATACAAAACAGCTTTAGTCAATTTTAGGACCACAAGTAAGATTTACTGTTTCCAAGAATTTATTTATTTTCTAAAAAATCAGGGTCCATCTGCAGCACAAAGTATATCAGGAAATGAGTGATGTGTCAGTGAGGACAGGGATACATGTGACCAGGGCCGGAATAAGGGTCCGATTCAGATCTGATAGCTGCTGTGTGTTTTTGCACATTGGGCGATTATCGAACTACTGCGCATGCCAAACAGCGACAGGATGGTGCGAAAATTTTGATCGCACGGCCGTACGCAAGGTGATTGGCAGGAAGAGGACGTTTGCGGGTGGTAACTGGCCATTTTCTGGGTGTGTCAGGAAAAACACAGGGCGTTCCCAAGCGTTTTCTGGGCGGGTGTTGTGATGTCAGCTCCAGCCCTCTTCATCCTGATTTCTTTGCACTGGAGGAGTAAGTATTGAGCTACGCACACCACTGCACACACTGCAGAGAATGGGAAAAACATTCGATGGTGAGTGTGATGTAAACGGTTTTGCAGCTGTCCGCTGACTGAGGGGAATTTTCGCACAGCGTACACATGCAATCGCACACCTGCACGGGGTGAATTTTCACTCCCCATGGGCGGTGATGGTGGGGGCCCAGGGGCAAGAACTAATAAAAGCAAACCCTCTGATGGCAAAGCCTGAGTACCCCCGCCAACCCACCCCACCCCCGTTAACTAACACACACACATTACCTCACACAGCGTGCAGCAGCACACCCGGCAGGCTCACACACAATACTTTACACACACACTACCTGACAGCGCATCGCAGCAACAGCACACCTGGCCGGCTCAGTGTCAGTGTCTCGCGGGATTTCACTACACGATCCCGCCAGACTGACTGCTGTGCACTATGGAGCTCAGCTCCTCAGTGGCCACCGCTGGAGGGGGACTACTCTGTGAGGCAGAGCAGAGTATGGGAGCGCCTAATGTGTGGGGGGCCCGGGACAACCGCCCCTGTCGCCCCTCCCTTGCATCCGGCCCTGCATGTGACAGGGGCAGTGACATGATGGGAGATGGAGAATGGGGACAGCAGGAACTCCCATACTGAGATAGTGGGAGGAGCAGGGTCCCAGACGTATATAGTGGGTGGGGCAGGATCCCCAGCAGCACAGAGCTTATCAGGAAATGAGTGATGTGTCAGTGAGGGCGGGGATGCATGTGACAGGGGCAGTGACATGATGTGAGGAGAGGGATGGAGGCAGCAGGAAGCCACAGACTGAGAGTTATATAGTGGAAGGAGCAGAACCCTCCAGCAGCACAGAGTATATCAGGAGGTGAGTGATGTGTCAGTGAGGATAGGGCTGCATATGACAGGGGCAGTGACATGATGTGAGGAGGGGAATGGAGGCAGCAGGAAGCCACAGACTGAGAGTTATATAGTGGGAGGAGCAGGATCCCCAGCAGCACAGAGTATATCAGGAGATGAGTGATGTGTTAGTGACGACAGGGCTGCATGTGATAATGGGGCTAATTCTGAGTTGATCGCAGCAGGAACTTTGTTAGCAGTTGGGCAAAACCATGTGCACTGCAGGGGGGCAAATATAACATGTGCAGAGAGAGTTAGATTTGGGTGGGGTGAGTTCAATCTGCAATCTAAATTGCAATGTAGAAATAAAGCAGCCAGTATTTACCCTGCACAGAAACAAAATAACCCACCCAAATCTAACTCTCTCTGCACATGTTACATCTGCCCCCCTGCAGTGCACATGGGTGGTCATTCCGAGTTGTTCGCTCGGTAATTTTCTTCACATCGCAGCGATTTTCTGCTTATTGCGCATGCGCAATGTTCGCTCTGCGACTACGCCAAGTAAATTTGCTGTGGAGATTAGTATTTTACTCACGGCATTACGAGGTTTTTTCTTCGTTCTGGTGATCGTAATGTGATTGACAGGAAGTGGGTGTTTCTGGGCGGAAACAGGCCGTTTTATGGGAGTGTGTGAAAAAACGCTACCGTTTCTGGGAAAAACGCGGGAGTGGCTGGAGAAACGGAGGAGTGTCTGGGCGAACGCTGAGTGTGTTTGTGACGTCAAACCAGGAACGACAAGCACTGAACTGATCGCACTGGAAGAGTGAATCTCGAGCTACTCAGAAACTGCACAGAGAAGTCTTTTCGCAATATTGCGAATCTTTCGTTCGCAATTTTGATAAGCTAAGATTCACTCCCAGTAGGCGGCGGCTTAGCGTGTGCAATGCTGCTAAAAGCAGCTTGCGAGCGAACAACTCGGAATGAGGGCCATGGTTTTGCCCAACTGCTAAAAAATTTCCTGCTGCAATCAACTTGGAATTACCCCCTATGTGAGGAGGGGAATGGAGGCAGCAGGAAACCACAGTCTAAAGTCAGGGATTCCCGAAACTGCTACAAAAACAGATTTAAATATGTCATAAAAACAAACATAAATTATAATTTTGCCCAAACGTCTTTGCTATTCACCTAACATGTGTTTGCACAATATTGGTCTTAAACATTAGCCTTATACTGTAACAACAATTTCTGCAAGGTGAAATGATGCAATGGATGTTCTGTTTCTGTACAGTTAAATAAAACTTTCAGAAGGGGTTCCACCAGATGGTTTAGTAATTGCCGAATTACACACGAACACGTTCCAGGTACGGCAGGAATGTGCCATACAAAAAACATCTGGCTGAAAGCGGAGAAGTTCGGTAAATATATCCGTGCTCCTGGGGGCTTTATAACTTGCTCTCCTCTGGTTTCCCAGCTTTTGGGATTCTCTGATCCTTAAACCTCGCACAAGCTGCACGTAGACAAAGAACTCAGTGTTTCATATGAGTTTAATAAGGAATAGATAATGTATTTGTAATTACTCACACGGATTCTGCTGCACAGCTCCGAATTTAAGAATAGCTGAAACTTGTGATAACTTTTTAACAGAGAATCTCTTGTTCTGCAGCAATAGCTGAAATGTTTCCTCACAGCGTGTGTTTCTTAATGACGCCTGCTGTGATATCCTAATGACTGATTATGGCATGGGAGAATATTGCTTATTTTAATAATTAAAAAATATGAATTTTTTTTGATGCGTAACTCAAATGAACTAAGAAATCTTTCATCAGAATTTACATTCCGTAATCATCTGTAAAGGAAAATTCCAACTTTCCATGCACCCCTCTTGTGCTGTATCGCCTTAGCTACAGTATAATATGTGTGCACAGGTTTCAGGATGTAACCGAGTTTCTGTACATACCTGCGGATGCCTAAAAATTGCGAACTGTGGAGTGTACAGCCGTACTCACTGTTATACACACTTGAGCTGAACTCGAGTGGAGTGGGGTGTCATACAGCTTACCGTCTGGTGTAGCTGTGCAGGGTGTTGGAAAATGCCTAAAACAGCAGGTAATCATAGGTCTAACTGGAGCTAAGTGTAATGGGCCCTACACACAGCGCGATCCCCCGCCGAGCTGCCCGGGGAAGGGGGTATGGCAGTGAAGGGGGGAGTGAAATTTCTTCACTCCCCCCATCACCCGGCTCCATAGCAGTGCAGGCAAATATGGACGATCTCGTCCATATTGGCCTGCATGCACAACGGAGCACCAGCGATGAACGAGCGTGGAGCCGCACATCGTTCATCGCTGGTGCCTCCACACTGAAAGATATGAACGGTATCTCGTTCATTAATGAACGAGAACATTCATATCTTTCAGTTTTATCTGCCAGTGTGTAAGGCCCATTAGACTACTGTCTTCCACTGTGGCACCCTAACACAGTCCCAAGATGGCTCCACACATGCTAACTAGTATAGATGTGCACAGGAAATTTTTCGGGTTTTGTGTTTTGGTTTTGGGTTCGGTTCCGTGGCCGTGTTTTGGGTTCGAACGCGTTTTGGCAAAACCTCACCGAATTTTTTTTGTCGGATTCGGGTGTGTTTTGGATTCGGGTGTTTTTTTCAAAAAACCCTAAAAAACAGCTTAAATCATAGAATTTGGGGGTCATTTTGATCCCAAAGTATTATTAACCTCAATAACCATAATTTCCACTCATTTTCAGTCTATTCTGAACACCTCACACCTCACAATATTATTTTTAGTCCTAAAATTTGCACCGAGGTCGCTGGATGACTAAGCTCAGCGACCCAAGTGGCCGACACAAACACCTGGCCCATCTAGGAGTGGCACTGCAGTGTCACGCAGGATGGCCCTTCCAAAAAACACTCCCCAAACAGCACATGACGCAAAGAAAAAAAGAGGCGCAATGAGGTAGCTGCGTGAGTAAGCTAAGCGACCCTAGTGGCTGACACAAACACCTGGCCCATCTAGGAGTGGCACTGCAGTGTCAGGCCGGATGGCCCTTCCAAAAAATACTCCCCAAACAGCACATGACGCAAAGAAGAAAAAAAAGAGGCGCAATGAGGTAGCTGTGTGACTAAGATAAGTGACCCTAGTGGCCGACACAAACACCTGGCCCATCTAGGAGTGGCACTGCAGTTTCACGCAGGATGGCCCTTCCAAAAAACACTCCCCAAACAGCACATGACGCAAAGAAAAAAAGAGGCGCAATGAGGTAGCTGTGTGAGTAAGCTAAGCGACCCTAGTGGCCGACACAAACACCTGGCCCATCTAGGAGTGGCACTGCAGTGTCAGGCCGGATGGCCCTTCCAAAAAATACTCCACAAACAGCACATGACGCAAAGAAGAAAAAAAAGAGGCGCAATGAGGTAGCTGTGTGACTAAGATAAGTGACCCTAGTGGCCGACACAAACACCTGGCCCATCTAGGAGAGGCACTGCAGTGTCACGCAGGATGGCCCTTCCAAAAAACACTCCCCAAACAGCACATGACGCAAAGAAAAATGAAAGAAAAAAGAGGTGCAAGATGGAATTGTCCTTGGGCCCTCCCACCCACCCTTATGTTGTATAAACAGGACATGCACACTTTAACCAACCCATCATTTCAGTGACAGGGTCTGCCACACGACTGTGACTGAAATGACGGGTTGGTTTGGACCCCCACCAAAAAAGAAGCAATTAATCTCTCCTTGCACAAACTGGCTCTACAGAGGCAAGATGTCCACCTCATCATCATCCTCCGATTCATCACCGTGTACATCCCCCTCCTCACAGATTATCAATTCGTCCCCACTGGAATCCACCATCACAGCTCCCTGTGTACTTTGTGGAGGCAATTGCTGCTGGTGAATGTCTCCATGGAGGAATTGATTATAATTCATTTTAATGAACATCATCTTCTCCACATTTTCTGGAAGTAACCTCGTACGCCGATTGCTGACAAGGTGAGCGGCGGCACTAAACACTCTTTCGGAGTGTCACAAACTGAGGGCCTGAGCTGACGGAAGGCAGCCTCAGTTGTAGGGGCTGAGATGTACCGGAACCTGGGAGGTTGTATCAGACCCCTGGACATGTAAGTAACATGAAGAGAAACCGCCCGAAGGCGTGACCACGACAACTTGAGTAAAAGTCAATGATATTTATTTATGACAAACTCCATGCATCACAGTAGCAGTAAAAAGTAACATAAAAATCAGCAGAGAAATAATAATACCGGTGGAGAGTGGTAAACTGCAGGAAGGACACCGGCCCTTTAAGAGAAGCTGTACACTGCTGGAAGCTGGGCTGGAAGCAGGTGATTGTTGAAGCTGGAAACAGGTGAGTCCAGAATGGATCGGAGAGTCAGGCTACACCGCAGATGGAATGCTGGTGCGGGTCTCTATAGCAGAAGTCTGGAGACAGGAGCTGGAACCTGGAAGACAATCACAGGAGAGAGACAAACTGGAACTAGGTTTGACAACCAAAGCACTGACACCTTCCTTGCTCAGGCACAGTGTATTTATACCTGCAGCAAGGAAGGGATTGGCTTGGCAATTATGCAGATTAACAATACTGACAACAGATTGGAGGAAATGATCAGCTGACAGAATCCAAGATGGCTGCGCCCATGCAGACACTTGGAGGGAAGTTTGGTTTGTAATCCATGTGGTAATGAAAACAGTAATGGCAGCGCCGGCCACTGGAGGCAGGAGACGCCAGGCTGACAAGTGCACATCCAACCACGCGGACACAGCGGAGGCCGCGGCTGACGTAATCGCCACTCTGACACTCTGCATGCAGAAGCTCAGGGACGGCGGCGGAGGCCGCGGGAGACGCCATGCCAGATGTAATATGGCGTGACTGTGACAGCGTCTCAGGGAGACAGGAGAGGATGCAGGAATGTGAACATCAGGATAACAGATGGGATCTGGTCCTGGAGCGCTGAGCCAGCCTTAGGAGACATCTGATGGGTAAGAAATGGCGTCCAGATACCCGGATCGTGACAGCACCCCCCCCCCCCCCCCTTTAGGAGTGGCCCCAGGACACTTCTTTGGCTTTTGAGGAAACTTGGAATGGAATCTCCGAACCAAGGCAGGAGCATGGACATCAGAAGCATTGGTCCATGAACGTTCCTCAGGACCATAACCCTTCCAGTCAATAAGATATTGTAGTTGACCGTAACGGTGACGTGAGTCCAGGATCTTGGCCACTTCATACTCAACGCCTCGTTGAGTTTGGACTTTCGGAGTTGGAGGAAGTGAGGAATGAAACCGATTCAAGATCAGTGGCTTCAACAGGGAAACATGGAATGTCCTGGGTATTTTTAAGAAGGGAGGCAACTGGAGTCTGTAAGCAACAGGATTGATGACTTGTTCAATCTTGAAAGGACCGATATAGCGAGGTGCAAACTTCATACTGGGAACTCTTAACCTCAAATTCTTCGTGGATAACCATACCCGATCACCCACCTTGAGAGCAGGAACTGCTCGACGCTTCTTATCCGCAAACTTCTTGTACCTGAATGATGCCTTGAGCAGAGCTGATCGTACGCTCTTCCAGATATTGGCAAACTGATGCAAGGTGATATCCACTGCGGGAACAGAAGTTGCTGGAAGCGGTTGGAACTCAGGGACTTTAGGGTGGAATCCAAAGTTAGTGAAGAATGGTGTTGAAGCAGATGAAGAATGATACTGGTTGTTATGACAGAACTCGGCCCAGGGAAGTAATTGAACCCAGTCATCTTGAGAGGAGGACACATAGATGCGGAGGAAGGCCTCCAAGTCCTGATTCACCCTCTCGGTTTGACCATTGGTCTGAGGATGGTAAGCCGTGGAAAACTTTAGCTTGACTTGGAGGACTTGACATAAACTTCGCCAGAATTTGGCTGTGAATTGAACTCCTCGATCTGAGATAATTTCTTCAGGAAGACCGTGGAGTCGGAAGATCTCTTGTATGAATACTTGAGCCAACTTGGAAGCTGACGGAAGACCGGTGAGAGGAATGAAGTGTGCCATCTTGGTGAACCGGTCAACTACCACCCAGATGGTATTGAACTTGTTGCACATGGGTAAAGCTGTAATAAAATCCATCGACAAATGGGTCCAATGTCGACGGGGAACAGATAGTGGAACCAGTTGCCCCGCAGGCGACTGGCGGGATACCTTATGTTGAGCACACTTTGGGCAAGATGCAATAAACTCCAAGACGTCCTTTTTCAGAGTTGGCCACCAATAGGACCTAGAGATAAACTCCAGGGTTTTTTGGATACCTGTATGTCCGGCAAAACGGGAAGCATGGGCCCAATGCATGAGCTTCTTCCTTAGCATCGGTTTCACAAAACTTTTCCCTGATGGGGGCGTAGAGTCCATCCCTACCGTGGAGAATGCCAACGGATTTATAATAGGATGCTTGTCTGAAGACTCTGACTCATTTTCTTGCTCCCATGAGCGGGAAAGGGCATCGGCCTTGCGATTCTGAGAGCCCGGACAGAACTGGAGTTTAAAGTCGAACCTGGAAAAGAAAAGTGTCCATCTGGCCTGACGAGGGTTGAGACATTGTGCGCCTTTCAGATATAAAAGGTTCTTGTGGTCTGTAAGTATGGTGATTGAATGAGAAGCTCCCTCCAACAGATACCTCCACTCTTCTAGAGCGAGCTTGATGGCTAGCAACTCCTGGTCGCCAATGGCATAGTTGCGCTCAGCTGGGGAGAACTTCCGGGAGAAGAAACTGCAAGGGTGTAAATGGCCATCTTTAGCCCTCTGAGATAACACCGCTCCTATTCCAACGGAGGAGGCATCCACCTCTAAGATGAAAGGAGAGTCGATGTCAGGCTGTTTCAGAACAGGCGCAGAGATGAACCTTTGTTTTAAAAGATGAAATGCTTGCATGGCTTCTTCAGACCACTTGGACGGGTTAGCACCCTTCTTAGTGAAAGCAGTAATAGGCGCCACAATGGTGGAAAAGTCTCGTATAAACTTTCGGTAATAGTTGGCGAATCCTAAGAACCTCTGGACCCCTTTGAGGGTTAAGGGTACCGGCCAATTTTGGATTGCTTGTAGTTTCTCAGGATCCATCTCTAGTCCGGAACCGGACACAATGTACCCTAGAAACGGAATGGACTTGACTTCAAAGACGCATTTCTCTAATTTGCAATAGAGATGATTGACACGGAGACGGGACAGAACCTCTTTAACCCAAAAACGATGTTCCTCTAAATCGTTGGCAAAAATGAGGATATCGTCTAGATAGACCACGACATGACGGTATAGAATGTCTCTGAAGATCTCATTGACAAAATGCTGGAAGACAGCTGGAGCATTGCTCAATCCGAAGGGCATGACGAGGTACTCATAATGTCCGTCACGGGTGTTAAAGGCGGTCTTCCACTCGTCACCCTCACGGATCCGGATGAGATTGTATGCACCTCTCAAGTCCAGCTTTGTAAAGATGGTAGCTCCGCTAACTCTGTCAAAGAGCTCAGTAATCAAGGGTGAAGGATAGCGGTTCTTGATGGTAATGTCGTTCAAACCTCTGTAGTTGATGCACGGCCGCAGACCACCATCTTTCTTCTTTACAAAAAAGAAGCCTGCGCCGGCTGGAGAAGAAGAAGGTCGAATGAACCCCTTTGCTAGGTTCTCTTTAATGTATTCCTCCATAGAATGCGTCTCAGGCAGAGACAACGGATAAGTTCGGCCTCGAGGTGGAACCTTCCCTGGAACGAGATCAATCGGGCAGTCCCATTCTCTATGAGGAGGAAGGATATCAGCAGAAGCTTTACTGAACACATCCGTGAAATCTTGATATGGAGGAGGTGGAACATCAGACGACCTGGGGGAGGAAGAACAGACAGGCAATACTTTGAACAAACATGTCTCAGCACAGGAGGAACCCCATGCCAGGATTTGCGTAGTCATCCAATCAATTGTAGGATTGTGAAGACGGAGCCATGGAAGGCCCAGGACCACAGGATGTGTGGCTCTTGGAATCACTAAAAAAGAAATAAGTTCGGGATGAAGAACTCCCACTCTCAGACGAACTGGTAGAGTCCTTAGAGCAATAACAGTATCAAAAATTTTACTGCCATCCACGGCAGTTAAGGAAAAGGAGGAAGGAAGTCTCTCGGTGGGTAGGGACCACCGTTTAACATAGGCTTCAGTAATAAAGTTCCCAGCTGCTCCGGAATCAAGGAGGGCAATGACGTTCCGATAACGTTGAGCAACTTGAAGCGAGACTGGGAGATTACAATCATGAGGAGATGGAGAGGAGATCATTACTCCTAGCCGGCCCTCTCCTGGGCGAGCTAGGGTTTGGAGTTTTCCCGGACGTTCGGGACAGGCATTGATGGTGTGAGACGGAGCTGCACAGTAAAGACAAAGAGACTCAGAGAGACGTCTTCGGCGCTCAGCAGGAGTTAAACGGGAACGGCCAATTTGCATGGGTTCATCTTTAGTTGGTGACAGTTGGCGAGGAGGAGGAGCAGAAGATTTTGGAGCAGATGATCTTCCACGCTCAATTGCTCTCTCTCTGAAACGTAAGTCAACTTTCGTACAAAGTGAGATTAGCTCATCTAACTTGGAGGGTAAGTCTCTGGTAGCTAACTCATCTTTAATACGCTCGGATAAACCATGCCAGAATGCAGCATACAGGGCCTCGTCGTTCCATGCCAGTTCAGATGCCAGGATCTGGAACTGTATAAGATATTGTCCTACAGTATGTGATCCCTGGCGTAAACGGAGAATCTCAGACGAAGCTGAAGTTACCCGGCCTGGCTCGTCGAAGATGCGCCTGAATGTTGACACGAATGCAGTGTAAGAAGATAGCAGGGTGTCGGACCTCTCCCATAACGGTGATGCCCAGTCAAGGGCGGAGCCACTGAGAAGAGAGATGATGTAGGCAATTTTTGTACGGTCACTGGGAAAATTTCCAGGTTGTAGCTCAAACTGAATCTCACACTGGTTGAGAAATCCCCTGCAGAATCTTGGAGATCCGTCAAATTTTGCTGGCGTTGGAAGATGAAGACGTGGAGCAGAAACGGGTAAGGTGGGTGGGGTTATAGTTGGAGTCACTGTGGTTGACGCCCCAGATGCGTCTGATCCACGGAGAGTTGTCTGAATCCCATCCAGCCGAGTAGAGAGATCCTGGAGACAGCGGATGATGTGGCCCTGTGCAGCCTCCTGATGTTCAAGTCGGGCTGCCAGTTCTTGCATCGGCCTGGCCGCTTGATCCTGGTCTCCGGCTGGATTCATTAGGTCAGTGCTTACTGTCACAAACTGAGGGCCTGAGCTGACGGAAGGCAGCCTCAGTTGTAGGGGCTGAGATGTACCGGAACCTGGGAGGTTGTATCAGACCCCTGGACATGTAAGTAACATGAAGAGAAACCGCCCGAAGGCGTGACCACGACAACTTGAGTAAAAGTCAATGATATTTATTTATGACAAACTCCATGCATCACAGTAGCAGTAAAAAGTAACATAAAAATCAGCAGAGAAATAATAATACCGGTGGAGAGTGGTAAACTGCAGGAAGGACACCGGCCCTTTAAGAGAAGCTGTACACTGCTGGAAGCTGGGCTGGAAGCAGGTGATTGTTGAAGCTGGAAACAGGTGAGTCCAGAATGGATCGGAGAGTCAGGCTACACCGCAGATGGAATGCTGGTGCGGGTCTCTATAGCAGAAGTCTGGAGACAGGAGCTGGAACCTGGAAGACAATCACAGGAGAGAGACAAACTGGAACTAGGTTTGACAACCAAAGCACTGACACCTTCCTTGCTCAGGCACAGTGTATTTATACCTGCAGCAAGGAAGGGATTGGCTTGGCAATTATGCAGATTAACAATACTGACAACAGATTGGAGGAAATGATCAGCTGACAGAATCCAAGATGGCTGCGCCCATGCAGACACTTGGAGGGAAGTTTGGTTTGTAATCCATGTGGTAATGAAAACAGTAATGGCAGCGCCGGCCACTGGAGGCAGGAGACGCCAGGCTGACAAGTGCACATCCAACCACGCGGACACAGCGGAGGCCGCGGCTGACGTAATCGCCACTCTGACACTCTGCATGCAGAAGCTCAGGGACGGCGGCGGAGGCCGCGGGAGACGCCATGCCAGATGTAATATGGCGTGACTGTGACAGCGTCTCAGGGAGACAGGAGAGGATGCAGGAATGTGAACATCAGGATAACAGATGGGATCCGGTCCTGGAGCGCTGAGCCAGCCTTAGGAGACATCTGATGGGTAAGAAATGGCGTCCAGATACCCGGATCGTGACACGGAGTACACACTTGTGGGAGGGCAACTTAGGTAGAATAAAGCCAGTTTGTGCAAGGGCCTCCAAATTGCCTCTTTTTCCTGCCAGTATACGTACGGACTGTCTGACGTGCCTACTTGGATGCGGTCACTCATATAATCCTCCACCATTCTTTCAATGGTGAGAGAATCATATGCAGTGACAGTAGACGACATGTCCGTAATCGTTGTCAGGTCCTTCAGTCCGTACCAGATGTCAGCATCAGCTCAGCAGTCGCTCCAGACTGCCCTGCATCACCGCCAGCGGGTGGGCTCGGAATTCTGAGCCTTTTCCTCGCACCCCCAGTTGCGGGAGAATGTGAAGGAGGAGATGTTGACAGGTCGCGTTCCGCTTGACTTGACAATTTTCTCACCAGCAGTTCTTTGAACCCCTGCAGACTTGTGTCTGCCGGAAAGAGAGATCCAAGGTAGGTTTTAAATCTAGGATCGAGCACGGTGGCCAAAATGTAGTGCTCTGATTTCAACAGATTGACCACCCGTGAATCCTTGTTAAGCGAATTAAGGGCTCCATCCACAAGTCCCACATGCCTAGCGGAATCGCTCAGTGTTAGCTCCTCCTTCAATGTCTCCAGCTTCTTCTGCAAAAGCCTGATGAGGGGAATGACCTGACTCAGGCTGGCAGTGTCTGAACTGACTTCACGTGTGGCAAGTTCAAAAGGTTGCAGAACCTTGCACAACGTTGAAATCATTCTCCACTGCGCTTGAGACAGGTGCATTCCACCTCCTATATCGTGGTCAGTTGTATAGGCTTGAATGGCCTTTTGCTGCTCCTCCAACCTCTGAAGCATATAGAGGGTTGAATTCCACCTCGTTACCACTTCTTGCTTCAGATGATGCCAGGGCAGGTTCAGGCGTTTTTGGTGTTGCTCCAGTCTTCTGTACGTGGTGCCTGTATGCCGAAAGTGTCCCGCAATTCTTCTGGCCACCGACAGCATCTCTTGCACGCCCCTCTCGTTTTTTAAATAATTCTGCACCACCAAATTCAAGGTATGTGCAAAACATGGGACGTGCTGGAATTTGCCCATATTTAATGCACACACAATATTGCTGGCGTTGTCCGATGCCACAAATCCACAGGAGAGTCCAATTGGGGTAAGCCATTCTGTGATGATCTTCATCAGTTGCCGTAAGAGGTTTTCAGCTGTGTGCGTATTCTGGAAAGCGGTGATACAAAGCGTAGCCTGCCTAGGAAAGAGTTGGCGTTTGCGAGATGCTGCTACTGGTGCCGCCGCTGCTGTTCTTGTGGCGGGAGTCAATACATCTACCCAGTGGGCTGTCACAGTCATATAGTCCTGAGTCTGCCCTGCTCCACTTGTCCACATGTCCGTGGTTAAGTGGACATTGGGTACAACTGCATTTTTTAGGACACTGGTGAGTCTTTTTCTGAGGTCTGTGTACATTTTCGGTATCGCCTGCCTAGAGAAATGGAACCTAGATGGTATTTGGTACCGGGGACACAGTACCTCAATCAAGTCTATTGTTGGCTCTGCAGTAATGATGGATACCGGAACCACGTTTCTCACCGCCCAGGATGCCAAGGCCTCAGTTATCCGCTTTGCAGCAGGATGACTGCTGTGATATTTCATCTTCCTCGCAAAGGACTGTTGGACAGTCAATTGCTTGGTGGAAGTAGTAAAAGTCGTCTTACGACTTCCCCTCTGGGATGACCATTGACTCCCAGCAGCAACAACAGCAGCGCCAGCAGCAGAAGGCGTTACACGCAAGGATGCATTGGAGGAATCCCAGGCAGGAGAGGACTCGTCAGAATTGCCAGTGACATGGCCTGCAGGACTATTGGCATTCCTGGGGAAGGAGGAAATTGACACTGAGGGAGTTGGTGGGGTGGTTTGCGTGAGCTTACAAGAGGAAGGGATTTACTGGTCAGTGGACTGCTTCCGCTGTCGCCCAAAGTTTTTGAACTTGTCACTGACTTATGATGAATGCGCTGCAGGTGACGTATAAGGGAGGATGTTCCGAGGTGGTTAACGTCCTTACCCCTACTTATTACAGCTTGACAAAGGCAACACACGGCTTGACAAATGTTGTCCGCATTTCTGTTGAAATACTTCCACACCGAAGAGCTGATTTTTTTGGTATTTTCACCAGGCATGTCAATGGCCATATTCCTCCCACGGACAACAGGTGTCTCCCCGGGTGCCTGACTTAAACAAACCACCTCACCATCAGAATCCTCCTTGTCAATTTCCTCCCCAGCGCCAGCAACACCCATATCCTCCTCATCCTGGTGTACTTCAACACTGACATCTTCAATCTGACTATCAGGAACTGGACTGCGGGTGCTCCTTCCAGCACTTGCAGGGGGCGTGCAAATGGTGGAAGGCGCATGCTCTTCACGTCCAGTGTTGGGAAGGTCAGGCATCGCAACCGACACAATTGGACTCTCCTTGTGGATTTGTGATTTCGAAGAACGCACAGTACTTTGCTGTGCTTTTGCCAGCTTAAGTCTTTTCATTTTTCTAGCGAGAGGCTGAGTGCTTCCATCCTCATGTGAAGCTGAACCACTAGCCATGAACATAGGCCAGTGCCTCAGCCGTTCCTTGCCACTCCGTGTGGTAAATGGCATATTGGCAAGTTTAGGCTTCTCCTCCGACGATTTTATTTTAGATTTTTGAGTCCTTTTTTTACTGATATTTTGTGTTTTGGATTTTACATGCTCTGTACTATGACATTGGGCATCGGCCTTGGCAGACGACGTTGATGGAATTTCATCGTATCGGCCATGACTAGTGGCAGCAGCTTCAGCACGAGGTGGAAGTGGATCTTGATCTTTCCCTATTTTTGGAACCTCAACATTTTTGTTCTCCATATTTTAATAGGCACAACTAAAAGGCACCTCAGGTAAACAATGGAGATGGATGGATACTAGTATACTTATGGATGACGAGTGACTGACGACACAGAGGTAGCTACAGCCGTGGACTACCGTACTGCGTCTGCTAGTATAGAGATGATAATGATATAAAAAATATATATATATCACTACTGCAGGTATATATAATATAATGACGGACCTGCTGGACACTGTCAGCAGACTCCTAAACTACTAGTATGAAGAAGATAGAAAAAAAAAACCCCACCACAGGTAGGTATACAATTATGGACGAGCACTGACGACACAGAGGTAGCTACAGCCATGGACTACCGTACTGCGTCTGCTAGTATAGAGATGATAATGATAAAAAAATATATATATATCACTACTGCAGGTATATATAATATAATGACGGACCTGCTGGACACTGTCAGCAGACTCCTAAACTACTAGTATGAAGAAGATAGAAAAAAAAACCCACCACAGGTAGGTATACAATTATGGACGAGCACTGACGACACAGAGGTAGCCACAGCCGTGGACTACCGTACTGCGTCTGCTAATATAGAGATGATAAAGATGATAGAGATGAACAAAAAAAATATAACACTACTGCAGGTAAATATTTATATAATATAATGAATGATGGACCTGATGGACACTGTCAGCAGAATGCGTTTATAGAATAAAAAAAAAAAACACCACAGGAGTGTTTAACTTTTTCAGGCAGACAATATACTGGTGGTCACTGGTCAGTCACACTGGCAGCAAAAGTGTGCACTGTACTCCTGCTATAACTGCACCCCAGTCTCCCCCACAATTCAGCTGTGTGAGCAGTGAGCACTCAGCACAGTCAGATATACATATAGATGATATTATCATGCAGCACACTGAGGCTGAGCACAGATATGGTATGTGACTGTGTATCGTTTTTTTTCAGGCAGAGAACGGATTATATTAAATAATAAATAAAACTGGTGGTGGTCACTAGTAACTATCAGCAAAACTCTGCACTCTGAGTACTCCCTAATGCTCCCCAAAATTACTAAGTAATCAACTCAAGTGTCTCTATCTATTCTAACGGAGAGGACGCCAGCCACGTCCTCTCCCTATCAATCTCAATGCACGTGTGAAAATGGCGGCGACGCGCGGCTCCTTATATAGAATCCGAGTCTCGCGATAGAATACGAGCCTCACGAGAATCCGACAGCGGGATGATGACGTTCGGGCGCGCTCGGGTTAGCCGAGCAAGGCGGGAAGATCCGAGTCTGCCTCGGACCCGTGTAAAAAGGCTGAAGTTCGGGGGGGTTCGGATTCCGAGGAACCGAACCCGCTCATCTCTACTAACTAGTAACAATCTCTGCAGCCATCTTGGTACAGAGAATGAAGCTTCTATGGAGGATAAGCAACAAGGAGTAGTGCACTCCACTTTCAACAAGCTATACTGTCAGGGTTACTTATCTGGTTCTGTTCTATACTGTAGTAGAGATGAGCGGGTTCGGTTCCTCAGAATCCGAACCCCCCCGAACTTCAGCCTTTTTACACGGGTCCGAGGCAGACTCGGATCTTCCCGCCTTGCTCGGCTAACCCGAGCGCGCCCGAACGTCATCATCCCGCTGTCGGATTCTCGCGAGGCTCGTATTCTATCACGAGACTCGGATTCTATATAAGGAGCCGCACGTCGCCGCCATTTTCACACGTGCATTGAGATTGATAGGGAGAGGACGTGGCTGGCGTCCTCTCCGTTAGAATAGATAGAGACACTTGAGTTGATTACTTAGTAATTTTGGGGAGCATTAGGGAGTACTCAGAGTGCAGAGTTTTGCTGATAGTTACTAGTGACCACCACAAGTTTTATTTATTATTTAATATAATCCGTTCTCTGCCTGAAAAAAAAAACGATACACAGTCACATACCATATCTGTGCTCAGCCTCAGTGTGCTGCATGATAATATCATCTATATGTATATCTGACTGTGCTGAGTGCTCACTGCTCACACAGCTGAATTGTGGGGGAGACTGGGGTGCAGTTATAGCAGGAGTACAGTGCACACTTTTGCTGCCAGTGTGACTGACCAGTGACCACCAGTATATATAGTATAAAACACCACTCCTGTGGTGTTTTTTTTATTATTCTATAAACGCATTCTGCTGACAGTGTCCAGCAGGTCCATCATTCATTATATTATATAAATATTTACCTGCAGTAGTGTTATATTTTTTTTGTTCATCTCTATCATCTTTATCATCTCTATATTAGCAGACGCAGTACGGTAGTCCACGGCTGTGGCTACCTCTGTGTCGTCAGTGCTCGTCCATAATTGTATACCTACCTGTGGTGGGGTTTTTTTTTTCTATCTTCTTCATACTAGTAGTTTAGGAGTCTGCTGACAGTGTCCAGCAGGTCCGTCATTATATTATATATACCTGCAGTAGTGATATATATATATTTTTTATATAATTATCATCTCTATACTAGCAGACGCAGTACGGTAGTCCACAGCTGTAGCTACCTCTGTGTCGTCAGTGCTCGTCCATAATTGTATACCTACCTATGGTGGGGTTTTTTTTTTCTATCTTCTTCATACTAGTAGTTTAGGAGTCTGCTGACAGTGTCCAGCAGGTCCGTCATTATATTATATATACCTGCAGTAGTGATATATATATATTTTTTATATCATTATCATCTCTATACTAGCAGACGCAGTACGGTAGTCCACGGCTGTAGCTACCTCTGTGTCGTCAGTGCTCGTCCATAATTGTATACCTACCTGTGGTGGGTTTTTTTTTCTATCTTCTTCATACTAGTAGTTTAGGAGTCTGCTGACAGTGTCCAGCAGGTCCGTCATTATATTATATATACCTGCAGTAGTGATATATATATGTATTTTTTATATCATTATCATCTCTATACTAGCAGACGCAGTACGGTAGTCCACGGCTGTAGCTACCTCTGTGTCGTCAGTGCTCGTCCATAATTGTATACCTACCTGTGGTGGGTTTTTTTTTCTATCTTCTTCATACTAGTAGTTTAGGAGTCTGATGACAGTGTCCAGCAGGTCCGTCATTATATTATATATACCTGCAGTAGTGATATATATATATTTTTTATATCATTATCATCTCTATACTAGCAGACGCAGTACGGTAGTCCACGGCTGTAGCTACCTCTGTATCGTCAGTGCTCGTCCATAATTGTATACCTACCTGTGGTGGGTTTTTTTTTTCTATCTTCTTCATACTAGTAGTTTAGGAGTCTGCTGACAGTGTCCAGCAGGTCCGTCATTATATTATATATACCTGCAGTAGTGATATATATATATTTTTTTTATATCATTATCATCTCTATACTAGCAGACGCAGTACGGTAGTCCACGGCTGTAGCTACCTCTGTGTCGTCAGTGCACGTCCATAATTGTATACCTACCTGTGGTGGGGTTTTTTTTTCTATCTTCTTCATACTAGTAGTTTAGGAGTCTGCTGACAGTGTCCAGCAGGTCCGTCATTATATTATATATACCTGCAGTAGTGATATATATATATTTTTTATATCATCATCTCAATACTAGCAGACGCAGTACGGTAGTCCACGGCTGTAGCTACCTCTGTGTTGTCAGTGCTCGTCCATAATTGTATACCAACCTGTGGTGGGGTTTTTTTTCTATCTTCTTCATACTAATAGTTTAGGAGTCTGCTGACAGTGTCCAGCAGGTCCGTCATTATATTATATATACCTGCAGTAGTGATATATATATATATTTTTTATATCATTATCATCTCTATACTAGCAGACGCAGTACGGTAGTCCACGGCTGTAGCTACCTCTGTGTCGTCAGTGCTCGTCCATAATTGTATACCTACCTGTGGTGGGTTTTTTTTTTCTATCTTCTTCATACTAGTAGTTTAGGAGTCTGCTGACAGTGTCCAGCAGGTCCGTCATTATATTATATATACCTGCAGTAGTGATATATATATATTTTTTATATCATTATCATCTCTATACTAGCAGACGCAGTACGGTAGTCCACGGCTGTAGCTACCTCTGTGTCGTCAGTCACTCGTCATCCATAAGTATACTAGTATCCATCCATCTCCATTGTTTACCTGAGGTGCCTTTTAGTTGTGCCTATTAAAATATGGAGAACAAAAATGTTGAGGTTCCAAAAATAGGGAAAGATCAAGATCCACTTCCACCTCGTGCTGAAGCTGCTGCCACTAGTCATGGCCGAGACGATGAAATTCCATCAACGTCGTCTGCCAAGGCCGATGCCCAATGTCATAGTACAGAGCATGTAAAATCCAAAACACAAAATATCAGTAAAAAAAGGACTCAAAAATCTAAAATAAAATCGTCGGAGGAGAAGCCTAAACTTGCCAATATGCCATTTACCACACGGAGTGGCAAGGCTGAGGCCCTGGCCTATGTTCATGGCTAGTGGTTCAGCTTCACATGAGGATGGAAGCACTCAGCCTCTCGCTAGAAAAATGAAAAGACTTAAGCTGGCAAAAGCACAGCAAAGAACTGTGCGTTCTTCGAAATCACAGATCCACAAGGAGAGTCCAATTGTGTCGGTTGCGATGCCTGACCTTCCCAACACTGGACGTGAAGAGCATGCGCCTTCCACCATTTGCACGCCCCCTGCAAGTGCTGGAAGGAGCACCCGCAGTCCAGTTCCTGATAGTCAGATTGAAGATGTCAGTGTTGAAGTACACCAGGATGAGGAGGATATGGGTGTTGCTGGCGCTGGGGAGGAAATTGACAAGGAGGATTCTGATGGTGAGGTGGTTTGTTTAAGTCAGGCACCCGGGGAGACACCTGTTGTCCGTGGGAGGAATATGGCCATTGACATGCCTGGTGAAAATACCAAAAAAATCAGCTCTTCGGTGTGGAAGTATTTCAACAGAAATGCGGACAACATTTGTCAAGCCGTGTGTTGCCTTTGTCAAGCTGTAATAAGTAGGGGTAAGGACGTTAACCACCTCGGAACATCCTCCCTTATACGTCACCTGCAGCGCATTCATCATAAGTCAGTGAAAAGTTCAAAAACTTTGGGCGACAGCGGAAGCAGTCCACTGACCAGTAAATCCCTTCCTCTTGTAACCAAGCTCACGCAAACCACCCCACCAACTCCCTCAGTGTCAATTTCCTCCTTCCCCAGGAATGCCAATAGTCCTGCAGGCCATGTCACTGGCAATTCTGACGAGTCCTCTCCTGCCTGGGATTTCTCCAATGCATCCTTGCGTGTAACGCCTACTGCTGCTGGCGCTGCTGTTGTTGCTGCTGGGAGTCGATGGTCATCCCAGAGGGGAAGTCGTAAGACGACTTTTACTACTTCCACCAAGCAATTGACTGTCCAACAGTCCTTTGCGAGGAAGATGAAATATCACAGCAGTCATCCTGCTGCAAAGCGGATAACTGAGGCCTTGGCATCCTGGGCGGTGAGAAACGTGGTTCCGGTATCCATCATTACTGCAGAGCCAACTATAGACTTGATTGAGGTACTGTGTCCCCGGTACCAAATACCATCTAGGTTCCATTTCTCTAGGCAGGCGATACCGAAAATGTACACAGACCTCAGAAAAAGACTCACCAGTGTCCTAAAAAATGCAGTTGTACCCAATGTCCACTTAACCACGGACATGTGGACAAGTGGAGCAGGGCAGGCTCAGGACTATATGACTGTGACAGCCCACTGGGTAGATGTATTGACTCCCGCCGCAAGAACAGCAGCGGCGGCACCAGTAGCAGCATCTCGCAAACGCCAACTCTTTCCTAGGCAGGCTACGCTTTGTATCACCGCTTTCCAGAATACGCACACAGCTGAAAACCTCTTACGGCAACTGAGGAAGATCATCGCAGAATGGCTTACCCCAATTGGACTCTCCTGTGGATTTGTGGCATCGGACAACGCCAGCAATATTGTGTGTGCATTAAATATGGGCAAATTCCAGCACGTCCCATGTTTTGCACATACCTTGAATTTGGTGGTGCAGAATTATTTAAAAAACGAGAGGGGCGTGCAAGAGATGCTGTCGGTGGCCAGAAGAATTGCGGGACACTTTCGGCGTACAGGCACCACGTTCAGAAGACTGGAGCAACACCAAAACGCCTGAACCTGCCCTGCCATCATCTGAAGCAAGAAGTGGTAACGAGGTGGAATTCAACCCTCTATATGCTTCAGAGGTTGGAGGAGCAGCAAAAGGCCATTCAAGCCTATACAACTGACCACGATATAGGAGGTGGAATGCACCTGTCTCAAGCGCAGTGGAGAATGATTTCAACGTTGTGCAAGGTTCTGCAACCTTTTGAACTTGCCACACGTGAAGTCAGTTCAGACACTGCCAGCCTGAGTCAGGTCATTCCCCTCATCAGGCTTTTGCAGAAGAAGCTGGAGACATTGAAGGAGGAGCTAACACTGAGCGATTCCGCTAGGCATGTGGGACTTGTGGATGGAGCCCTTAATTCGCTTAACAAGGATTCACGGGTGGTCAATCTGTTGAAATCAGAGCACTACATTTTGGCCACCGTGCTCGATCCTAGATTTAAAACCTACCTTGGATCTCTCTTTCCGGCAGACACAAGTCTGCAGGGGTTCAAAGAACTGCTGGTGAGAAAATTGTCAAGTCAAGCGGAACGCGACCTGTCAACATCTCCTCCTTCACATTCTCCCGCAACTGGGGGTGCGAGGAAAAGGCTCAGAATTCCGAGCCCACCCGCTGGCGGTGATGCAGGGCAGTCTGGAGCGACTGCTGATGTTGACATCTGGTCCGGACTGAAGGACCTGACAACGATTACAGACATGTCGTCTACTGTCACTGCATATGATTCTCTCACCATTGAAAGAATGGTGGAGGATTATATGAGTGACCGCATCCAAGTAGGCACGTCAGACAGTCCGTACGTATACTGGCAGGAAAAAGAGGCAATTTGGAGGCCCTTGCACAAACTGGCTTTATTCTACCTAAGTTGCCCTCCCACAAGTGTGTACTCCGAAAGAGTGTTTAGAGCCGCCGCTCACCTTGTCAGCAATCGGCGTACGAGGTTACTTCCAGAAAATGTGGAGAAGATGATGTTCATTAAAATGAATTATAATCAATTCCTCCATGGAGACATTCACCAGCAGCAATTGCCTCCACAAAGTACACAGGGAGCTGTAATGGTGGATTCCAGTGGGGACGAATTGATAATCTGTGAGGAGGGGGATGTACACGGTGATGAATCGGAGGATGATGATGAGGTGGACATCTTGCCTCTGTAGAGCCAGTTTGTGCAAGGAGAGATTAATTGCTTCTTTTTTGGTGGGGGTCCAAACCAACCCGTCATTTCAGTCACAGTCGTGTGGCAGACCCTGTCACTGAAATGATAGGTTGGTTAAAGTGTGCATGTCCTGTTTATACAACATAAGGGTGGGTGGGAGGGCCCAAGGACAATTCCATCTTGCACCTCTTTTTTCTTTCATTTTTCTTTGCGTCATGTGCTGTTTGGGGAGTGTTTTTTGGAAGGGCCATCCTGCGTGACACTGCAGTGCTACTCCTAAATGGGCCAGGTGTTTGTGTCGGCCACTAGGGTCACTTATCTTAGTCACACAGCTACCTCATTGCGCCTCTTTTTTTTCTTCTTTGCGTCATGTGCTGTTTGGGGAGTATTTTTTGGAAGGGCCATCCGGCCTGACACTGCAGTGCCACTCCTTGATGGGCCAGGTGTTTGTGTCGGCCACTAGGGTCGCTTAGCTTACTCACACAGCTACCTCATTGCGCCTCTTTTTTTCTTTGCGTCATGTGCTGTTTGTGGAGTGTTTTTTGGAAGGGCCATCCTGCGTGACACTGCAGTGCCACTCCTAGATGGGCCAGGTGTTTGTGTCGGCCACTAGGGTCACTTATCTTAGTCACACAGCTACCTCATTGCGCCTCTTTTTTTTCTTCTTTGCGTCATGTGCTGTTTGGGGAGTATTTTTTGGAAGGGCCATCCGGCCTGACACTGCAGTGCCACTCCTTGATGGGCCAGGTGTTTGTGTCGGCCACTAGGGTCGCTTAGCTTACTCACACAGCTACCTCATTGCGCCTCTTTTTTTCTTTGCGTCATGTGCTGTTTGTGGAGTGTTTTTTGGAAGGGCCATCCTGCGTGACACTGCAGTGCTACTCCTAAATGGGCCAGGTGTTTGTGTCGGCCACTAGGGTCACTTATCTTAGTCACACAGCTACCTCATTGCGCCTCTTTTTTTTCTTCTTTGCGTCATGTGCTGTTTGGGGAGTATTTTTTGGAAGGGCCATCCGGCCTGACACTGCAGTGCCACTCCTTGATGGGCCAGGTGTTTGTGTCGGCCACTAGGGTCGCTTAGCTTACTCACACAGCTACCTCATTGCGCCTCTTTTTTTCTTTGCGTCATGTGCTGTTTGTGGAGTGTTTTTTGGAAGGGCCATCCTGCGTGACACTGCAGTGCCACTCCTAGATGGGCCAGGTGTTTGTGTCGGCCACTAGGGTCACTTATCTTAGTCACACAGCTACCTCATTGCGCCTCTTTTTTTTCTTCTTTGCGTCATGTGCTGTTTGGGGAGTATTTTTTGGAAGGGCCATTCGGCCTGACACTGCAGTGCCACTCCTAGATGGGCCAGGTGTTTGTGTCGGCCACTAGGGTCGCTTAGCTTACTCACACAGCTACCTCATTGCGCCTCTTTTTTTCTTTGCGTCATGTGCTGTTTGGGGAGTGTTTTTTGGAATGGCCATCCTGCGTGACACTGCAGTGCCACTCCTAGATGGGCCAGGTGTTTGTGTCGGCCACTTGGGTCGCTGAGCTTAGTCATCCAGCGACCTCGGTGCAAATTTTAGGACTAAAAATAATATTGTGAGGTGTGAGGTGTTCAGAATAGACTGAAAATGAGTGGAAATTATGGTTATTGAGGTTAATAATACTTTGGGATCAAAATGACCCCCAAATTCTATGATTTAAGCTGTTTTTTAGGGTTTTTTGAAAAAAACACCCGAATCCAAAACACACCCGAATCCGACAAAAAAAATTCGGTGAGGTTTTGCCAAAACGCGTTCGAACCCAAAACACGGCCACGGAACCGAACCCAAAACCAAAACACAAAACCCGAAAAATTTCCGGTGCACATCTCTATACTGTAGGTGTAAGCAGATCCCTGAGATGACACTGCCTCCTCTTTCCTTTATTGTGGCACTTTAAACACTCATACAGTACTTGCCAATGTTTGCAATCTCTCACGCTGGCTTGGTAAAATCCATTTGTTTTACAGTTTGCTTGCTTGTTTGAGTCCTTAGAGATAATCCTGTAAACATACAATGACAACAACCCAAGACATTTACATTCCAAATGAAGGTAAAAGGCACCAAGAGACATATCTATCAGCAAGTTTATGCTATTTTTTTCTTTTCTTTTTTTTTACTGAAAACAGCGCTATTCACACAGTTTTCATAGAAATTATGAAAGTACTTTTGGAGGAGATTTAGCAAAAATCTCCCCTATGCATTGGTGTATCTATAATGGATGCAGGGCTACCATTTTCCCGGTGATTTTCACGTGCAGTAGAAATGTCCCCAGGAACAAGGAGCGCACACCATATTTCCGGAGCCCTGCACATGCACAGTTGAGTTGACAGGGACGTGCAGTCGTAGGAGGCAGGGAAGGCAGTGCCTCCCCTGTGATTAATTATTAAAATAATACAAAGAAGATACTTATGACACATATTCTGTGTCATCAGTATCTTCTTTATTTTATTCTAATAATTTTACCTCATTGAATTAGTTTGGGAGGCACCGATAGCAGTGACTCCCGTAGACAGTGGGAACGGGGATTGAGCAGGGGGCGGGGCCAAGCTCTGGGCTGTAAAAGCCCATTAAAAAATATACTGAAAGCTGCACTTCTACAAGTGCCTCATTGACAGGGACATAATGCCCATGTCAGTGAGGCAGCTTTGATTGGACAACGGATCCACTGCTGGATCCACTGTCCAATCACCTGTACGCGGCGCTGCAGGCGGAAGTGGCTCCAGGACCCAGTGGTGACTGGCGTTGGAGCCGCAGCTGCCCCGGCTACAGCAGCAGTTGCGATGGGAAGCCCACGGAGGTGGTGCGTGCGGCGGGAGCGACGGAGGCCAGCGCTCTTCCCTCTCCTTCCTCCACCCTCCCTGCCAGCCAGCAGCAGCACAATCCCAGGCGCCTACACTGTCAGGTGAGAGAGGGGGTCCTCTGTGCATTGGTATATATATATATATTTACATATATATCAGTGCCTACCCAGCCTATGACCTCACCGCACGTCACTGGTAGGGGAGGGGGCACACACAGAGCCTGAACATGGTCCCCCACCTCTCTTAAAGCGCCCCTTGCCCCCATGCCCTAAATTTTTGTTTCCCTTCTGAATGCTGATCGCATTTACTATATCTATAATGAGAAATTTGATTGACCTGGATTTACCATGTACATCTAATTGGGCGGCCCTTCTACACTAATGCCAAATTCAGTTGCCTCTATTACAGGATTGCTTCAATTTTTCTACTGAGGGAGAAGGATCTTTGGAGGTCCCTTCCTTTTCTCCTTCTCTGCTCTGCCAAGATCACAGGTTACAACTGAGCTGATGTCAGTGAGTCCGAGATCCAGCCAGCAGCTCACACATCCCTCACACAACAGATCGGGACACTATAGTGTTGCTGTGTGTGTCTTAAATTGATTTCTTTTTTATCAACAGATATAAAAAAGTTCTAATTTACTTACCTTTGTCACACCCTACACTGCTGTCCTCCATTTATCCGGCACTGTCCGGGTAAATTCTCAGCTGATGCTGGGGCTGCTGGCCTTTAGTATTAAGCCAATGCGCAGGTATAAAACCAGCGATGCGCACACCAGTTACCGGCATACTGTATGAAGGCTTTCGCTATTGCAGCCACTAACAGGTGTGCAAACCCACGTGCATACTCTTCCAGAACCTGGGGGAGACTCAAGATTTCTCAAGGACCCCACCCCCTGGCTCCCAGAAGAGTAGGCTGTCCTCCCGAATCCTACCCGAGCTCTGACAAATGTGAATTGATGATTGTCGCCCAAATCAAAGGCTCACCTAGTCATGCTCCATGGTATGTTAAAGCAACTAGGGTGTGCAGGGGTTTTTGACAGAGCTGGTAGATATAGGGGGTCATTCCAACCCGATTGCACGCTAGGATTTTTTGCTGCGCTGCGATCAGGTCAGAACTGCGCATGCGTATGCACCGCAATGCGCAGGTGTGTCGTACGGGTACAAAGCGGATCGTTGCTGAGCGATGGAATTAACGGAGAATCCATTCTCACAGCCGATCGCAAGGTGATTGACAGGAAGAGGGCATTTGTGAGTGTCAACTGACCGTTTTCTGGGAGTGTTTGGAAAAACGCAGGCATGTTCATGTGTTTGCGGGGCGGGCGTCTGACGTCAATTCCAGGGAACCGGACAGGCTGAAGTGATCGCAGCGGCTGAGTAAGTTCTAAGCTACTCAGAAACTGCACAAAACTTTTTTGTACCGATCGGCTGCACATGCGATCGCACACTTGCACAGCTAAAATACACTCCCCTATAGGTGGCGACTATCTGTTTGCAGCGCTGCAAAAAATAGCTAGCGAGCGATCAACTCAGAATGACGCCCATATTTCAACCCAAATACAAAAAAGCCCTTAAATAAAATTTATGTTACAGTATGTCCAATTTACAAAGATGGTGCAAAACCCAGACAACCAATGAGATAGATGCATTCATCAGTGTCACTTGTACTGCTCCTGTCAATGCCTGTTTCTGATTGAATGCTGTCACATAAAGCAAATTTGCACAATTTAAATCTCCTCTGTGTATTACTGCGGGTCCAGCTTGAAATGTGCCTGATGGAAAAGTACAAACGACACTTCCGTACCTCCCAACGTATAGACACACAATTTTTTTGGGGAAAAATAAACCTCAGCCTTCGATCGGTCCAAGCGCCAACCTAATCCAGGTAAAAATGAAATTTTGGGGGAAAAAACCCCTAGGACCGGTTTGTGAAACTTCCTCTATTTTCTACTAAATACAACTGGTGGTTGACTATAGCGGCAATCTTATTTTTAAGTCTGGCCTCAGTAGCGCCCCCAAAGATCTGCTGTGATGAATTTAGTGATGTGCACCGGACATTTTTCGGGTTTTGTGTTTTGGTTTTGGATTCGGCTCCGCGGCCGTGTTTTGGATTCGGACGCGTTTTGGCAAAACCTCAGCGAAAATGTTTTGTCGGATTCGGGTGTTTTTTTCAAAAAACCCTAAAAAACAGCTTAAATCATAGAATTTGGGGGTCATTTTGATCCCATAGTATTATTAACCTCAATTACCATAATTTCCACTCATTTCCAGTCTATTCTGAACACCTCACACCTCACAATATTATTTTTAGTCCTACAATTTGCACCGAGGTCGCTGGATGGCTAAGCTAAGCGACACAAGTGGCCGACACAAACACCTGGCCCATCTAGGAGTGGCACTGCAGTGTCAAGACAGGATGGCACTTCAAAAAAATTGTCCCCAAACAGCACATGATGCAAAGAAAAAAAGAGGCGCACCAAGGTCGCTGTGTGACTAAGCTAAGCGACACAAGTGGCCGACACAAACACCTGGCCCATCTAGGAGTGGCACTGCAGTGTCAAGACAGGATGGCACTTCAAAAAAAATTGTCCCCAAACAGCACATGATGCAAAGAAAAAAAGAGGCGCACCACAGGTATAGAATGTAGATGGATAGTATACTTAATGACGACACAGAGGTAGGTACAGCAGTGTCCTTCCGTACCGTACTGCTATATATAGTATACTGGTGGTCACTGTGTCAGCAAACTGCAAAACTAAAATGCACCACAGGTATAGAATGTAGATGGATAGTATACTTAATGACGACACAGAGGTAGGTACAGCAGTGGCCTTCCATACCGTACTGCTATATATAGTATACTGGTGGTCACTGTGTCAGCAAACTGCAAAACTAAAATGCACCACAGGTATAGAATGTAGATGGATAGTATACTTAATGACGACACAGAGGTAGGTACAGCAGTGGCCTTCCGTACCGTACTGCTATATATAGTATACTGGTGGTCACTGTGTCAGCAAACTGCAAAACTAAAATGCACCACAGGTATAGAATGTAGATGGATAGTATACTTAATGACGACACAGAGGTAGGCACAGCAGTGGCCTTCCGTATCGTACTGCTATATATAGTATACTGGTGGTCACTGTGTCGGCAAACTGCAAAACTAAAATGCACCACAGGTATAGAATGTAGATGGATAGTATACTTAATGACGACACAGAGGTAGGCACAGCAGTGGCCTTCCGTATCGTACTGCTATATATAGTATACTGGTGGACACTGTGTCGGCAAACTGCAAAACTAAAATGCACCACAGGTATAGAATGTAGATGGATAGTATACTTAATGACGACACAGAGGTAGGCACAGCAGTGGCCTTCCGTATCGTACTGCTATATATAGTATACTGGTGGTCACTGTGTCGGCAAACTGCAAAACTAAAATGCACCACAGGTATAGAATGTAGATGGATAGTATACTTAATGACGACACAGAGGTAGGCACAGCAGTGGCCTTCCGTATCGTACTGCTATATATAGTATACTGGTGGACACTGTGTCGGCAAACTGCAAAACTAAAATGCACCACAGGTATAGAATGTAGATGGATTGTATACTTAATGACGACACAGAGGTAGGCACAGCAGTGGCCTTCCGTATCGTACTGCTATATATAGTATACTGTAGAGATGAGCGCCTGAAATTTTTCGGGTTTTGTGTTTTGGTTTTGGGTTCGGTTCCGCGGCCGTGTTTTGGGTTCGACCGCGTTTTGGCAAAACCTCACCGAATTTTTTTTGTCGGATTCGGGTGTGTTTTGGATTCGGGTGTTTTTTTAAAAAAAACACTAAAAAACAGCTTAAATCATAGAATTTGGGGGTCATTTTGATCCCATATTATTATTAACCTCAAAAACCATAATTTCCACTCATTTTCAGTCTATTCTGAATACCTCACACCTCACAATATTATTTTTAGTCCTAAAATTTGCACCAAGGTCGCTGGATGACTAAGCTAAGCGACACTAGTGGCCGACACAAACACCTGGCCCATCTAGGAGTGGCACTGCAGTGTCACGCAGGATGTCCCTTCCAAAAAACCCTCCCCAATCAGCACATGACGCAAAGAAAAAAAGAGGCGCAATGAGGTAGCTGACTGTGTGAGTAAGATAAGCGACCCTAGTGGCCGACACAAACACCGGGCCCATTTAGGAGTGGCACTGCAGTGTCACGCAGGATGTCCCTTCCAAAAAACCCTCCCCAATCAGCACATGACGCAAAGAAAAAAAGAGGCGCAATGAGGTAGCTGACTGTGTGAGTAAGATTAGCGACCCTAGTGGCCGACACAAACACCGGGCCCATTTAGGAGTGGCACTGCAGTGTCACGCAGGATGTCCCTTCCAAAAAACCCTCCCCAATCAGCACATGACGCAAAGAAAAAAAGAGGCGCAATGAGGTAGCTGACTGTGTGAGTAAGATTAGCGACCCTAGTGGCCGACACAAACACCGGGCCCATTTAGGAGTGGCACTGCAGTGTCACGCAGGATGTCCCTTCCAAAAAACCCTCCCCAATCAGCACATGACGCAAAGAAAAAAAGAGGCGCAATGAGGTAGCTGACTGTGTGAGTAAGATTAGCGACCCTAGTGGCCGACACAAACACCGGGCCCATTTAGGAGTGGCACTGCAGTGTCACGCAGGATGTCCCTTCCAAAAAACCCTCCCCAATCAGCACATGACGCAAAGAAAAAAAGAGGCGCAATGAGGTAGCTGACTGTGTGAGTAAGATTAGCGACCCTAGTGGCCGACACAAACACCGGGCCCATCTAGGAGTGGCACTGCAGTGTCACGCAGGATGTCCCTTCCAAAAAACCCTCCCCAATCAGCACATGACGCAAAGAAAAAAAGAGGCGCAATGAGGTAGCTGACTGTGTGAGTAAGATAAGCGACCCTAGTGGCCGACACAAACACCGGGCCCATTTAGGAGTGGCACTGCAGTGTCACGCAGGATGTCCCTTCCAAAAAACCCTCCCCAATCAGCACATGACGCAAAGAAAAAAAGAGGCGCAATGAGGTAGCTGACTGTGTGAGTAAGATAAGCGACCCTAGTGGCCGACACAAACACCGGGCCCATTTAGGAGTGGCACTGCAGTGTCACGCAGGATGTCCCTTCCAAAAAACCCTCCCCAATCAGCACATGACGCAAAGAAAAAAAGAGGCGCAATGAGGTAGCTGACTGTGTGAGTAAGATTAGCGACCCTAGTGGCCGACACAAACACCGGGCCCATTTAGGAGTGGCACTGCAGTGTCACGCAGGATGTCCCTTCCAAAAAACCCTCCCCAATCAGCACATGATGCAAAGAAAAAAAGAGGCGCAATGAGGTAGCTGACTGTGTGAGTAAGATTAGCGACCCTAGTGGCCGACACAAACACCGGGCCCATTTAGGAGTGGCACTGCAGTGTCACGCAGGATGTCCCTTCCAAAAAACCCTCCCCAATCAGCACATGACGCAAAGAAAAAAAGAGGCGCAATGAGGTAGCTGACTGTGTGAGTAAGATTAGCGACCCTAGTGGCCGACACAAACACCGGGTCCATTTAGGAGTGGCACTGCAGTGTCACGCAGGATGTCCCTTCCAAAAAACCCTCCCCAAACAGCACATGACGCAAAGAAAAATAAAAGAAAAAAGAGGTGCAAGATGGAATTGTCCTTGGGCCCTCCCACCCACCCTTATGTTGTGTAAACAAAACAGGACATGCACACTTTAACCAACCCATCATTTCAGTGACAGGGTCTGCCACACGACTGTGACTGATATGACGGGTTGGTTTGGACCCCCCCCAAAAAAGAAGCAATTAATCTCTCCTTGCACAAACTGGCTCTACAGAGGCAAGATGTCCACCTCATCATCACCCTCCGATATATCACCGTGTACATCCCCCTCCTCACAGATTATCAATTCGTCCCCACTGGAATCCACCATCTCAGCTCCCTGTGTACTTTGTGGAGGCAATTGCTGCTGGTCAATGTCTCCGCGGAGGAATTGATTATAATTCATTTTAATGAACATCATCTTCTCCACATTTTCTGGATGTAACCTCGTACGCCGATTGCTGACAAGGTGAGCGGCGGCACTAAACACTCTTTCGGAGTACACACTTGTGGGAGGGCAACTTAGGTAGAATAAAGCCACTTTGTGCAATGGCCTCCAAATTGCCTCTTTTTCCTGCCAGTATAAGTATGGACTGTGTGACGTGCCTACTTGGATGCGGTCACTCATATAATCCTCCACCATTCTTTCAATGGTGAGAGAATCATATGCAGTGACAGTAGACGACATGTCCGTAATCGTTGTCAGGTCCTTCAGTCCGGACCAGATGTCAGCATCAGCAGTCGCTCCAGACTGCCCTGCATCACCGCCAGCGGGTGGGCTCGGAATTCTGAGCCTTTTCCTCGCACCCCCAGTTGCGGGAGAATGTGAAGGAGGAGATGCTGACAGGTCGCGTTCCGCTTGACTTGACAATTTTCTCACCAGCAGGTCTTTCAACCCCAGCAGACTTGTGTCTGCCGGAAAGAGAGATCCAAGGTAGGCTTTAAATCTAGGATCGAGCACGGTGGCCAAAATGTAGTGCTCTGATTTCAACAGATTGACCACCCGTGAATCCTTGTTAAGCGAATTAAGGGCTCCATCCACAAGTCCCACATGCCTAGCGGAATCGCTCCGTGTTAGCTCCTCCTTCAATGTCTCCAGCTTCTTCTGCAAAAGCCTGATGAGGGGAATGACCTGACTCAGGCTGGCAGTGTCTGAACTGACTTCACGTGTGGCAAGTTCAAAGGGCATCAGAACCTTGCACAACGTTGAAATCATTCTCCACTGCGCTTGAGACAGGTGCATTCCACCTCCTATATCGTGCTCAATTGTATAGGCTTGAATGGCCTTTTGCTGCTCCTCCAACCTCTGAAGCATATAGAGGGTTGAATTCCACCTCGTTACCACTTCTTGCTTCAGATGATGGCAGGGCAGGTTCAGTAGTTTTTGGTGGTGCTCCAGTCTTCTGTACGTGGTGCCTGTACGCCGAAAGTGTCCCGCAATTTTTCTGGCCACCGACAGCATCTCTTGCACGCCCCTGTCGTTTTTTAAATAATTCTGCACCACCAAATTCAAGGTATGTGCAAAACATGGGACGTGCTGGAATTTGCCCATATTTAATGCACACACAATATTGCTGGCGTTGTCCGATGCCACAAATCCACAGGAGAGTCCAATTGGGGTAAGCCATTCCGCGATGATCTTCCTCAGTTGCCGTAAGAGGTTTTCAGCTGTGTGCGTATTCTGGAAACCAGTGATACAAAGCGTAGCCTGCCTTGGAAAGAGTTGGCGTTTGCGAGATGCTGCTACTGGTGCCGCCGCTGCTGTTCTTGCGGCGGGAGTCCATACATCTACCCAGTGGGCTGTCACAGTCATATAGTCCTGACCCTGCCCTGCTCCACTTGTCCACATGTCCGTGGTTAAGTGGACATTGGGTACAGCTGCATTTTTTAGGACACTGGTGACTCTTTTTCTGAGGTCTGTGTAAATTTTCGGTATCGCCTGCCTAGAGAAATGGAACCTAGATGGTATTTGGTACCGGGGACACAGTACCTCCAACAAGTCTCTAGTTGGCTCTGCAGTAATGATGGATACCGGAACCACTGTTCTCACCACCCAGGATGCCAAGGCCTCAGTTATCCGCTTTGCAGTAGGATGACTGCTGTGATATTTCATCTTCCTCGCAAAGGACTGTTGGACAGTCAATTGCTTGGTGGAAGTAGTAAAAGTGGTCTTACGACTTCCCCTCTGGGATGACCATCGACTCCCAGCAGCAACAACAGCAGCGCCAGCAGCAGTAGGCGTTACACGCAAGGATGCATCGGAGGAATCCCAGGCAGGAGAGGAATCGTCAGAATTGCCAGTGACATGGCCTGCAGGACTATTGGCATTCCTGGGGAAGGAGGAAATTGACACTGAGGGAGTTGGTGGGGTGGTTTGCGTGAGCTTGGTTACAAGAGGAAGGGATTTACTGGTCAGTGGACTGCTTCCGCTGTCACCCAAAGTTTTTGAACTTGTCACTGTCTTATTATGAATGCGCTGCAGGTGACGTATAAGGGAGGATGTTCCGAGGTGGTTAACGTCCTTACCCCTACTTATTACAGCTTGACAAAGGGAACACACGGCTTGACACCTGTTGTCCGCATTTCTGTTGAAATACCTCCACACCGAAGAGCTGATTTTTTTGGTATTTTCACCTGGCATGTCAACGGCCATATTCCTCCCACCGACAACAGGTGTCTCCCCGGGTGCCTGACTTAAACAAACCACCTCACCATCAGAATCCTCCTGGTCAATTTCCTCCCCAGCGCCAGCAACACCCATATCCTCCTCATCCTGGTGTACTTCAACACTGACATCTTCAATCTGACTATCAGGAACTGGACTGCGGGTGCTCCTTCCAGCACTTGCAGGGGGCGTGCAAATGGTGGAAGGCGCATGCTCTTCACGTCCAGTGTTGGGAAGGTCAGGCATCGCAACCGACACAATTGGACTCTCCTTGTGGATTTGGGATTTCGAAGAATGCACAGTTCTTTGCTGTGCTTTTGCCAGCTTGAGTCTTTTCATTTTTCTAGCGAGAGGCTGAGTGCTTCCATCCTCATGTGAAGCTGAACCACTAGCCATGAACATAGGCCAGGGCCTCAGCCGTTCCTTGCCACTCCGTGTGGTAAATGGCATATTGGCAAGTTTACGCTTCTCCTCCGACAATTTTATTTTAGGTTTTGGAGTCCTTTTTTTACTGATATTTGGTGTTTTGGATTTGACATGCTCTGTACTATGACATTGGGCATCGGCCTTGGCAGACGACGTTGCTGGCATTTCATCGTCTCGGCCATGACTAGTGGCAGCAGCTTCAGCACGAGGTGGAAGTGGATCTTGATCTTTCCCTAATTTTGGAACCTCAACATTTTAGTTCTCCATATTTTAATAGGCACAACTAAAAGGCACCTCAGGTAAACAATGGAGATGGATGGATACTAGTATACAATTATGGACGGACTGCCGAGTGCCGACACAGAGGTAGCCACAGCCGTGAACTACCGTACTGTACTGTGTCTGCTGCTAATATAGACTGGTTGATAAAGAGATGTCGTAGTATGTATGTATGAAGAAGAAAGAAAAAAAAACCACGGGTAGGTGGTATACAATTATGGACGGACTGCCGAGTGCCGACACAGAGGTAGCCACAGCCGTGAACTACCATACTGTACTGTGTCTGCTGCTAATATAGACTGGTTGATAAAGAGATGTCGTAGTATGTATGTATAAAGAAGAAAGAAAAAAAAACCACGGTTAGGTGGTATACAATTATGGACGGACTGCCGAGTGCCGACACAGAGGTAGCCACAGCCGTGAACTACCGTACTGTACTGTGTCTGCTGCTAATATAGACTGGTTGATAAAGAGATGTCGTAGTATGTATGTATAAAGAAGAAAGAAAAAAAAACCACGGGTAGGTGGTATACAATTATGGACGGACTGCCGAGTGCCGACACAGAGGTAGCCACAGCCGTGAACTACCGTACTGTACTGTGTCTGCTGCTAATATAGACTGGTTGATAAAGAGATGTCGTAGTATGTATGTATAAAGAAGAAAGAAAAAAAAACCACGGTTAGGTGGTATACAATTATGGACGGACTGCCGAGTGCCGACACAGAGGTAGCCACAGCCGTGAACTACCGTACTGTACTGTGTCTGCTGCTAATATAGACTGGTTGATAAAGAGATGTCGTAGTATGTATGTATGAAGAAGAAAGAAAAAAAAACCACGGTTAGGTGGTATACAATTATGGACGGACTGCCGAGTGCCGACACAGAGGTAGCCACAGCTGTGAACTACCGTACTGTACTGTGTCTGCTGCTAATATAGACTGGTTGATAAAGAGATGTCGTAGTATGTATGTATAAAGAAGAAAGAAAAAAAACCACGGTTAGGTGGTATACAATTATGGACGGACTGCCGAGTGCCGACACAGAGGTAGCCACAGCCGTGAACTACCGTACTGTACTGTGTCTGCTGCTAATATAGACTGGTTGATAAAGAGATGTAGTAGTATGTATGTATAAAGAAGAAAGGAAAAAAAACCACGGGTAGGTGGTATACAATTATGGATGGACTGCCGAGTGCCGACACAGAGGTAGCTACAGCCGTGAACTACCGTACTGTGTCTGCTGCGACTGGATGATAAATAATGATATAAAAAATATATATATATATCACTACTGCAGCCGGACAGGTATATATATTATATAATGACGGACCTGCTGGACACTGTCTGTCAGCAGAATGAGTTTTTTATAGAATAAAAAAAAAAACACCACACAAGTGAAGTCACACGACGAGTGTTTAACTTTTTCAGGCAATCACAATATAGTATACTACTAACTATACTGGTGGTCAGTGTGGTCAGGTCACTGGTCAGTCACACTGGCAGTGGCACTCCTGCAGCAAAAGTGTGCACTGTTTAATTTTAATATAATATGTACTCCTGGCTCCTGCTATAACCTATAACTGGCACTGCAGTGCTCCCCAGTCTCCCCCACAATTATAAGCTGTGTGAGCTGAGCACAGTCAGATATATAATATATACATAGATGATGCAGCACACTGGGCTGAGCAGTGCACACAGATATGGTATGTGACTGTCTTGTACTCCTGGCTCCTGCTATAACCTATAACTGGCACTGCAGTGCTCCCCAGTCTCCCCCACAATCATAGGCGTGCGCACGGGGGGTGCCTGGTGCGCACAGGCACCCCCTAATGTCCGGCACCCCCCGCACATCATGTCTGCGATCCGATCATCGCTGTCTGTGTGCTGCTGTTGTAGCAGTGCTACTACAGCAGCACACTGATAGCGATGATCGGATCACCTGCATCGCTGCCTGGGCTGTCACAGGGTCACCTCCTCCCACTCCACCGCTTAGACTCACAGCTGTCAGCTACGTTGTGGGTGGGTGGCTGGCCGCACAGCCCAGCCCACCCGCCGTCATGATCCGACTGTCTGCCTCACGATGTGACATACTGACGTCACACCGCGCGCCCTCCCCGGCCTCCCTGCGCTGTAGTACTCACGCCCGTGATCAGTCAGTCTCTCCGGTCACTCATGTGTGCCCTGCTCTGCTATTTTCAACAGCAAAACACAGGCGTAGACTGGAGCGGGCCTAGGACTATTATTCATAATGTGAGTGCTCAGACTTGATGACCACTCACTCACTGTGTGCCCCAGGGAAAAGAGAGGGATTCAGGCCAGCCAAGGGGTGGGGGGATAAAATTCTGTATAAAAAAATAAAGGGTTATTACCTTTTGCTCATATAGATAGATAGATAGATAGATAGATAGATAGATAGATAGATAGATAGCATAAGGCAATTACCCTTTATTTTTTTATACATAATTTTATCCCCCCACCCCTTGGCTGGCCTGAATCCCTCTCTTTTCCCTGGTGCACACAGTGAGTGAGTGGTCATCAAGTCTGAACACTCACATTATGAATAATAGTCCTAGGCCGGCTCCTGATATGCCGCTCCTGATTGACTGCCGTCAGCGGCAGATTTGATATAGTTGCGCAGCGCTCATAGGAGCCGCAGTGCCGCCAACCACAGCCTCCTCCTCCTTGCACCGCCGCCCTCTGTCTCCTCCAGATCACCGCCACTGCCCTTAGTCCTTCTCTGCACCATGCGGACAGCCTCCTCATCCACCACAGATCACAGCATCCTCAGTGCTGCCACTGCTAAATAGGTAATCTTGCCCTGCCGCTTTACTCTCTCCCTAGTCCCTACTGTATGCCCTTCCTGTCCCTCTCTCTGTCACTCTCCTTGTCCCTTCTGTCACTCTCCCTGTCCCTATGTCCCTGCTGTCACTCTCCCTGTCTGTGTCACTCTCCCTGTCCCTTCTGTCACTCTCGCTGTCCCTATGTCCCTGCTGTCACTCTCCCTGTCCCTATGTCCCTGCTGTCACTCTCCCTGTCTGTGTCACTCTCCCTGTCCCTTCTGTCACTCTCGCTGTCCCTATGTCCCTGCTGTCACTCTCCCTGTCCCTATGTCCCTGCTGTCACTCTCCCTGTCTGTGTCACTCTCCCTGTCCCTTCTGTCACTCTCGCTGTCCCTATGTCCCTGCTGTCACGATCCCTGAATTTCGTCTCATTCCATGTGTCATCATTTGAATTTCAGCTCATTCTGTGTGCAATAATGTGAATTTCGGCTCATTCCGTGTGCTATAATGTGAATTTTGGCTTATTCCGTGTGCTATAATGTGAATTTTGGCTTATTCCGTGTGCTATAATATGTATTTCGGCTTATTCTGTGTGTTATGATGTGAATTTCGGCTCATTCTATGTACTTTAATGTGAATTTCGGCTCATACCGTGTGCTATAACGTGAATTTTGGCTCATACCATGTGCTATAATGTGAATTTCGGCTCATACCGTGTGCTATAACGTGAATTTCGGCTCATACCGTGTGCTATAATGTGAATTTTGGCTTATTCCGTGTGCTATAATGTGAATTTTGGCTTATTCCGTGTGCTATAATATGTATTTCGGCTTATTCTGTGTGTTATAATGTGAATTTCGGCTCATTCTATGTACTTTAATGTGAATTTCGGCTCATACCGTGTGCTATAACGTGAATTTTGGCTCATACCATGTGCTATAATGTGAATTTCGGCTCATACCGTGTGCTATAACGTGAATTTCGGCTCATACCGTGTGCTATAATGTGAATTTTGGCTCATACCGTGTGCTATAATGTGAATTTCGGCTCTTACCGTGTGCTATAATGTGAATTTCGGCTCTTACCGTGTGCTATAATGTGAATTTCGGCTCTTACCGTGTGCTATAATGTGAATTTTGACTCATACCGTGTGCTGTAATGTGAATTTTGGCTTATTCCGTGTGCTATAATATGTATTTCGGCTTATTCTGTGTGTTATAATGTGAATTTCGGCTCATTCTATGTACTTTAATGTGAATTTCGGCTCATACCGTGTGCTATAACGTGAATTTTGGCTCATACCATGTGCTATAATGTGAATTTCGGCTCATACCGTGTGCTATAACGTGAATTTCGGCTCATACCGTGTGCTATAATGTGAATTTTGGCTCATACCGTGTGCTATAATGTGAATTTCGGCTCTTACCGTGTGCTATAATGTGAATTTCGGCTCTTACCGTGTGCTATAATGTGAATTTCGGCTCTTACCGTGTGCTATAATGTGAATTTTGACTCATACCGTGTGCTGTAATGTGAATTTTGGCTCATACTGTGTGCTATAATGTGAAAGGGACACCAGTAATACATAGTATGTGTGTGTGTGTGTGTGTGTGTGTGTGTGTGTGTGTGTGTGTGTGTGTGTGTGTGTGTGTGGGTGTGTATATATATATATATATATAAGGACTTGTAATCCGTATGCAGGTTACATACTTGTCTCCCTCATCTTGCTAATATACGGTGCGAGACATGCCCAGTGGGTGGTGCTAGGCATGCCACTCCAGTCATGCACCCCCTAATAAAATGTTCTGCGCACGCCTATGCCCACAATTATAAGCTGTGTGAGCTGAGCACAGTCAGATATATAATATATACATAGATGATGCAGGCATGCAGCACACTGGGCTGAGCAGTGCACACAGATATGGTATGTGACTGAGTCACTGTGTGTACCGTTTTTTTCAGGCAGAGAACGGATATATTAAATAAAACAACTGCACTGCTGGTGGTCACTGTGGTCAGTCACTAAACTCTGCACTCTCTTCTACAGTATCAGCCTCAGGTCAATCTCTCTCTCTCTCTCCTAATCTAAATGGAGAGGACGCCAGCCACGTCCTCTCCCTATCAATCTCAATGCACGTGTGAAAATGGCGGCGACGCGCGGTTCCTTATATAGAATCCGAGTCTCGCGAGAATCCGACAGCGTCATGATGACGTTCGGGCGCGCTCGGGTTAACCGAGCAAGGCGGGAAGATCCGAGTCGCTCGGACCCGTGAAAAAAAACATGAAGTTCGTGCGGGTTCGGATTCAGAGAAACCGAACCCGCTCATCTCTAGTATACTTGTGGACACTGTGTCGGCAAACTGCAAAACTAAAATGCACCACAGGTATAGAATGTAGATGGATAGTATACTTAATGACGACACAGAGGTAGGCACAGCAGTGGCCTTCCGTATCGTACTGCTATATATAGTATACTGGTGGTCACTCTGCACTGTACTCCTCCTATATAATATTAATTATACTGGTGGTCCCCAGTCCCCACAATAAAGCAGCACACTGAGCACAGATATGGAGTGTTTTTCAGGCAGACAACGTATACTGGTGGTCACTGTCAGCAAAACTCTGCACTGTACTCCTGCTATATAATACAGCTGCTCCCCAGTCCCCACAATTAAGCAGTGTGAGCACAGATATATTATTATGCAGCACACTGACCACAGATATGGAGCGTGTTTTTCAGGCAGAGAACGGACTGGTGGTCACTGATCAGCAAAACTCTGCACTGTACTCCTCCTAACAGCTGCTCCTCAGTCCTCCCCACAATTAAGCAATCAAGTTCAACAATAAAGTGAATAAACGGAGAGGACGCCAGCCACGTCCTCTCCCTATCATCTCCAATGCACGAGTGAAAATGGCGGCGACGCGCGGCTGCTTATATAGAATCCGAATCTCGCGAGAATCCGACAGCGGGATGATGACGTTCGGGCGCGCTCGGGTTACCCGAGCCATACGGGAGAATCCGAGTATGCCTCGGACCCGTGTAAAAAGGGTGAAGTTCGGGGGGGTACGGTGTCCGAGAAACCGAACCCGCTCATCACTAGTGATGATGGACCTGTTTTTCTGGAAAGGCTCGGTGCTGCAGTCCCATCAACACCATTACTGCTCTACCTGTAAGGGGAAACGGCTGCGCCTGTCTAGAAAACAATAATTATACCTTTATAGGGTCATAAAGGGCATCTAGGGGAAGAGAGAACAGGTCACGGGGCGCTCGCTGAACACTGTAAGGAGTGTGAGAAAGGAAACGTTACAGATGCGGTGTAACACTGTTAATGGTGGCACCACCCTACCTGTATTTGGGCCAATGAGTTAAACCAACCGGTAATACATGTGCATTGTTCCCAACAAAGGTTTTCCAGGCACAACCTCAGCTCAGCTACAGAATAAACAGTTTACACATGGGTGAGATAACTCTTGGATTTTATTGGGCTACTTAATGTACATTATAATCTTTTCATCTGCTGTAAACCTACCCTTTATTATTTACACTTACACTCAGTGCACATTGTTGGTGTTACTTGGGTGAGGTGCTAAAACTTTCTTCTCTGTTTGCTTTGGACAGCAGTCAATATGCAGGTGTCACCCCTCTCACTATGCTACCAGGGCATTAGAGAAATGCAGATCTGTCTAGTGCTGGCCCATAGTGACTGACATTAGACACAGTTCCAGAACTAAGGGGTCTATGTAATAAGCCTTGGAGAGAGATAAAGTAACAGAGATAAAGCACCAACCAAACAGCTCCCAACTGTCACTTTTCAAACACAGCCTGCAATATGGCAGCTAGGAGCTGATTGGCCGGCACTTTATCTCTCTCCACTTTATCTCTCTCCAAGACTTAGCTCATAGAACCCTAAGGGGGACATGTACTAAGCAGTGATAAAAGTGAAGTGAGCCAGTGGAGAAGTTGCCCATGGCAACCAATCAGCACTGATGTAACATTTGTAATTTGCATACTATAAACATATACAGAGCAGCTGATTGGTTGTCATGGGCAGCTTCTCCACTGGCTCACTTCACTTTTATCACTGCTTAGTACATGTCCCCCTCAGTTCTAAATGAGTGTCTAGAAGTGTATTGTATTTAACAGTAAAGAAAGAAGGATTGGCATAGCACTTGGCTTGCACATCTGGTTGGGTGTACAGGTGGGCCCACAAGCACCTGGGGCCCAGTGTAATAGAGTGAGAGTTTCAGGAAGTGAGAAATTTGGTAAGATTTTGCAGGGGTTTTTTTTAAAGTGGCAATCATTTACACTGTAAAACCAGGTTAATCTTACTGTTTAAATGATTGCCACTTTAAAAAAAAAACTGCAAATCCTTACCAAATCTCTCACTTTCTGAAACTCTCACTCTATTACATTTGGCCCCTGTTGTCTATACGCTATACAGTGTGAGTGATCAATTCCAAGTGGTGCAGTGTATGGTACTTTTCTTAGAATTTTACGTCTTATTTCCTTTGCAGATGCAGCAAAACACCACTCACAATGTACCAGAGACGCTGGACTGTGGCTTTAACTGCAGAGGAATTAGTGTTAAGCATATATGCATATGAACAGAGCCGTAATTAGGGCAGTGCAGACGGTGCATTGCACACAGCGCAGTTGGGGTGTGGGCGCCACCGTCCGCCTTACCCCGAGATCACTTATATGTTTTTGCGCCGCTGAGTATAATCCACCCGCTGCAATGTATAACAGTAGCAGCGTACCCGGCTCTTTCTCTCCCGGGTGCACTGTTAGTGATATACAGTACAGCGGGCAGCGCTGCTTGTACTGTGTGGGCTCCGCCTCCTTCCTTGGCTGGGTACTATGGCAGCGGAGGCGGCAGCCAATGAAGAGGAGCGCAGACTAGCTCCTAAGAAGACGCGGCTGTGCTGACCCCGGAGCCCGGCCGTAGGGAGCAGAATGTGGAGGCAGAGATGCTGCTCTCCCGAGGTCCCGCGAGCCACACATCTATCTCAGACGCCGCTGCTCACCACCCATAGCGCTGCTGAGGATAGAGGAGAAGCTCTCCTCCGGACAGTTCTGTGACATCGGGGACATTGTGTCAGACTGCAGGGCGGTGCTGGATGGATGCTACCATTCGCCCACTGCTCTTAGTGCTGCCCCGGAGCAAATGTAATTATAACTCACTCTTTCCCTTTCTCTCTCTCTCTCTCTCTGTCTCTCTCTCTCTCTCTCTCTCTCTCTCTCTCTCCCTCCTTCCCTTTGTAAAAGCCTGCCATAATGTGTGGGGACTCTGTCTAGTGTAAAGTGTAAAAAGATTGACTCTGTCTGCCGCAATGTGTAAAAAAGGGGATGCTGTCTGCCAGAATGTATAAAAAAGGGGACACTGTCTACCGTAATGTGTAAAAAGGGGACGCTGTCTGCCGTAATGTGTAAAAAGGGGACGCTGTCTGCCGTAATGTGTAAAAAGGGGACGCTGTCTGCCGTAATGTGTAAAAAGGGGACGCTGTCTGCCGTAATGTGTAAAAAGGGGACGCTGTCTGCCGTAATGTGTAAAAAGGGGACGCTGTCTGCCGTAATGTGTAAAAAAGGGGGATGCTGTCTGCCGTTATGTGTAAAAAGGGGACTGTCTGCCGTAATGTGTAAAAAAGGGGGATGCTGTCTGCCGTAATGTGTAAAAAGGGGACTGTCTGCCGTAATGTGTAAAAAAGGGGGACGCTGTCTGCCGTAATGTGTAAAAAAGGGGGACTGTCTGCCGTAATGTGTAAAAAGGGTAATCTGTCCGCCGTAATGTGTAAAAAGGGCTCTACCTGGTGTAGTGGCGCTACAGTGCGGTGTAATTTGAATAATGGAGACTACTGTGCACCAAAATATAAATTGGTATTACTTTGTGGCCACACCCCTTCCCCATGAAGCCACGCCCTATATTTTTTGCGTGCGCGCCCACGGCGTGCACTGCCCCTATTTTACATAAGGGGGGGGCGCCGATGCCATTTCTTGCACACAGCACTAAAATGTCTAGTTACAGCACTGTTGCTAGGTATCCAATTCCCTGGCCCTGAGCAGGTTCCCCTCACCAGATCTTCTCCAGCACAGTGCCCCCATTGCATCCAAATAATCATCCCCCTCTCCACAGCCTAAATCTAGGACACATCCACATCCTAAACCTGAACGGATCCCATCTGTATGTGTATCTCTACTCTGTTATGTTATACTGTACTTTGCATCCCTGAGTACCGCTGACTATTGTATACAGTATGTGTGTGTACATATATATATATATATATATATATATTAGTGATGTGCACCGAAAATTTTTCGGGTTTTGTGTTTTGGTTTTGGGTTCGGTTCCGCGGCCGTGTTTTGGATTCGGACGCATTTTGGCAAAACCTCCCTGAAAATTTTTTGTCGGATTCGGGTGTGTTTTGGATTCGGGTGTTCTTTTACAAAAAAATTCAAAAACAGCTTAAATCATAGAATTTGGGGGTCATTTTGATCCCATAGTATTATTAACCTCAATAACCATAATTTCCACTCATTTCCAGTCTATTCTGAACACCTCACACCTTACAATATTATTTTTAGTCCTAAAATTTGCCTCGAGGTCGCTGGATGGCTAACTGGTCAGCAAACTGTGCAAAACTGAAATGCACCACAGGTATGGATGGATAGTATACTTGACGACACAGAGGTAGGTAGAGCAGTGGTCTACTGTACCGTACTGCTATATATTATATACTGGTGGTCAGCAAACTGTGCAAAACTGAAATGCACCACAGGTATGGATGGATAGTATACTTGACGACACAGAGGTAGGTAGAGCAGTGGCCTACTGTACCGTACTGCTATATATTATATACTGGTGGTCAGCAAACTGTGCAAAACTGAAATGCACCACAGGTATGGATGGATAATATACTTGACGACACAGAGGTAGGTAGAGCAGTGGCCTACTGTACCGTACTGCTATATATTATATACTGGTGGTCAGCAAACTGTGCAAAACTGAAATGCACCACAGGTATGGATGGATAGTATACTTGACGACACAGAGGTAGGTAGAGCAGTGGCCTACTGTACCGTACTTCTATATATTATATACTGGTGGTCAGCAAACTGTGCAAAACTGAAATGCACCACAGGTATGGATGGATAGTATACTTGACGACACAGAGGTAGGTAGAGCAGTGGCCTACTGTACAGTACTGCTATATATTATATACTGGTGGTCAGCAAACTGTGCAAAACTGAAATGCACCACAGGTATGGATGGATAGTATAATTGATGACACAGAGGTATGTAGAGCAGTGGCCTACTGTACCGTACTGCTATATATTATATACTGGTGGTCAGCAAAATTATGCACTGTACTCCTACTATATATACTACAATGCAGCACAGATATGGAGCATTTTTCAGGCAGAGAACTTATAATACTGGTGGTCACTGGTCACTGGTCAGCAAAACTCTGCACTGTACTCCTCCTATATAATACTGCTGGTCCCCAGTCCCCACAATAAAGCAGTGTGGGCACAGATATTTGCTGCACACTGAGCACAGATATGGAGCGCTTTTCAGGCAGAGAACGTAGATATTTGCAGGACACTGAGCACAGATATTTGCAGGACACTGAGCACAGATATTTGCAGCCCCCTGAACATAGAAACTGAGAAGACGCCAGCCACGTCCTCTCACGATCATCTCCAATGCACGAGTGAAAAATGGCGTTGACGCGCGTCTCTTTATATAGAATATGAATCTCGCGAGAAACCGACAGCGGGATGATGACGTTCGGGCACGCTCGGGTTAACCGAGCAAGGCGGGAGAATCCGAGTTGCTCGGACCCGTGCAAAAAAAGGTGAAGTTCGGGCGGGTTCGGATTCCGACGAACCGAACCCGCTCATCACTAGTGCACAGGTTTGAGGAGTCTGTACATACCTGCGGATGCCTAAAAATTGCGAACAGCCCAGTGGAGTGGATACATTGAAGATAAAGCAGGTACAGCCGTACTCACTGTTATACATACTTGAGCTGAACTTGAGTGGGGTGGGGTGTTATACAGCTCACCGTCCGGTGTAGCTGTGCAGGGTGTTGGAAAATGCCTAAAACAGCAGGTAATCATAGGTCTCACAGGAGCTAAGTGTAATGGGTCCTATACACAGCGCGATCCCCCGCCGAGCTGCCCGACGGCGGATACGGCCGACGGGCGACCCGGCGGCGGGGGGCAGTGACGGGGGGAGTGAAGTTTCTTCACTCCCCCCATCACCCGGCTCCATAGCAATGCAGGCAAATATGGACGATCTCGTCCATATTGGCCTGCATGCACAACGGAGCACCAGCGATGAACGAGCGCGGAGCCGCACATCGTTCATCGCTGGTGCCTCCACATTGAAAGATATGAACGGTATCTCGTTCATTAATGAACGAGATCGTTCATATCTTCCAGTATTATCTGCCAGTGTGTAGGGCCCATTAGACTACTGTCTTCCACTGTGGCACCCTAACACAGTCCCAAGATGGCTCCACACATGCTAACTAGTAACAATCTCTGCAGCCATCTTGGAACAGAGAATGAAGCTTCTATGGAGGATAAGCAACAAGGAGTAGTGCACTCCACTTTCAACAAGCTATACTGTCAGGGTTACTTATCTGGTTCTGTTCTATACTGTAGGTGTAAGCAGATCCCTGAGATGGCACTGCCTCCTCTTCCTTTTATTGTGGCACTTTGTGCCACCAATGTAATGATTTCAGGTGATAATGACTGGGGCTGGGACTTTAAACACTCATACAGTACTTGCCAATGTTTGCAATCTCTCACGCTGGCTTGGTAAAATCCATTTGTTTTACAGTTTCCTTGCTTGTTTGAGTTCTTAGAGATAATCCTGGAAACATACAATGACAACCCAACACATTTACATTCCAAATGAAGGTAAAAGGCACCAAGAGACATATCTATCAGCAAGTTTATGCTGGAACAAGGAGCGCACACCATATTTCTGAATCCCTGAACATGCACAGTTGAGTTGACAGTGCTGCTTGCGTAGAGGACAGGGACGTGCAGTCAGAGGAGGCAAGGGAGGCACTGCCTCCCCTGTGATTAATTATTAAAATAATACAAAGAAGATACTTATGACACATATTCTGTGTCATCAGTATCTTCTTTATTTTATTCTAATAATTTTACCTCATTGAATTAGTTTGGGAGGCACTGATAGCAGTGCCTCCCGTAGACAGTGGGAACGGGGATTGAGCAGGGGGCGGGGCCAAGCACTGGGCTGTAAAAGCCCATTAAAAAATATACTGAAAGCTGCACTTCTACAAGTGCCTCGTTGACAGGGACATCATGCCCATGTGAGTGAGGCAGCTTTGATTGAACAGCGGATCTACTGCTGGATCCACTGTCCAATCACCCAAACGCGGCGCTGCAGGCGGAAATGGTGCCAGGACCCAGCGGTGACTGGCGTTGGAGCCACAGCTGCCCCGGCTACAGCAGCAGTTGCGATGGGAAGCCCAGAGAGGTGGTGCGTGCGGCGGGAGCGACGGAGGCCAGCGCTCTTCCCTCTCCTTCCTCCGCCCTCCCTGCCAGCCAGCAGCAGCGCAATCCCAGGCGCCTACACTGTCAGGTGAGAGAGGGGGGCCTCTGTGCATTGGTATATATATATATATATATATCTCAGTGCCCCCCCAGCCTATGACCTCACCGCACGTCACTGGTAGGGGAGGGGGCACACACAGAACCTGAACATGGTCCCCCACCTCTCTTAAACCGCCCCTTGCCCCCATGCCCTACAATTTGTTTCCCTTCTAATGCTGATCGCTTTTACTAGATCTATAATGAGAAATTTGATTGACCTGGATTTACCATGTACATCTAATTGGGCGGCCCTTCTACACTAATGCCAAATTCAGTTGCCTCTATTACAGGATTGCTTCAATTTTTCTACTGAGGGAGAAGGATCTTTGGAGGTCCCTTCCTTTTCTCCTTCTCTGCTCTGCCAAGATCACAGGTTACAACTGAGATGATGTCAGTGAGTCCGAGATCCAGCCAGCAGCTCACACATCCCTCACACAACAGATCGGGACACTATATTGTTGCTGTGTGTGTCCTAAATTGATTTCTTTTTTATCAACAGATATAAAAAAGTTCAAATTTACTAACTTTGTCACACCCTACCCAGCTGATGCTGGGGCTGCTGGCCTTTAGTATTAAGCCAATGCGCAGGTGTAAAGCCAGCGATGCGCACACCAGTTACCGGCATACTGTATGAAGGCTTTCGCTATTGCAGCCACTAACAGGTGTGCAAACCCATGTGCATACTCTTCCAGAACCTGGGTGAGACTCATGATTTCTCGAGGAACCCACCCCCTGGGCTCCCAGAAGAGTAGGCTGTCCTCCCTAATCCTACCCGAGCTCTGACAAATGCGAATTGTTGATTGTCGCCCAAATCAAAGGCTCACCTAGTCACGCTCCATGGTATGTTAAAGCAACTAGGGTGTGCAGGGGTTTTTGACAGAGCTGGTAGATATAGGGGGTCATTCCAACCCGATCGCACGCTAGGATTTTTCGCTGCGCTGCGATCAGGTCAGAACTGCGCCATGCGTATGCACCGAAATGCGCAGCTGCGTCGTACGGGTGCAAAGCGGATCGTTGCTGAGCGATGGATTTAACGGAGAATCCATTCTCACAGCCGATCGCAAGGTGATTGACAGGAAGAAGGCATTTGTGGGTGTCAACTGACCGTTTTCTGGGAGTGTTTGGAAAAACGCAGGCGTGTTCATGCGTTTGCGGGGCGGGTGTCTGACGTCAATTCCGGGAACCGGACAGGCTGAAGTGATCGCAGCGGCTGAGTAAGTTCTAAGCTACTCAGAAACTGCACAAAACTTTTTTGTACCGCTCGGCTGCACATGCGTTCGCACACTTGCACAGCTAAAATATACTCCCCTATAGGTGGCAACTATCTGTTTGCAGCGCTGCAAAAAAATAGTTAGCGAGCAATCAACTCGGAATGACCCCCATAGTTCCACCCAAATACAAAAAAGCCCTTAAATAAAATTTATGTTACAGTATGTCCAATATACAAAGATGGTGCAAAACACAGACAACCAATGAGATAGATGCATTCATCAGTGTCACTTGTACTGCTCCTGTCAATGCCTGTTTCTGATTGAATGCTGTCACATAAAGCAAATTTGCACAATTTAAATCTCCTCTGTGTATTACTGCGGGTCCAGCTTGAAATGTGCCTGATGGAAAAGTACAATGACACTTCCATACCTCCCAACGTACTGTATAGACACACAATTTTTTGGGGAAAAAATAAACCTCACCCTTCGATCGGTCCAAGCACCAACCTAATCCAGGCAAAAATGAAATTTTCGGGGGAAAAAAACCCTAGGACAGGTTTGTGAAACTTCCTCTATTTTCTACTAAATACAACTGGTGGTTGACTATAGCGGCAAACTTATTTTTAAGTCCTGGCCTCAGTAGCGCCCCCTAAGATCTGCTGTGATGATGGACCTGTTTTTCTGGAAAGGCTCGGTGCTGCAGTCCCATCAACACCATTACTGCTCTACCTGTAAGGGGAAACGGCTGCGCCTGTCTAGAAAACAATAATTCTACCTTTATGGGGTCATAAAGGGCATCTAGGGGAAGAGAGAACAGGTCACGGGGCGCTCGCTGAACACTGTAAGGAGTGTGAGAAAGGAAACGTTACAAATGCGGTGTAACACTGTTAATGGTGTCACCACCCTACCTGTATTTGGGCCAATGAGTTAAACCAACCGGTAATACATGTGCATTGTTCCCAACAAAGGTTTTCCAGGCACAACCTCAGCTCAGCTACAGAATAAACAGTTTACACATGGGTGAGATAACTCTTGGATTTTATTGGGCTACTTAATGTACATTATAATCTTTTCATCTGCTGTAAACCTACCCTTTATTATTTACACTTACACTCAGTGCACATTGTTGGTGTTACTTGGGTGAGGTGCTAAAACTTTCTTCTCTGTTTGCTTTGGACAGTAGTCAATGTGCAGGTGTCACCCCCCTCACTATGCTACCAGGGCATTAGAGAAATGCAGATCTGTCTAGTGCTGGCCCATAGTGACTGACATTAGACACAGTTCCAGAACTAAGGGCTCTATGTAATAAGCCTTGGAGAGAGATAAAGTAACAGAGATAAAGCACCAACCAAACAGCTCCCAACTGTCACTTTTCAAACACAGCCTGCAATATGGCAGCTAGGAGCTGATTGGTCGGTACTTTATCTCTCTCCACTTTATCTCTCTCCAAGCCTTAGCACATAGACCCCTAAGGGGGACATGTACTAAGCAGTGATAAAAGTGAAGTGAGCCAGTGGAGAAGTTGCCCATGGCAACCAATCAGCACTGATGTAACATTTGTAATTTGCATACTATAAACATATACAGAGCAGCTGATTGGTTGTCATGGGCAGCTTCTCCACTGGCTCACTTCACTTTTATCACTGCTTAGTACATGTCCCCCTCAGTTCTAAATGAGTGTCTAGAAGTGTATTGTATTTAACAGTAAAGAAAGAAGGATTGGCATAGCACTTGGCTTGCACATCTGGTTGGGTGTACAGGTGGGCCCACAAGCACCTGGGGCCCAGTGTAATAGAGTGAGAGTTTCAGGAAGTGAGAAATTTGGTAAGATTTTGCAGGGTTTTTTTTTAAAGTGGCAATCATTTACACTGTAAAACCAGGTTAATCTTGCTGTTTAAATGATTGCCACTTTAAAAAAAAAAAACTGCAAATCCTTACCAAATCTCTCACTTTCTGAAACTCTCACTCTATTACATTTGGCCCCTGTTGTCTATACGCTATACAGTGTGACTGATCAATTCCAAGTGGTGCAGTGTATGGTACTTTTCTTTTAATTTTTATTTCCATTGCAGATGCAGCAAAACATCACTCACAATGTACCAGAGACGCTGGACTGTGGCTTTAACTGCAGAGGAATTAGTGTTAAGCATATATGCATATGAACAGAGCCGTAATTAGGGCAGTGCGGACGGTGCATTGCACACAGCGCAGTTGGGGTGTGGGCGCCACCGTCCGCCTTACCCCGAGATCACTAATATGTTTTTGCGCCGCTGAGTATAATCCACCCGCTGCAATGTATAACAGTAGCAGCGTACCCGGCTCTTTCTCTCCCGGGTGCACTGTTAGTGATATACAGTACAGCGGGCAGCGCTGCTTGTACTGTGTGGGCTCCGCCTCCTTCCTTGGCTGGGTACTATGGCAGCGGAGGCGGCAGCCAATGAAGAGGAGCGCAGACTAGCTCCTAAGAAGACGCGGCTGTGGTGACCCCGGAGCCCGGCCGTAGGGAGCAGAATGTGGAGGCAGAGATGCTGCTCTCCCGAGGTCCCGCAAGCCACACATCTATCTCAGACGCCGCTGCTCACCACCCATAGCGCTGCTGAGGATAGAGGAGAAGCTCTCCTCCGGACAGTTCTGTGACATCGGGGACATTGTGTCAGACTGCAGGGCGGTGCTGGATGGATGCTACCATTCGCCCACTGCTCTTAGTGCTGCCCCGGAGCAAATGTAATTATAACTCACTCTTTCCCTTTCTCTCTCTCTCTCTCTCTGTCTCTCTCTCTCTCTCTCTCTCTCTCTCTCTCTCTCTCTCTCTCTCTCCCTCCTTCCCTTTGTAAAAGCCTGCCATAATGTGTGGGGACTCTGTCTAGTGTAAAGTGTAAAATGATTGACTCTGTCTGCCGCAATGTGTAAAAAAGGGGATGCTGTCTGCCAGAATGTATAAAAAAGGAGACACTGTCTACCGTAATGTGTAAAAAGGGGACGCTGTCTGCCGTAATGTGTAAAAAGGGGACGCTGTCTGCCGTAATGTGTAAAAAGGGGACGCTGTCTGCCGTAATGTGTAAAAAGGGGACGCTGTCTGCCGTAATGTGTAAAAAGGGGACGCTGTCTGCCGTAATGTGTAAAAAGGGGACACTGTCTGCCGTAATGTGTAAAAAAGGGGGATGCTGTCTGCCGTTATGTGTAAAAAGGGGACTGTCTGCCGTAATGTGTAAAAAAGGGGGATGCTGTCTGCCGTAATGTGTAAAAAGGTGGACTGTCTGCCGTAATGTGTAAAAAAGGGGGACGCTGTCTGCCGTAATGTGTAAAAAGGGGGACTGTCTGCCGTAATGTGTAAAAAGAATAATCTGTCCGCCGTAATGTGTAAAAAGGGCTCTACATGGTGTACTGGCGCTACAGTGTGGCATAATTTGAATAATGGAGATTACTGTGCACCAAAATATAAATTGGTATTACTTTGTGGTGTCAAAGTCAGAAAAATATCTCTATGCACACTACCATATTTGCACCTCACACAGGTCCGTGCTGCGCATGCGTACGCTCTCCCGTACGTGCGCATACTCACAGTCGCGGGCACCCGCAGGCGCATGGTATGCGTATTTACGGTAGAGTTTATGTGATCGTAGCGTGCGACTCAATCATTACATATTTTCACTAATAATGTATTTTGTAGATCATGGTCCCTTTGATAGATTCTGAAAGTTTGGTTAATATAGAATGTTTATGAACAGAGGAATCCCTCTTTGTTTGATACGAAGGGTCAGATAGGAGTAATACAGTGGTGTTTAGTATCCATCGGAAGAATATTTAATTAGAAATATTCCGGTGTTGGTTTGAAGCAGATCAATCGCTCGTGCGAATAGTTATGGACATAAGAAGTTTATGAACATTTACTTTATTTGCACTTTATTACCCATGCGGCGGGAAACCCAGTTTCCCTCCCACCTGAGCAGTTGGAAATAGTCACAGCCCACCTGTATGAATCAACCTATGACCTTTTGTTATAATGCGAAGCCGAATTCCTGTGTCCAATGAACAATGAGATTGTAGGGACCATTGAATTGTATTGTGTGTGGGGCATAAATAGCAGGCCGACCATATCCAACTTCACTCTCTTCAACGGTTCTCATTGCTGATAATCGGGAGCTGGATATCGAGGCGCATGCGATCGTTCCCCTTGTGCGTAAGTTCTCTCCGTAATCATATTGTCTTACTGTGAGCCATTTCTCTCTCTCCCTCTCTTCTCTTTCTCTCGTATTTTTCCTTGATTAGACTTGAATTGTATTGTATTGTATTTCCTGTGTAGTTATCTGGTTAGTTGGTTTATGTTATATTGTAGTGTATGCTTTGTACTGTGATTCCTTTTGCAAGTATAATAGTCATAATACACATAATAGGTTTCGGACCCTAAGCCCAGGTATCTGTGTATTCTTTATAGTGTTAAGTACTCCCTGAGCATCGGTGACACTCAAGCAGCTTTGTAGTTAATCAGGTTACACAAGGTTGCACTTACACTTTGTCTCTACATTAAGGTTTGCTGTGTATTTCATTACTAAAGGTATAGATATAAAGGTTTAACGTTGTGAGCGTCTGCATCGCTGGTGATCTCCTCGTGGTACCGAGCGCTGCTACGCTATAGCGAATCATTACGATAAGTCAACAGCCAATAGTCTGCCTGCCTGCGATCACTTGGCCGTGAGTGAACGTGACGCCTGAGCGTCTCGATCACGGCTAAGCGATCGATACGCAACTTGCGTACCCTTACGGTACTTCTTACGTAGATAGCGTACAGTGTTCTTAGACCTCATAAAGGGTTATATACACGATAAATATTTAGCTTTATCAATTGGCGGCTCGTCCTGTCCTTCACATATCTGCACTAGGTAGATCAGCAGACATTATCCCTCAGCAAAGGGCGGGAGGTTGTCTCGTAGTGCTGACGGGATAAGCGTCTGCTTCGCTTAGATAAAAGAGTGCTGAAGGAATCCGGGAACCGGAGGTAAGAACAAAACGCTAGTGTCTTTTAAAACTGTATTTTTCTGTCTTGCGTACACACGCACGCACACATATATATCTGCATTTCTTTTTCATTTTCGTATATCACTCTCCTGTCTGCCAGTTTTATAGTCGATAGAAGTGCTAAAAAAAGATTTGCCGTTATTTCATAGTTTAAGAGTAAAGGTAATATAGTTAAAAGATAGACAAACACACAGTTTTGCCTGGGAGATAAGGCGAAGTCAGTGTGTTGTGTGGTAGATGACCAGGGATCATCTACATTGATAAAAATATAAATTGTGTTACGGTGGATCTTTGCTTTGCGTACACGTGTCCCTAACAAAAGACTTGTGTACGCAATCCAAAGGCAGACGCACGCAGCGTACATTACGCAACGGAGCGTCCAGTTACGCCCACGTAGCTCAAGTCACGATAAGTTGATTTTTAACGCAACGCGATAAGTAACGCAAAGCGGTAAATAGCGCCACAGGCGATAAATAACGCAAGTCTATTTTTGGAAATCCAAAATTTAAATTAACAGATCCTGCTCCTAATTGGTAACACAGCTGGGCTAAAGAAAAATTTCTGCGCAGAAATAGAAATAGAAGCAAAAGTGTACATGTGATGAGTGAGTGTTTTTGTATTACATAAGTTTATATAACTTAAAGGTTGAACCACAAGAAAAGTCGAGTACTCGTGAGGTACACGCGTGTAAGTGACGTGCACGGTGGCTAGGGAGGCATCCTTGGTTAAACATAATATTTGAGCATTAGAGTATAGCGGACCAGTATAGAACAAGACCAGGAGGTCAGACCAGGAGGTCGTACAGAACAAGACCAGGAGGTCATAGTAGACCAGCAGGTCCAGGTACAGTAAACAGGGAAGTCCGCTATACAGTTCAGAGGCACAACACCAAGAGAAGGGTTGGTGCAAGACCCATATAGGCCGTACAAGCTCTGGCTGAAGGAATTCGCAGTCGTAAGTTTCGATTCCATTGGTCTTTCTGTACACAAGCTTAGTTGTTTGTGTACTGAACGACTGGACCGCACGTAATTGTGTACAGTAGTTAGTAATCTGACCTAGTACCATTAGAGTAAAGGGGTCACAAACGCTATTTGTACATTCTGACGTGATTTGTGTAATTTTTTGTTTTTCAAGAAGGGAAGTTCGCTGGTCACTCAGGAACTATCTGACAAACCTCACCTTTACTGGAAAGAGTAAGTGTTCTGCGGATAACCCTCGCATGTTCCAGTAAACAACGGTTTTTATAGGTGCCCTGGGTCGAGTGCGCCAGCACCATATCGGTGTGATCAGGTCGCATTGGTCGGCGTGGGCGAGTGAGTGGGGTACTCGGTAAACCGCCACCGTCAGCCTATTGTGAACAATCTGGTTTTCTGTAAGGGTTCGCTGAAGACCTTGATATAGAGATCAGAGGTAGAGCAAGCAACGCCTGCAGAGTTATGGGGGCCAGTTGTTCAGGTAGGGGGCGATCAACCTCGGTTCGGGTTGATTCAGTGGTCCGACCAATTGGGTCGGCCAGGTATATCATGTGTGAGAAATATGGAAGTCACACAGAGGTTTTATGTGATGAATGGGAGAGAATGACGGTACAAGACCGGGAGAAATTCCCAAGAATAGGTAGCTTCAGCCCAGAGGTGTTACAAAATTTAAGGAGGAGGATATGTCTCATAAAATCAACAAAGAGACGAGTTCAGCATTATGATTATTTACAGTTGTGGCAACAGGAAGGTGAGATACAGAGAGGTTTGGCTCAGGCGGCAGGATCTGGCTCTAACAGAAAACTGATTGCCACGGCCCCGCCGCCACCATATATATCAGGAGAGAAGTTGATTACGGAGAAAGACGCACTAAGGTGTAACACAAAATCACTTAGTAACTGTGTAAATGTTAATGATAATGTCAACCCATTAACCCATGCAAGTATTAACCCGTGCAAGTTGTACCCTGTTTTGAACTTTCCTCAGGAGTGTGATCAAGAGGACGAAGCGACAACGATTTCAGCGCTCTCTCTAGCAGCCACCATAGCAGAGACCACAGTAGGCACAGCAACACCCACGAGATTAGTAAAGGCCCCTAGCGGAGGGATAGGTGAGGTCGTATCAACTGGTAAGTACGGCACCATGCATTATGCTGAGACTATTTCACCACAAGCTGTAGAATCTACACAGAATGAGGTTGTTAGAATTACTCCTGTTAGGGTAATAGCAGTTCCCAATGGGAAAACAAACAGATGTATCAGGAGCCACTCCCATAAGGAACATTGCCATGTACAGCCCATTTTCCCGAATGGAATTAAGGACCATAGTGTCTGAATTCCCTGACCCTAGAAAAGATTTAGTTGCCAGCCAAAAATACATCACAGACTTAGGAAACACTTTAGAGCCCAATAATAAAGATTGGCAGATATTGCTAAAAGCTTGTTTACCCTCCAATGTCGACTCAGCTCAATTTTTAGCTGATTGTGGACTAGATCTGGATGTACCTCTTACAGATGTGTACAACAAAGATAACGTAAGAAGGATAAACTTACAGTTAAAGGAGCATTTCCCAGCAGTTGTTAAATGGAACAAAATATTTTCCATTAAACAAAAAGAGTCAGAAACAGCTGCAGAATATTTCCACCGGGCACTATTAGAAATGGCAAAGTACACTGGTATAGAGGACATTAGGACAAATCCAAACCATCGAGAAGTAGCAGTATCTGTACTAATGGATGGTTTGAAGGAAACATTAAAGGCAAGGGTACAGACCACGCAACCATGTTGGCGAGGTCTGTCAGTGTCCACTTTGAGAGAGGCTGCTATTGATCACGACCGAAACATCACCAGACACAGGGAGTCGCAGAGTGATAAGCTAATGTCAGTAAGTATACAGGCTCTGACCACAAAGCAGCCTGCGTATGTACCATCCAACCCTGTGGGTAAGTCAACTATGATAACATGTTATTCTTGTCAAAGACAGGGGCACTATGCACGAGACTGTAGAGCGAAAAATTCGCAAAGATCATACCAACCCCCTAGACAACGACACGACACACGACATTGGGAGCAAGGTCCGCAGAAACGGAGTTATGAGCCACATACAGGGGAAACAAAAAGATATCCCCCAAACAGAGACTGGCATGCCTCTGGTAGTTCCCAACTATCTCCCTCACAAATAGTTGCTGCCAGCGGGATTCAGGGAGGTCACCATACCCAATAGGGGTGTGGCCATACCTGTAATCTGCAGCCAGTGAAATTGATTGCCAACCTTGAAAGTGAACCCGAGGTCGCAATTAATGTAGCTGGTAAAACTTTGAACTTTCTTGTAGACACAGGGGCGGCCAAGTCAGTGATAAATTCGACAGTGGGCATGAGGACCACTGGTAGGACAATTCCAGCCATGGGAGTAACAGGAGTAGTCCAGCACTACCCTGTTAGCAAACCAGCCGAGATTACAATAGGGCCTTTGCATACCAAGCATTCCTTTTTGCTGGCTGCATCGGCACCAACCAATCTCCTGGGAAGAGACTTACTGTGTAAAATGGGGTGCGTCATTTATTGTACTCCTGAAGGTGTATTCTTGGACATACCTGAGAAACACGCTCAGGAAGTGCGAGACATGTTAGACTCCCCATCAAAATTAATGTCACATACCATTATGACAAATAGGAATCCATCCCAAGTAGAAGAGATGACATCTCAGATACCAGAGTCACTTTGGACAAAACACGGACAGGACACTGGATTAATGGCAAACGTAGCTCCAGTAGTTGTACAAGTAAAAGATGGTAGGATAGCTCCAAAAATCTCACAGTATCCTCTGAAGCCAGAGGTGGAGTTAGGAGTTTACCCAGTAATAGAGCGCTTGCTACAACAGGGCATTCTGGTAAGAACGTCCAGCACTGCCAATAGTCCCATCTTCCCTGTTAAGAAGAGTGGGGGGAGGGGTTACAGGCTAGTGCAGGATCTAAGGGGGATTAACAAAATAGTTGAGAGTCAGTTCCCCGTAGTGCCAAATCCAGCTGTCATCCTAATGCAAATCCCTCCCACTGCCAAATTTTTCACTGTTATTGACCTCTGCTCCGCTTTCTTTTCGGTACCTCTGCACCCTGACAGCCAATATTTGTTTGCATTCACATACAGAGGAGTCCAATACACGTGGACTCGATTGCCCCCAGGTTTCATAGATAGTCCAAGTATATTTTCTCAGGCTTTGCATGATTGTTTACAGTCTTTCCAACCAGACAGTGGATCAGTATTGATACAGTATGTGGACGATTTATTACTGTGTTCAGATTCACTGGAAGCATCTCTGAAGGATACGAAACAGCTCCTGTTTCATCTTTCAGACACCGGACACAAGGTGTCCAAAGACAAGTTGCAATTATGCCAAACTAAGGTAAAATATTTGGGACACTGTCTAACACAAGGACTGAGACACCTGACCGCTGATAGAATCCAAGCAATTAGAGACATGACCCTGCCACAAACCCAGCAACAGATCAGAACGTTTTTAGGAATGTGTGGGTATTGCCGTAATTGAATCCCAGGGTTTTCCATTTTAGCGTTACCTTTGCAGGAAATGGTCTCCTCGAACAAACCTGATAGGATTTCGCATACAGACGAGTCCGAAACAGCATTTGAGAGACTCAAACAGTGCCTAACGCAGGCACCAGCACTAGGTATGCCAGACTATGGGAAACCCTTTGAACTATACGGAACAGAAAGTGCTGGTTGCGCGGCAGGCGTACTAACCCAAAAACACGGTGATGCCAGCAGGCCAGTTGCATACTACAGCGCTCAGCTAGATACGGTAGCGCGATCCCTCCCCACATGCTTGCGAAGCATTGCTGCGATAGCATTGCTAGTGACAAAAAGCGAAGATGTCGTGCTAGGCCACAACCTCACAATCCATACGCCACATGCGGTATCAGCCTTATTGAATTCTGCCCAAACCAGACACGTCTCATCAGCGAGGTTTACAAGATGGGAATTAGCACTAATGGCCCCCGTAAACATCACCATAAGGAGATGCAGTGCATTAAATCCTGCAACATATCTCCCAGGTGTGCCTGGTCAGGCACAAAGGGTGGAAGGTGAGAGTGCTGGGGAAGGAGGATTTAATACAAAGGAAGATACACATGATTGTATGGAATATTTGACCCAAAATTTTACCGCAAGACCTGACATCAGTGACAACCCACTGGAAGATGCAGAACTCACGTTCTACACGGACGGTAGTTGTCACAGACAGTCAGACTCGGGAGACTTGTGTACTGGATACGCAGTCGTAGATGACCAAGACACCATAGAAGCGGAACCGCTAGGCCCACCTCACTCAGCCCAGGTTGCTGAACTGGTCGCCCTAACCAGAGCATGTGAATTGGCTAAGGGTAAGTCAGCCAATATCTACACTGATTCTAGATACGCATTCGGGGTAGTCCATGATTTCGGAGCCCTATGGCGCCTCAGAAATTTCATGACGGCAGCTGGTACACCGGTAGCGCATGCAGCTCACATAAAAAGGCTTCTAACAGCGATACAGGAACCCGACAGAGTGGCTGTTATCAAATGTAAAGCACACACATATAGCCAAGACCCGGTATCACTTGGTAACAACCGAGCAGACGAAACTGCTAAGTTAGCAGCTGCTACCCCCATACAGACAGACACCACACAACTGATGGTCTTCAATACCATCAACACACAGAAGTTGTGTAAAATGCAAAATTTGTGTTCCACACAGGAAAAGGCAGTCTGGAAGGCAAAGGGATGTGGCCAAGAGTCCTCAGGACTCTGGACGGATGGACATGGTAAACCAGTGGCCCCCAGAGCATATCTTCCATGTCTGGCTGAAGCAGCTCACGGGCTGACTCATCTAGGCAAGGAGGGAATGTGCAAATTGGTAAGAGCCTATTGGTGCGCCCCAGGATTCTCCTCTCATGCGAGTAAAAGAGCAATGTCATGCCTTACCTGTCTGAGAAAGAATATTGGAAAGGCAATACCTACAGAACCATCCCATATCCCACCTGCCGGCGGCCCTTTCCAGGTAATACAAATTGACTTCATTCAATTACCCCCTTGTCGGAATTTGAAATATGTACTTGTTTGTATAGATGTTTTCTCGAATTGGGTCGAAGCATTTCCTGCAGCTACAAATACCGCTATGTTTACAGCTAAGAAAATTGTGCAGGAATTTGTATGTAGATATGGTATCCCTAGAATAATCGAAAGAGATAGGGGTACCCATTTTACAGGTGATGTCTTTCAAGGAATGTGTAAGTTGATGGGAATTGATAGCAAGCTGCACACTCCGTACCGTCCACAGGCGAGTGCGAAGGTCGAAAGAGTGAACAGCACTATTAAAAATAAATTGAGTAAAGTGATGGCAGAGACAGGATTGACATGGCCTGAAGCTTTACCCATTGTATTGTACAGTATCAGAACCACTCCCAGGTCCCCTCTTAATCTGTCCCCCTTTGAAATCTTATTTGGTCGACAACCGCATGTCATGATTAACCCTCAGGATGATTTGAAATGTAACAATGAAGTAACTGTAAAGTACTTGATTAACATGAGTAAACAGTTAAGGAATCAAAATGATAATCTAAAGTTGGTGATTCCTGATCTACCTGATAGTAGTTGTCATGACATTGAACCTGGGGATTATGTAATGATACGAAATTTTCTACGCTCAGGTTGCCTTATTGACAGATGGGAAGGACCATACCAGGTCTTATTGACTAGCACGACAGCATTGAAGGTTGCTGAGAGAGAGACTTGGGTCCATTCATCCCACTGCAAGAAGGTTGCTGATCCAGAGAAGTCCCGTGATAAGGAACAGACGGTAGAGGTTGTATCACTGGAGTGTCTGTTCCAGGAGGACTGAGGCGGCACCTGAGCCTTGAAGACCGAGAGCTGTTGTCGACTCCCCACTCCCTTTTATTGTTTTTCTCCACTTCCCATCCCCTCTCCCTCAAATGTATTTTTCCTCCTTCTCATTCTTCTTCGTCTCCTCCTCAAAGATGGACTTGCCCCAAGAGACTGTGATCCGGATTTTCCTGTTGACCATGATGTTGACCAGAGCAGTCTGTTCCGGCGAGAGTACCATGGAGGTCGATAGAGGTTCTGGAATGAGTTCTGATGATAAAGATGGAGGCGTAGTTTTCCAAGATCAACCTAACCAACTAGCAAAGGCGAGTATCAGAAAACGATCCGATAGCATTGACCATAGAAGAAATTGTGACGGATTGTTAGCTGAAGAAAACTGTATCTGTAGGCTCTGTAACAATGTCATTGAAGATGGGTGCATTAAGAAATGCCAATCCAGTTTTAATATCCATATGGACCAGCATCCATTGAGTGATTATCACTCCTTAGTGGGTAATGTATTAAACAAAACAGATTGTTGGGTATGCTCTCAAGTACCTCAGGGTCATAGCAAATCAGGGCTAGTACCATTTCCTTTAACGATAGGGGAGGTACTTGAGTTAAATGGTGGGAGACCGGTGGACCGGAGGTTTAATATCTCCAGCCCTCCTAGTTTGAAGCTCCACCAATACCACGTGGATAGGTCCCTATTATGTTTTAACATCTCCAATCCCAGAAAGCCGGGAAATTGGGAAGTATCATGGAGTAACCACACCATGACCTTTTCACATAGAGCAGATAGAATGCCTACAGATACAGAGCTTGTACGCCACATAGCCAGTAGAGGAAAATCTTTCCGGTATAGATACACCTTAGGAAATAGGATTACTAGAGTTGGAGAAGTATCACCAGGATACTGTGCACATATCGTACAACCTGATACGTGCATTAAGCAGATGGAAGAATTAGGGCTAGGAGATTTCACCTGGAAGGTGTGTAATATGGTAATGTCTTTCTCCGTCCCATATGTTCTCCCCGATGATGCATATTTCATATGCGGGAGAAAGGCGTACAAGTGGCTTGCCCCAAACTCTGAAGGATTGTGTTATATTGGAAGAGTATTGCCTGAAGTAATGACTGTAACTCATGATAAAATGAAAGACATACACCGTGGTGCCCAAGCTCCTTATACTCACACTCATTACGAGCACCTTGTTAAAAGACAACTGTCAGAAAGGTTAGAGCATCCGGCCTCTGATCTGATCCATGAATCCACCGGGATTCAGGTTCTGGTGGCGTTAGATTTCACTCGCACCGCTCGAGGAGTGATGAATTATAGATACATTTCCGCACTCGCCAATTTGTTAGATAATATCACTGAAATGTATGATGACACGTTTAGATATACTGGAAGAGAACTTCAAGCTTATAAAACAGAACTGGTACAGCATAGAATGGTTCTTAATTACCTCACAGCAGTGACAGGCGGATATTGTGTTACATTGGCAACACAGTACGGCGTGAAGTGTTGCACGTATATCACAAATAGCACCGAGGATCCGGTAGAGGTCATAGACCAAAAGATGGACGATATTCTCCAATTAAAGTGGGAATTTCGCCGAAAACACAATCTCACTCTTGCTGCTGTAGGTAATGAGCTGACCGGTTGGGTGTCATGGTTGAACCCGCGAAATTGGTTCTCCGGTTTGGGAGACTGGGCTCAAGGAGTCATAATGGATGTTGGAAAGTTTCTACTATGTATCTTGGGTGTCGTTATATCGATTGGGTTGATATTTAGATGCGGGCAGGCTTTAATGAGGTGCAAACAAAGTACCAGAGTGATGAGTTTGAGGAGTGAGGAAACTGTAATTAACCTGGATTTGATTTACGACCCAACGATAGAAACAATGATGTGATGAAAATGCGATTTCTACGGTCCGTTTCTTTCACCTGTTTTTCTGGTTTTTCTCCAAGATAACAAGACCCCCTTGGACGAGGAAGTTGATGAGACGCTATACAGACAACGGATAGACCAAAGAAGAAGTTTTGACCACTTGAGATATGGACACTTGATGAACTTTGCCATGGATCCCCAGTTTCCCTAGAATTCTTAAAATTACGCTAGCCCAACATTTTTTGTAAATCTAATGGCATTGACAAAGCTTATTGCTCACGCTTAATGAGCAAAACAGCGCAAAGAAGACGACTTTCAACTGATACCGAACAAAACTTCAACCGACAGATGTACATTAACCTGACATAGAATACCACCGCATTTACCGTAATTATGTATTTTCTTCATTTCTACAACCCTCAGGTAATGACACACATAGTATACGGAATACAGGCACAGATATCAGCAATCACATATTCCCCCATTCATGTATCATCAACTAAAATGTGCTCCCCATTTTGTTCAAAATCCGAAAAGAGCTCGGTAAAGTTTGACAGCCCATCCACAGACCTGTACCACGGGATAAGAAGGAATTCAAATGTATACTTCGCAATACCTCGAAGCTTGATTTACAACACGTACGGCACGATGATACATGACCCCCCAAACATGGACTCATACACACATGCTTCTGCTATCTCACTAGGTCATACCCTCTTCCCACCTACTCCTCTCTCCTCCCTTACCCAACCATGGAAATGAATTAACCCCTGACATATATTTTTCTCCTTTTGAAATGTTTTCAGGAAGTGGCAGTTATTATTGACTGCCAAAGGGTGGACTGTCAAAGTCAGAAAAATATCTCTATGCACACTACCATATTTGCACCTCACACAGGTCCGTGCTGCGCATGCGTACGCTCTCCCGTACGTGCGCATACTCACAGTCGCGGGCACCCGCAGGCGCATGGTATGCGTATTTACGGTAGAGTTTATGTGGTTGTAGCGTGCGACTCAATCATTACATATTTTCACTAATAATGTATTTTGTAGATCATGGTCCCTTTGATAGATTCTGAAAGTTTGGTTAATATAGAATGTTTATGAACAGAGGAATCCCTCTTTGTTTGATACGAAGGGTCAGATAGGAGTAATACAGTGGTGTTTAGTATCCATCGGAAGAATATTTAATTAGAAATATTCCGGTGTTGGTTTGAAGCAGATCAATCGCTCGTGCGAATAGTTATGGACATAAGAAGTTTATGAACATTTACTTTATTTGCACTTTATTACCCATGCGGCGGGAAACCCAGTTTCCCTCCCACCTGAGCAGTTGGAAATAGTCACAGCCCACCTGTATGAATCAACCTATGACCTTTTGTTATAATGCGAAGCCGAATTCCTGTGTCCAATGAACAATGAGATTGTAGGGACCATTGAATTGTATTGTGTGTGGGGCATAAATAGCAGGCCGACCATATCCAACTTCACTCTCTTCAACGGTTCTCATTGCTGATAATCGGGAGCTGGATATCGAGGCGCATGCGATCGTTCCCCTTGTGCGTAAGTTCTCTCCGTAATCATATTGTCTTACTGTGAGCCATTTCTCTCTCTCCCTCTCTTCTCTTTCTCTCGTATTTTTCCTTGATTAGACTTGAATTGTATTGTATTGTATTTCCTGTGTAGTTATCTGGTTAGTTGGTTTATGTTATATTGTAGTGTATGCTTTGTACTGTGATTCCTTTTGCAAGTATAATAGTCATAATACACATAATAGGTTTCGGACCCTAAGCCCAGGTATCTGTGTATTCTTTATAGTGTTAAGTACTCCCTGAGCATCGGTGACACTCAAGCAGCTTTGTAGTTAATCAGGTTACACAAGGTTGCACTTACACTTTGTCTCTACATTAAGGTTTGCTGTGTATTTCATTACTAAAGGTATAGATATAAAGGTTTAACGTTGTGAGCGTCTGCATCGCTGGTGATCTCCTCGTGGTACCGAGCGCTGCTACGCTATAGCGAATCATTACGATAAGTCAACAGCCAATAGTCTGCCTGCCTGCGATCACTTGGCCGTGAGTGAACGTGACGCCTGAGCGTCTCGATCACGGCTAAGCGATCGATACGCAACTTGCGTACCCTTACGGTACTTCTTACGTAGATAGCGTACAGTGTTCTTAGACCTCATAAAGGGTTATATACACGATAAATATTTAGCTTTATCAGTGGCCACACCCCTTCACCATGAAGCCACTGCCCTATATTTTTTGCGTGCGCGCCCACGGCGTGCACTGCCCCTATTTTACAAAAGGGGGAGGGGCGCCGATGCCATTTCATGCACACAGCACTAAAATGTCTAGTTACAGCACTGTTGCTAGGTATCCAATTCCTTGGCCCTGAGTAGGTCCCCCTCACCAGATCCTCTCCAGCACAGTGCCCCCATTGCATCCAAATATGTTCCCCCTCTCCACAGCCTAAATCTAGGACACATCCACATCCTAAACCTGAACGGATCCCATCTGCATGTGTATCTCTACCCTGTTATGTTATACTGTACTTTGCATCCCTGAATACCGCTGACTATTGTATACAGTATGTGTGTGTGTGTGTATATATATATATATATATATATTAGTGATGTGCACCGGAAATTTTTCGGGTTTTGTGTTTTGGTTTTGGATTCGGTTCCGCGGCCGTGTATTGGATTTGGACGCATTTTGGCAAAACCTCAGCGAAAATTTTTTGTCGGATTCGGGTGTGTTTTGGATTCGGGTGTTCTTTTACAAAAACCCCTCAAAAACAGCTTAAATCATAGAATTTGGGGGTCATTTTGATCCCATAGTATTATTAACCTCAATAACCATAATTTCCACTCATTTCCAGTCTATTCTGAACACCTCACACCTCACAATATTATTTTTAGTCCTAAAATTTGCACCGAGGTCGCTGGATGACTAAGCTAAGCGACACAAGTGGCCGACACAAACACCTGGCCCATCTAGGAGTGGCACTGCAGTGTCAGACAGGATGGCAGATTAAAAAAATAGTCCCCAAACAGCACATGATGCAAAGAAAAAAAGAGGTGCAATGAGGTAGCTGTGTGACTAAGCTAAGCGACACAAGTGGCCGACACAAACACCTGGCCCATCTAGGAGTGGCACTGCAGTTTTCTAGCGAGAGGATGAGTGCTTCCATCCTCATGTGAATCTTAACCACTAGCCATGAACATAGGCCAGGGCCTCAGCCGTTCCTTGCCACTCCGTGTCGTAAATGGCATATTGGCAAGTTTACGCTTCTCATCAGACGCTTTTAATTTTGATTTTTGGGTCATTTTACTGAACTTTTTTTTAAGTATACTTGACGACACAGAGGTAGAGCAGTGGACTACTGTACCGTACTGCTATATATATACTGGTGGTCAGCAACATTCTGCACTGTCCTCGTATTATATACTGCGCACAACTAAAATGCAGCACAAGTATGGATGCATAGTATACTTGATGACACAGAGGTAGAGCAATGGACTACTGTACCGTACTGCTATATATATACTGGTGGTCACAGCAAAATTCTGCATTGTCCTCCTACTATGTACTGCGCACAATTAAAATGCAGCACAGGTATGGATGCATAGTATACTTGAAGACACAGAGGTAGAGCAATGGACTACTGTACCGTACTGCTATATATATACTGGTGGTCACAGCAAAATTCTGCACTGTCCTCCTACTATATACTGCGCACAACTAAAATGCAGCACAGGTATGGATGCATAGTATACTTGACGACACAGAGGTAGAGCAATGGACTACTGTACCGTACTGCTATATATATACTGGTGGTCACAGCAAAATTCTGCACTGTCCTCCTACTATATACTACAATGCAGCACAGATATGGAGCGTTTTTCAGGCAGAGAACGTAGATATTTTCAGCACACTGAGCACAGATATTTGCAGCACACTGAACACAGAAACTGAGAGAACGCAGCCACGTCCTCTCGCTATCATCTCCAAAGCACGAGTGAAAATGGCGGCGACGCGCGGCTCCTTATATAGAATACGAATCTCGCGAGAATCCGACAGCGGGATGATTACGTTTGGGGGCGTTCTGGTTAACCGAGCAAGGCGGGAAGATCCGAGGCTGCCTCGGACCCGTGTAAAATGGGTGAAGTTCGGGGGGGTTCGGATCCCGAGGAACCGAACCCGCTCATCACTATTATATAAAATATATACACACATACACCTGTGTGGCCAGCACTCCCTTTTTTAAATAATGTATCAATATCTATACATAATATATATATATATATATATATATATATAGAGAGAGAGAGAGAGAGAGAGAGGCTCCAAAAGCCCCATAATACATTCAGGTGATACTAAAATAATGTGAAAAGAGAGTGAAAACAGAAAACATCATTTTTCCCAGTAGTTTAGTAAAATTAATAGCCGAAAGTGAGAAAGTTAGCCAAACTGTTTCTAAACAAATCCTCACTGCCTCCTGCTATTATATGAAGCCGACTTTCATTGGGTTATCCGGACTCTGGGTCGATACCCATTAGGTCTACACCCTTTGGTCGACAGTGAATAGGTCGACACTAGAAATAGGTCGACACGACCATTAGGTCGACATGCAAAAAGGTCGACATGAGTTTTTCACATTTTTCTTTTTTTTTACTTTTTCATACTTTACGATCCACGTGGACTACAATTGGGAACGGTAACCTGTGCCGAGCGCAGCAGTAGCGGAGCGAGGCACCTTGCTTGAAGCATGGCGAGTGAAGCGAGCCATGCGAGGGGACACGGTGCACTTATTGGGGTTCCCGGTCACACCAAAAAAAACATGAAAAACTAATGTTGACCTTTTTTTCATGTCGACCTAATGGCCATGTCGACCTATTTCTAGTGTCGACCTAGCCACTGTCGAACAATAGGTGTTGACCTAATGGGTGTCGACCTAGACACTGTCGACCCTGAGTCCCATACCCCTTTCATTGTTTACAGTAAGGAGAAGGAAGCCAAATTGTAACTCTTCTTTCACTTTAAGCAGATAGCTACATTTGTAGCTGTGTAACATTACATTTATTATTATTATTATTATTATTATTATTATTATCATCCTATATTTATATCTCACCACCAGGGATCCGCAGCGCCCAATTACAGAGTACAGAAATGAAAACTCAAAACAGGACAATAGTGACTTACAGTTGAAGACAATATAGGACACAAGGGTTCCTGTATGAATGGTCGACCATGTTATGGTCGACAGTCATTAGGTCGACTACTATTGGTCGACATTGACATGGTCAACATTGACACATGGTCGACACATGAAAATGGTCGACACGTGAAATGTCGACACATGAAAAGGTCGACATGAGTTTTAAAAAAAAACCAATTGGTGTCGTTTTTTGCGTAAAGTGACTGGGAACCCCAATTAGTGCACCGCGTCCCCTCGCATGGCTCGCTTCGCTTGCCATGCTTCGGGCATGGTGCCTTCGCTCCGCTACCGCTTTGCTCGGCACAGATTACCGTTCCAATCGTAGTCCACGTGGATCGTAAAGTATGGAAAAGTTCCCCAAAAGAAAAAAAACGCATGTCAACCTTTTCATGTGTCGACCTTTCATGTGTCGGCCATTTTCATGTGTCGACCATGTGTCCATGTCGACCATGTCAATGTCGACCAATAGTGGTCAACCTAATGACTGTCGACCATAACATGGTCGACCATCTGAACGGATACCGTACACAAGTACAGGGTAAATAACACTGACATAAGTATCAGGGTGGCAGAAAACCGTGGGATTAGGTGCCGTTGAGAATGGTTTAAGTAAAAGAAGGATAAGCGCATGAGGGTTGAAGGCCCTGCTCGTGAAAGCTTACATGGATGTTCAATAGTGATACCTACCAGTTCAACTGAAGCTTATATCAGCTATTCATTTCCTTGTCATCCAGATACTGCTCAGCACTAACTACAGGTAGAAGCGAGGCTATACAGTATTGTGCACCATTGGGCTCTAAGGACAATTAACTTTATTGCAGCAATTTATACTGCAGTATAACATATATGTTGTCTGGTTTTCAAGGAAATACTTGATATTGATTTGTATAGTGTTTTGAAGAATAATGTTATGTATGCTCTGTTATACAGTAAGTTGTTAGATAATCTACTGAGGGGTCTATGTACTAAGCCGGCACATCAGGAGCATCCTACCACGGTTATTACTAAGACTTAGGGGGACATTTACTAAGCAGTGATAAGAGCGGAGAAGTGAGCCAGTGGAGAAGATGCCCCATCAACCAATCAGCAGCTCTGTATAATTTTATAGTATGCAAATTATAGATGTTACTTCAGTGCTGATTGGCTGCCATGGGCACTTCTCCACTGGCTCACTTCTCCGCTCTTATCACTGCTTAGTAAATGTCCCCCTAAGACTAGATCCATTAAAGACGGTGAATGAAAACTCACCCTCTCAGCGGAGATTTCTTTTACTCTTTTTCCGCATCTGGACGGGATTCTGCGCATGCACGAAACCCGTCCACCAATAAAAATTGCATCACAAGTTTGGTGAACTTTCACGTCCATCATGTGACCCCTCTGCCACACAGCCGCACGAGAAGAAGCCTGACCACATCACCCTGATGGCATAACTTCAATCAGAGAAAGAGGATAATGCCAGCAATTGAACGTGATGCTGGTGCTGGAGAAGACAGGAGCCGGTAAGTAACATCTGTGCTGCCATAGAAGCCTACAGTCTGTGCTGCCATAGAAGCCTATAGTGGTGCGAAAATAACAGAGAACCAGCAGACCAGCAGAGAAAATCCAATAGTAAATATTGAGAAGCACCCGTTCATTTTATGCAGCTAAACCCGATCAAAGTGCTGGGCGCGATCGTGAAAAAGTGACGTTTTGGTGCCTAAAGGTGATGAGCAGAAATGCGCAAAAAGTGACACGTTTAGGCCCTAAACAGGTCACTTTTTGCGCATTTCAGCTCATCACCGCTGAGTTTGTGAGTTGAAATGCAGAGACCAGCAACATCTCGCCCGAACGGAGCTACAATTGAATTGCTCTGTTTGAGCACCATCTAGCGGCTGCCAGCGGGATAAGAATTGAATATTGGGGGTCATTCCGACCCGATCGCTCGCTGCAGTTTGTCGCAGCACAGCGATCGGGTCGGAACTGCGCATGCACCGGCGCCACAGTGTGCCGGCACATGGCAGCTTTCGTTACCTAGCGATCGCCTCTGGCGCTAGGCGGGAGGGGGATGAACGGCGGCATTAAGCCACCGGTTAGGGGGAGTGGTCCGGCCAACGCAGGCGTGGCCAGACCGTTGGGGGGCGGGCCGCGGCGGCTGCGTGACGTCTCATGCAGCCGCTGCAGCCAGGGGGAGCGATGAGCAACTCCCGGCCAGCCGCAGGAGCTGCGCTGGCCGGGAGTTATGGGGGGCTGGCACTGACATGCGGGGCGGACTAGCCCTGTGCTGGGCGTCCCCCCGCATGTCTGAGTTAACAATCGTAGCTGTGCTAAATTTTGCACAGCTACGGTCAACTCGGAATGACCCCCATTGCCCAAAGAGTTGTGTCTACCTGCCCCATTGCAGTGACTAGTAAGGGCGTTAAACATGTGTGATGTCATCTGAAATCTGTAGATAAAGTCATATAAACTTGTTCTCCCACCACACGTTCATCAAATAAATAAATCAATCCTCCATTAGTATAATGCAGCATTCTAATCATAGTCTGACTAATTACAACTGGAGGTGATGTGCAGGGTGTGATATACAGTCTAACAGCGTTCCATAAATCAAGTGAAATCAAACAATGGTATTTATTGAGATAAGATAATCATAAATCACTACAATAGACCTACAGTGGAATTAGGTGCAGTCAATTTGGGCAATTTTATATTACAATAAATTATACCAGAAATAATATTAAAACAGGAGAGAAATTTTAGTATGACTAATGGCTAGATGAATGATTGCTGTGCTAAAGTAAAACCTATATATATATATATATATATATATACTGTATTTACCTTGGTGATACAGGTATCATAATGCAGGTCAGTTATTATTTTCATTGAAAAGATATTATTTATTATCTTCTATGTCAAATGAAGTAATATATGGGCACTACACATTAGACAGTGTGGTCATTTTTTAGAAAGTACGGTTTATATTATAAATTATAGCTGCAGTATAAGGGCTGCCTATATAATATAGATCTGGGAATCTAGACAATCAAGAACAAGGATAAAATCAGTAAAGGAGCTCACATGCAGCTGCTGGATATAAAATGAATAATATATTTAAATAGTTTAATACATAAAATACATAGAATACGTAAAAATATCTCATGACACAATCAGATCTCGCAGATTAGCCATATCACTAGATTTATAATGCTGTGGCCACATTCATAGAAAGCAATTAGAAAGTAAATCCCATTGCATTAGATGGAATTATGCTTGAGAACAAAGCGGTATTAAAATACCATTAATGGGTATGAGCAGGTGTAACACAGTGATGACTCTACTGGTGCTGCACTCTAAAGCTGGACAGATCAATGGCCCTCATTCCGAGTTGTTCGCTCGCAAGGCGATTTTAGCAGTATTGCACACGCTAAGCCGCCGCCTACTGGGAGTGAATCTTAGCTTCTTAAAATTGCGAACGAAAGATTCGCAATATTGCGATTACACGCCTCGTAGCAGTTTCTGAGTAGCTTCAGACTTACTCGGCATCTGCGATCAGTTCAGTGCTTATCGTTCCTGGTTTGACGTCACAAACACACCCAGCGTTCGCCCAGACACTCCTCCGTTTCTCCAGCCACTCCCGCGTTTTTTCCGGAAACGGTAGCGTTTTTTCCCACACGCCCATAAAACGGCCAGTTTCCGCCCAGTAACACCCATTTCCTGTCAATCACACTACGATCGCCTGAGCGAAGAAAAAGCCGTGAGTAAAAATCCAAACTTCATAGCAAATTTACTTGGCGCAGTCGCAGTGCGGACATTGCGCATGCGCACTAAGCGGAAAAACGCTGCGATGCGTAGAAATTTTCCGAGCGAACGACTCGGAATGACCTCCAATATACGACAGTCACCAGTTCACACACAGACCATACAAATGCCAGATAGTGGCCCTCATTCCGAGTTGTTCGCTCGCAAGGCGATTTTAGCAGTATTGCACACGCTAAGCCGCCGCCTACTGGGAGTGAATCTTAGCTTCTTAAAATTGCGAACGAAAGATTCGCAATATTGCGATTACACATCTCGTAGCAGTTTCAGAGTAGCTTCAGACTTACTCGGCATCTGCGATCAGTTCAGTGCTTATCGTTCCTGGTTTGACGTCACAAACACACCCAGCGTTCGCCCAGACACTCCTCCGTTTCTCCAGCCACTCCCGCGTTTTTTCCGGAAACGGTAGCGTTTTTTCCCACACGCCCATAAAACGGCCTGTTTCCGCCCAGTAACACCCATTTCCTGTCAATCACATTACGATCGCCAGAACGATGAAAAAGCCGTGAGTAAAAATCCAAACTTCATAGCAAATTTACTTGGCGCAGTCGCAGTGCGGACATTGCGCATGCGCACTAAGCGGAAAAACGCTGCGATGCGAAGAAATTTTCCGAGCGAACGACTCGGAATGACCTCCAGTGATCACACGTGTGCTCATCATTTTCCCAACAGACAAATGTCCTCCAGATGATGTACTGGTGGTTTTTATCAGTCCTCAAATGATGTTGCCAATTGTTATATATATATATATATATATATGTGGAAAACAAAAAGTGAGACTAGGCGCCTCCTAGTGTAGTATTGTATATAGGATGTAACCGTCACCCTTAGTGTCACCCTGTAAAATGGAAGTGTACCGTGTATGGTGGATTCCAACCACCTTTTTGAATAGCATAAGGTCACAATCTGAGCGACGTCATCAGTGGTGTCCTGGTAATGTTTCTCCCTCTTGTTACCACTTTATCTTCATAAGGTTAGCCCAGTGCGCTTTTTACCCCCTCAATCAATCTTGTTTGTCAGTCTGTAATATACTTATAGCGGCCTCTGTATGGTCCAAAAATCATTCAGACTGAGTTCCCTTTCTTTAGATGTTTTTGTTGGATGAGCCAGGTAATACATGGCAGGTCAGAGATTAAGACCTTGCAAAATGTGTTGTCTGTCCATCTATTCAACAGCCATTAAATGGGAAAGATAAAACATGTGACAGCACTCTGCTCTGCTTGGTACAGGTTACTGTTCTGAATTGTAGTTTACAGTCTCTGTCCTAACAGTTTCTCACGCTAGATCACGTCACCGTCCCTTTCTCACGTGATCTAGCGTGTGAAACTGTTAGGACAGAGACTGTAAACTACAATTCAGAACAGTAACCTGTACCAAGCAGAGCAGAGTGCTGTCACATGTTTTATCTTTCCCATTTAATGGCTGTTGAATAGATGGACAGACAACATATTTTGCAAGGTCTTAATCTCTGACCTGCCATGTATTACCTGGCTCATCCAACAAAAACATCTAAAGAAAGGGAACTCAGTCTGAATGATTTTTGGACCATACAGAGGCCGCTATAAATATATTACAGACTGACAAACAAGATTGATTGAGGGGGTAAAAAGCGCACTGGGCTAACTTTATGAAGATAAAGTGGTAACAAGAGGGAGAAACATTACCAGGACACCACTGATGACGTCGCTCAGATTGTGACCTTATGCTATTCAAAAAGGTGGTTGGAATTCCACCATACACGGTACACTTCCATTTTACAGGGTGACACTAAGGGTGACGGTTACATCCTATATACAATACTACACTAGGAGGCGCCTAGTCTCACTTTTTGTTTTCCAGATTCAAAATAGGTGTGCTTGAACAGCTAACCACTGGAGAAAAGGGCTGCCACCCCACAAAATAGGAAATTGGGGGAGTGTATTCTAGACATAGGAAAACGTATTACTGTGAAAGGAAATAGGTCGTTTTAAGAAGAATTCAGCGCCATTTACCACCACCACTTTTAGCATATATATATATATATATATATTTAAAAGTACAAAACTATAGTCCAAATGTACAATTCCACACCCCACATATGTCTCAGTAATGCGCAAAGTGGTGGTTTAGTCACATCTGAATCTAGGCAGTGCCACCGGGAAGGGGGGAGCAGGTACACTTTACCCGGGCCGGGCCGGTTGGGGGGCCCTAGAGAGTCCCGGGTCCCACTGCCATCTCCCGTGCTTCCCTGATGTAGACACTGGTGTGACCACATAGACCATACTGCTGTGTGCTGTGCTGGGGAGAGAGGCAGCTGCAGAAACAGTGTCCTCTCTCCATGCGTGACATGCAGGGGGCAAGTGATCACACCTCCCAGCCCCCTGCAGTTGTCCCCACCACCCCCTGATGCTCACCCGGTGCCCCCTGTCTAGCGTATGCGCCCGCTTTGCGGACGCACAAAATCTTTTTTTTTCAAATATTTCTAAAGGAGGGGGCTGGCCACACCTCCCTGCATTAGCCACACCCCTTCCAATTACCTGGGCCCAGCACAGCTGTTGGCGGCACTGGAAATATGTGATTCCACAATGCACTCCATGTCACCCAAACATGATGCTAAACTTATATGATGTGAGTGGATGCCGTAGAGGAAATTGTGGGATAACCTAGACCACTTTGCACATTATAAAGACTATATGTAAAATGTCAACATAATGAACATGTCAATATTTTGACCATGTCAAGAGTCTGGCTGTCGACATTCAGAACATGTCAACATTTTCAATGTCGATATATCATACCACACCTGTATGCCGGCACTAAACTACACTTGGTAAAGAAATTAATTAATAGAGTGCCAAAGGAGCTGATACTGTTGTGACCCCATGGTCCCTGCATTTGGCTTTCAGGGTACCTGGAACGTTTTTTTTCATGGTGCCTGCAGCCTGTCCCCTTATTGTGATGTCATGTCATCACATGTTTGGGGGAAGGACCAGCACAGGGTGATTTTCTGACCTGCTATGGCACTCAACTCAACTAACCTGTTAAAATGGTCTGGAGCAGTGTTTCCCAGATCCAGTCATCAGGGAACCCTGGCAGTGCATGTTTTCCATATTTTTAAGGATAATAGTGGGCTTAACATCATCCTTACCACGGATGCACTGTTTGGCTCTTGGTCCCCATATGGAGTTAAAGCAACATTGACATATTGGGGGAGATTCAAATGTTTGAAAAGTCGGTTGGGTGTCTGTGTTTTCCTGTCTATTAGATAGGAAAAAACAGACACCCAACTGACTTTTCAAACATTTGAATCTCCCCCTTACTGTTGTTCTACACACTGGATATTACAGCTAATTTCAATATTTCAAGATTCCTCCAATATTAAATGGCTTCACCCTGAGGTTTGGAGTATTAACCATTCTACTCACAATTTGGACCATGGTTGTCTTAACAGCATGGTAGGCCCTGGCCAAAGCAATGCACTGGATCCCCTACCCACCCATTCACATGGCCCAATTAAAACAAAATCATAACATGTCCCTCCTGTGGTCCTGCGCCGTCTCTCCACCATGCTTCCATAAACTGAATGGCTGTCAGTACTCTGACTGGTGGATGGCTCCAGCCATCCACCAATCAGCAGTGACAGCCATTTACTGTCTGACTGCAGGCTCAGAGGCAGGTAGAGAATGCTGTACTCTGATTGGCAGATGCCTCCAGCCATCCACTAGTCAGCATACTGAGAGCCATTCACTGTCTGACTGCAGGCTCAGAGGCAGGTAGAGAATGCTGTACTCTGATTGGTGGGTAGCTCCAGCCATCTACCAATCATCATGCTGTGACCACCAAAGGCCTTTATTGTGGGGCCCTGGGCAGCTGCTCAGTGTGCCTATAGGTTACGATGGCCCTCAGGAGCGATACTTCAAAGACCCCAGAGAAGTCACACCTGGGAACAAGACAACAGTGGATGCAAAATTCCTTTTGCCAACACACCTCACTAAAACGGAGTAGTGGTAAATATGTTACAGATAATCCATCATTCTAGCAGGATATTGCTGTGAGGGTAAACCCTAACGTTAGGTTATGTTACTGACATTAGGTATAAGAACTGGAACTCAATCACGTTGTTGGATTCTGCATGTGCATTAATCACAGCAACTAGAGATAAGCGGGTTCGGTTCCCTGAGAACCGAACCCGCCCGAACTTCACCACCCGAGGCCGGCTCGGGTTTTCCCACCTGGCTCAGAAACCAGTACGAGACAAAACGTCATCATCCCGCTGTCAGATTCTCGCGAGGTTTGGATTCCATAAAAGGAGCCGTGCATCTCCGCCATTTTCACTACGGAATTGGAGAGTGTAGAGAGAGAACGTGTCTACGTCCTCAGTGTCTTGCATTAGTTCAGTGGTAGTGTCTGGTGCTGCATCAGTCCAGTCACAGTGGTTGTGTCCTCTGATGCCATATGTCCAGTGCTGCTGTATAAGTCCAGTCCAGTGGTGCTGTGTTGTGCTGCATCAGTCCAGTGGTGGTGTCTTGTGCTGCATCAGTCCAGTCACAGTGGTTGTGTCCTCTGCTGCCATACGTCCAGTGCTGCTGTATAAGTCCAGTCTAGTGGCGCTGTGTTGTGCTGCATCAGTCCAGTCACAGTGGTGGTGTCCTCTGCTGACATATGTCCAGTGCTGCTGTATAAGTCCAGTCCATTGCAGTGGTGCTGTGTTATCCTGCATCAGTAAAGTGGTGGTGTCCCTGTGCTGCTGTATATGTCCAGTGGTACTGCCGTATATATGTCCAGTGATACTGCCATATATGTCCATTGATACTGCCATATATGTCCGGCGGTACTGCCGTATAAGTCCAGTGGTACTGCCGTATAATTTCAGTGATCCTGCCGTATAATTCTAGTGGTACTGGCGTATAAGTCCAGTGTTCCTGCCGTATAATTCCAGTGATACTGCCGTATAAATCCACTCAAGTGATACTGACATATATGTCCAGTGGTACTGCCGTATAAATCCAGTGGTACTGTCATATAATTCCAGTGATCCTGCCATATAATTACAGTGGTAATGGCGTGTAAGTGAAATCCCATCAACGTCGTCTGCCAAGGCCGATGCCCAATGTGATAGTAGAGGGCATGTAAAATCCAAAAAGTCAAAGTTCAGTAAAAGACCCCAAATAAATTGAAATGGTCTTAGGAGAAACGTAAACTTCCCAATATGCCATTTAAAACACGGAGTGGCAAGGAACGGCTAAGGCCCTGGCCTATGTTCATGACTAGTAGTTCAGCTTCACATGATGATGGAAGCCTTCATCCTCCCGCTAGAAAAATCATAAGAGTTAAGCTGGCAAAAGCACAGCAAAAAACTGTGCGTTCTTAGATGGTATCACAAATCCCCAAGGAGAGTCCAAGTGTGTCGGCGGTTGCGATGCCTGACCTTCCCAACACTGGACGGGAAGAGGTGGCACCTTCCACCATTTGCACACCCTCTGCAAGTGCTGGTGTTAGGTGCCGCGGTCCGCGGCGCCGCTCGGTCTGCTTCCGTGCGACGCTCACGGCCGCCGCACCTCCCTTCCTGCCCGCCCGGCGCCTAGCAACGCCAGGACGCCGTGCGCGCTGAGCCGCCGGGTCCCTGGCAACGCTGGGATGCCGTGCGCGCGTAGCCGCCGGACCCTTAGCAACGGGGACGCCACAGACGAACCGCGTTCCCCGTTGCTTCCTATCAATCAATACACCTGTTAGCTCTGGTCGTGCAGCAGGGCAGCTGCACGACATTACTAATTAAGCTTCGCTGCAGCTATTGGAGGGCTCCCTGTTATATTCTCCCTCATTACCTGGCACAGACGCCGGTGATAGCTTCCTGTATGCTGTTCCTGCCTTGTCACGTCTGTTCCTGGTCAGCTGTATCTGGTCGATCCTGCTCCCTGTGCTCCTGAGTCCTGGAGTTCTGAAGCCGGTCCTGGGAATCCTTCCTGTTCAAGTGAACCTGTTGCAGTCATCTGGGGGTTCTCGTTTGTTGGGGTTCTCTCCCGGTTTCGTGAGTAGCGGCTTCTGCCGCGTGTTGCGGCCTAGGCCGCTTAGTCCTTTTGGTACTTTTTGTATTGGTGGTTTTTGCGGAGGATTCCGCTTTTCACTGTCCTCCCCGGAACTCGGCGGTGCCGTGTGGGGGAGTGGACAGTGATATCTTTAGTTGTTCTTTTCCTTTGGCGGCGTGCCGCACATATATTTAGTTTTAGGGTAGTTAGTAGCCCCTAGCTTCTGTTTGCTTTAGTTAGAGGTCCCCTTGTTATTATCCTGTCTCGGTTCACGCTTTGTCTCACTCTAAGACCTGGGGGCATCGGAGTTGGGCAGACCTAATCCGCCCTTCAAACGCGGCTGCCGTGGGCCCAAGAAACCATAGTCAATCAGGCGTGAACTGACCACACGGGTGAAACAATGGAGGTAGGGTGCTAGGGGCTATTCCCATTCCCTCCCTATTTCAGCGTCACGTCCTGGTGCTCTGGACTCACTTCACAACTTCTTTCTAGTTCTGAGCATCAGGAACGTAACATTATCACCGGCCCGAAAACACACACAAAAAAAAAAGTTATTTGTATTTGGTGGGCTTTGAAATTCGGCCTCATGAATCCGGCAGTATTAGGACCGAATCCCAGCCAGCTTTTGGCCAACCAGATTCAGGAACTAACTCAGATGGTTCAGGATCTTACTCTTCGGGTGAGATCGCAGGAAGATCTTTTGCGAGCCTCCCCGAGTATGATTCCAGAACCAAAGATGCATCTACCTGACCATTTTTCGGGTAACCGAAAGGATTTTTTTAATTTCAAGGAAGCTTGTAAGCTTTATTTTCGTTTAAGGCCCCGATCCTCTTGTACTGAGTCTCAACGGGTCGGAAATGTGATGTCATTACTACAAGGCGATCCACAAACCTGGGCTTTTGGTCTAAAAGCCGATGATGTTGCCTTGCTATCTGTAGATGCCTTTTTTAAGTCCTTAGGCCTTTTGTATGATGACCCTGATAGAGAAGCGTCGGCTGAGAGCCACCTGCGTGCACTTAAGCAAAGGAAAAATCCAGCAGAGGCGTATTGTACCGAGTTTCGCCGTTGGTCGAACGACTGTGGCTGGAATGACCCGGCCCTGCGCAGTCAGTTTCGCCTCGGTTTGTCTGAAGTTATTAAAGACAGTCTCCTTCAGTATCCAGCTCCAGAGACTCTAGACAAACTCATGGAGCTTGCTATTAAAATTGATCGTCGTCTCCGGGAGCAGAGGGCTGAAAGAGGAGCTAGTTTCAGGCCTAGTCCATGTGTGTATACTTTCCCTGAGGACGTCGAGGAGCCCATGCAAATGGGTCTCTCCCGGCTGTCCCCAGAGGAAAGAACCAGAAGGCTAAATTCTGGTCTTTGCTTGTATTGTGGTGGCAAGGGACATGTCGCACGTAATTGCCCGAATAAGCAGGGAAACGCTCTGACCAAGTGAATAGTGAGGGGGTTCACTTGGGTCTGCAGTTAATCTCCTCTAATGATTCCTTATTAGTTCCTGTAAAAATTTCCTTTGATAGCCTCAATTCGTTGGTGTCGTCCTTTGTCGACAGTGGAGCTGCGGGAAATTTCATGGATCTTGGTTGGGCTCAGGCTTTGGGCGTTCCACAGATACCTATAGATAAACGTATCACCATGCACGGCTTGGATGGTGGTCCGCTTTCTAACGGGGTAATCACTCACCGCACACCTCCAGTACAACTGACAGTGGGGGCCCTACATTCAGAGAAAATCGAATTTTACCTTACCCATTGTCCGGCTGTCCCCGTAGTTCTGGGTCACCCCTGGCTTGCCTTTCATAATCCCACCATAGATTGGCAGTCTGGGGAGATTTCCCGATGGGGTCCCTTTTGTGTTAAGGAATGTATTTCCCGTCCAGTCCGGGTTGCGGCAGTCACCCCAGAACTTATTCCTTTGGAATATCAGGACTTTGCCGACGTTTTCTCCAAGGGTAATGCGGATATTCTGCCTCCTCATCGGTCCTATGACTGCGCTATTGACTTAGTTCCCGGTGCCTCTTTACGTAAGGGGAGACTATATGCCCTGTCTGGGCCGGAAACTACGGCAATGAATGATTATGTACAGGAGAGCCTAAAAAAAGGCTTCATTAGGCCCTCGAAATCTCCATTGAGTGCAGGGTTCTTTTTTGTTGAGAAAAAAGATGGGTCGCTCAGACCATGTATTGATTTTCGGGCTTTGAATAAAATCTCTGTTAAAAACACCTACCCCTTGCCACTGATTTCAGTACTATTTGATCAGCTCCGGACTGCCGTTATCTTTTCAAAGATCGATCTTAGAGGGGCTTACAATCTCATCCGAATTAAATCTGGGGATGAGTGGAAGACGGCTTTCAGCACACAGTCGGGACATTATGAATACCTGGTGATGCCGTTTGGGCTGTCAAATGCTCCTGCTGTATTTCAAGATCTCATTAACGACGTCCTTCGCGACTTTCTTGGAAAGTTCGTGGTCGTTTATTTAGATGACATTTTGATTTACTCCGAGTCTTTAGAACAACATATTACCCATGTGCGACTGGTCCTTCAGAAGTTACGGGAAAATCATTTACACGCCAAACTGGAGAAATGTGATTTCAACATCACAGAAGTGTCCTTCCTGGGGTATATTATTTCTCCTAAGGGGTTTTTCATGGAACCAAAAAAACTCCAGGCCATCCTAAATTGGGCACAACCCACGAACTTAAAAGCAATTCAGCGCTTTTTAGGGTTTGCAAATTACTATAGGCGTTTTATTCATACCTTCTCTGATCTGCCGCACATATATTTAGTTTTAGGGTAGTTAGTAGCCCCTAGCTTCTGTTTGCTTTAGTTAGAGGTCCCCTTGTTATTATCCTGTCTCGGTTCACGCTTTGTCTCACTCTAAGACCTGGGGGCATCGGAATTGGGCAGACCTAATCCGCCCTTCAAACGCGGCTGCCGTGGGCCCAAGAAACCATAGTCACTCAGGCGTGAAAGACCACACGGGTGAAACAACGGAGGTAGGGTGCTAGGGGCTATTCCCGTTCCCTCCCTATTTCAGCGTCACGTCCTGTTGCTCTGGACTCACTTCATAACTTCTTTCTAGTTCTGAGCATCAGGAACGTAACAGCTGGAAGGAGCACCCACAGTCCAGTTTCTGATATTCAAATTGAATGTGTCACTGTTGAAGTACACCACAATGAGGATATGGGTGTTGCTGGCGCTGAGGAGGAAGTTGACGATGAGGATTCTGATGGTGATGTGATTTGTTAAAGTCAGGCACCGTTAGGAGACTCCTGTTGTCCATGGGATGAAGAAGCCCATTGTGATGCCTGGACAAAATACCAAAAAAGCCACCTCTTTGGTGTGGAACTATTTCTCCACAAATCCAGACAACAGGTGTCAAGCGGTGTGTTGCTCTGTCAATCTGTAAAAAGTAGGGGTAAGGATGTTAACCACCTAGGAACATCCTCCCTTATACGTCACCTGCAGCGCATTCATCAGAAATCAATGTCAAGTTATGAAACTTTGGGTAAAAGCGTAAGTAGTCCACTGACACCTAAATCCCTTCTTCCTCTTGTATCCAAGCTCCTGCAAGCCACACCACCAACTCCCTCAACGTCAACTTCCTCCTCAGTCAGGCACGTCACTAGTCCTGCAGGCCATATCACTGGCAAGACTGAGGAGTCCTCTCCTAACTGGGATTCCTCCGGTTGCTGCCGCTACTATTGTTGCTGCTGGGAGTCGATCGTCATTCCAGAGGGGAAGTCGGAAGACCACTTGTACTACTTCAGCTAAGCAATTGACTGTCCAACAGTCCTTTGTGAGGTAGATGAAATATGACAGCAGTCATCCTTTTGCAAAGCGGATAACTGAGGCCTTGACAGCTATGTTGGTGTTAGACGTACGTCCGGTATCCGCCATTAGTTCAGTGGGATTTAGAGAATTGTTTGAGGTAGTGTGTCCCCGATACCAAATCCCATCTAGGTTCCACTTCGCTAGGCAAGCGATACCGAGAATGTACAGAGACGTCAGAAAAAGTGTCCTCAGTGCCCTAAAAAATGCAGTTGTACGGACATGTGGACAAGTGGAACAGGGCAGACTAAGAACTATATGACTGTGACAGCCCACTGGGTAGATGTATTGCCTCTTGCTGCAACAACAGCAGCGGCACCAGTAGCAGCATCTCGCAAACGCCAACTCGTTCCTAGGCAGGCTACGCTATGTATCACCGCTTTCCGTAAGAGGAACACCACTGACAACCTATTACGGAAATTGAGGAACATCATCGCACAATGGCTTACCCCAATTAGACTCTCCTGGGGATTTGTGATATCGGACAATGCCATCAATATTGTGCGTGCATTACATATGGGCAAATTCCAGCACGTCTTATGTTTTGCACATACAATTAATTTGGTGGTGCAGAATTTTTTGAAAAATGACAGGGGCGTGCAGGAGATGCTGTCGGTGGCCCGAAAAATTGCGGGCCACTTTTCGGCATTCGGCCACCGTGTGTCGAAGACTGGTTCGCCATCAAACACTCCTGAACCTGCCCTGCCATCACCTGAAGCAAGATGTGGTAACGAGGTGGAATTCAAGACTCTATATGCTTCAGAGGATGGAGGAGCAGCAAAAGGCCATTAAAGCCTATACATCCACCTACGATATAGGCAAAGGAAGGGGAATGCGCAGTGGAGAATGACTGACTCAAGCGCAGTGGAGAATGATTTCCGTCTTGTGCAAGGTTCTCCAACCCTTCAAACTTGCCACACGTGAATTCAGTTCAGACACTGCCAGCTTGAGTCAGGTCATTTCCCTCATCAGGCTTTTGCAGAAGCAGCTGGAGAAATTGAAGGAGGAGCTAAGATGGAGCGATTCCGCAAAGTATGTGGGACCTGTGGATGGAGCCCTTCATTTGCTTTGCCAGAGTTCAAAGGTGGTCAATCTGTTGAAATCAGAGCACTACATTTTGGCCACCGTGCTCGATCCTAGCTTTAAAGTCTACGTTGTATCTCTCTTTCCGGCAGACACAAGTCTGCACAGGTTCAAAGACCTGCTGGTGAGAAAATTGTCACCTCATGCAGAATGTGACCCGTCAACAGCTCCTCCTTCATTTTCTAATGCAACTGGGGCTGCGAGGAAAAGGATAAGATTTCCTAGCCCACCCACTGGCGGTGATGCAGGGCAGTCAGGAGCGAGTGCTGACATCTGGTCCGGACTGAAGGACCTGCCAATGATTACTGACATGTCTACTGTAACTGCATATGATTCTGTCACCATTGAAAGAATGGTGGAGGATTATATGAGTGACAGCATCCAAGTAGGCATGTCAGACAGTCCGTACGTATACTGGCAGGAAAAAGAGGCAATTTGGATGCCCTTGCACAAACTGGCTTTATTTTACCTAAATTGCCCCCCCCCCCTCCAGTTTGTACTCCGAAAGAGTGTTTAGTGCAGCCGGTAAACTTGTCAGCGATCGGCGTAGGAGGTTACTTCCACAAAATGTGGAGGTGATGATGTTCATTAAAGTGAATTATAAATTCCTCCGGGAAGACCTTTACCAGCAATTGCCTCCAGAAAGTACACAGGGACCTGTGATGGTGGATTCCAGTGGGGACGAATTAATACTCTGTGAGGAGGAGGATGTACACACTGAAAGGGGTGAGGAATCAGAGGATGAGGATGAGGTCGACATCTTGCCTCTGTAGAGCCAGTTTGTGCAAGGAGAGATTGATTGCTTCTTTTTTGGTGGGGGCCCAAACAAACCAGTCATTTCAGCCACAGTCGTGTGGCAGACCCTGTCGCTGAAATGATTGGTTTGTTAAAGTGTGCATGTCCTGTTTATACAACATAAGGGTGGGTGGGAGGGCCCAAGGACAATTCCATCTTGCACCTCTTTTTCTTCTTTGCATCTTGTGCTGTTTGGGGACTAGTTTCTTAAAGTGCCATCCTGTCTGACACTGCCGTACAACTCCAGGGGTACTAGCGTACAACTCTACGGGTACTGCCGTGTAAGTCCAGGGGTACTGCCGTACAAGTCCAGTCCAGTGGTGCTGTCTTGTTCTGCATCAGTCCAGTGGTGGTGTCTTGTTCTTCCATAACTCCAGTGGTGGTGTCCTGTGCTGTATATTGTATATTATTTACTCCAAATAAAAGGCTTATATACATTACTTATATTATTATACAAATCATTTTTACAGGGTTTGCCCTGTGAAGTGTAGGGCTATGCTTGCCTGTGCTGCATATTATTATGTGTGTGTGTGTGGTTTAAGGGTACGCTCTACTGTGCCACCAATATTGTGCGTGTATTACATCTGGGCAAATTCCAGCACGTCCCATGTTGTTTGTGCCGCACACTTGTGTCGCTTAGCTTAGTCATACAGCTACCTCATTGCACCTCTTGTACTTCTTTGCATGATGTGCTGTTTGGAGACTAGTTTTTTTTAAATGCCATCCTGTCTGCAACTACAGATGAGCGGGTTCGGTTTCTCTGAATCCGAACCCGCACGAACTTCATGTTTTTTTTCACGGGTCCGAGCGACTCGGATCTTCCCGCCTTGCTCGGTTAACCCGAGCGCGCCCGAACGTCATCATGACGCTGTCGGATTCTCGCGAGACTCGGATTCTATATAAGGAGCCGCGCGTCGCCGCCATTTTCACACGTGCATTGAGATTGATAGGGAGAGGACGTGGCTGGCGTCCTCTCCATTTAGATTAGGAGAGAGAGAGAGAGATTGACCTGAGGCTGATACTGTAGAAGAGAGTGCAGAGTTTAGTGACTGACCACAGTGACCACCAGCAGTGCAGTTGTTTTATTTAATATATCCGTTCTCTGCCTGAAAAAAACGGTACACACAGTGACTCAGTCACATACCATATCTGTGTGCACTGCTCAGCCCAGTGTGCTGCATGCCTGCATCATCTATGTATATATTATATATCTGACTGTGCTCAGCTCACACAGCTTATAATTGTGGGGGAGACTGGGGAGCACTGCAGTGCCAGTTATAGGTTATAGCAGGAGCCAGGAGTACAAGACAGTCACATACCATATCTGTGTGCACTGCTCAGCCCAGTGTGCTGCATCATCTATGTATATATTATATATCTGACTGTGCTCAGCTCACACAGCTTATAATTGTGGGGGAGACTGGGGAGCACTGCAGTGCCAGTTATAGGTTATAGCAGGAGCCAGGAGTACATATTATATTAAAATTAAACAGTGCACACTTTTGCTGCAGGAGTGCCACTGCCAGTGTGACTGACCAGTGACCTGACCACACTGACCACCAGTATAGTTAGTAGTATACTATATTGTGATTGCCTGAAAAAGTTAAACACTCGTCGTGTGACTTCACTTGTGTGGTGTTTTTTTTTTTATTCTATAAAAAACTCATTCTGCTGACAGACAGTGTCCAGCAGGTCCGTCATTATATAATATATATACCTGTCCGGCTGCAGTAGTGATATATATATATTTTTTATATCATTATTTATCATCCAGTCGCAGCAGACACAGTACGGTAGTTCACGGCTGTAGCTACCTCTGTGTCGGCACTCGGCAGTCAGTCCATAATTGTATACCACCTACCCGTGGTTTTTTTTTCTTTCTTCTTTATACATACATACTACTACATCTCTTTATCAACCAGTCTATATTAGCAGCAGACACAGTACAGTACAGTAGTTCACGGCTGTGGCTACCTCTGTGTCGGCACTCGGCAGTCCGTCCATAATTGTATACCACCTAACCGTGGTTTTTTTTTCTTTCTTCTTTATACATACATACTACGACATCTCTTTATCAACCAGTCTATATTAGCAGCAGACACAGTACAGTACGGTAGTTCACGGCTGTGGCTACCTCTGTGTCGGCACTCGGCAGTCCGTCCATAATTGTATACCACCTAATCGTGGTTTTTTTTTCTTTCTTCTTCATACATACATACTACGACATCTCTTTATCAACCAGTCTATATTAGCAGCAGACACAGTGCAGTACGGTAGTTCACGGCTGTGGCTACCTCTGTGTCGGCACTCGGCAGTCCGTCCATAATTGTATACCACCTAACCGTGGTTTTTTTTTCTTTCTTCTTTATACATACATACTACGACATCTCTTTATCAACCAGTCTATATTAGCAGCAGACACAGTACAGTACGGTAGTTCACGGCTGTGGCTACCTCTGTGTCGGCACTCGGCAGTCCGTCCATAATTGTATACCACCTAACCGTGGTTTTTTTTTCTTTCTTCTTCATACATACATACTACGACATCTCTTTATCAACCAGTCTATATTAGCAGCAGACACAGTACGGTAGTTCACGGCTGTAGCTACCTCTGTGTCGGCACTCGGCAGTCCGTCCATAATTGTATACTAGTATCCATCCATCTCCATTGTTTACCTGAGGTGCCTTTTAGTTGTGCCTATTAAAATATGGAGAACAAAAATGTTGAGGTTCCAAAATTAGGGAAAGATCAAGATCCACTTCCACCTCGTGCTGAAGCTGCTGCCACTAGTCATGGCCGAGACGATGAAATGCCAGCAACGTCGTCTGCCAAGGCCGATGCCCAATGTCATAGTACAGAGCATGTCAAATCCAAAACACCAAATATCAGTAAAAAAAGGACTCCAAAACCTAAAATAAAATTGTCGGAGGAGAAGCGTAAACTTGCCAATATGCCATTTACCACACGGAGTGGCAAGGAACGGCTGAGGCCCTGGCCTATGTTCATGGCTAGTGGTTCAGCTTCACATGAGGATGGAGGCACTCAGCCTCTCGCTAGAAAAATGAAAAGACTCAAGCTGGCAAAAGCAGTAGCACCGCAAAGAACTGTGCGTTCTTCGAAATCCCAAATCCACAAGGAGAGTCCAATTGTGTCGGTTGCGATGCCTGACCTTCCCAACACTGGACGTGAAGAGCATGCGCCTTCCACCATTTGCACGCCCCCTGCAAGTGCTGGAAGGAGCACCCGCAGTCCAGTTCCTGATAGTCAGATTGAAGATGTCAGTGTTGAAGTACACCTGGATGAGGAGGATATGGGTGTTGCTGGCGCTGGGGAGGAAATTGACAAGGAGGATTCTGATGGTTTGGTGGTTTGTTTAAGTCAGGCACCCGGGGAGACACCTGTTGTCCGTGGGAGGAATATGGCCGTTGACATGCCTGGTTAAAATACCAAAAAAATCAGCTCTTCGGTGTGGAACTATTTCAACAGAAATGCGGACAACAGGTGTCAAGCCGTGTGTTCCCTTTGTCAAGCTGTAATAAGTAGGGGTAAGGACGTTAACCACCTCGGAACATCCTCCCTTATACGTCACCTGCAGCGCATTCATAATAAGTCAGTGACAAGTTCAAAAACTTTGGGTGACAGCGGAAGCAGTCCACTGACCAGTAAATCCCTTCCTCTTGTAACCAAGCTCACGCAAACCACCCCACCAACTCCCTCAGTGTCAATTTCCTCCTTCCCCAGGAATGCCAATAGTCCTGCAGGCAATGTCACTGGCAATTCTGACGAGTCCTCTCCTGCCTGGGATTCCTCCGATGCATCCTTGCGTGTAACGCCTACTGCTGCTGGCGCTGCTGTTGTTGCTGCTGGGAGTCGATGGTCATCCCAGAGAGGAAGTCGTAAGCCCACTTGTACTACTTCCAGTAAGCAATTGACTGTTCAACAGTCCTTTGCGAGGAAGATGAAATATCACAGCAGTCATCCTGCTGCAAAGCGGATAACTGAGGCCTTGACAACTATGTTGGTGTTAGACGTGCGTCCGGTATCCGCCGTTAGTTCACAGGGAACTAGACAATTTATTGAGGCAGTGTGCCCCCGTTACCAAATACCATCTAGGTTCCACTTCTCTAGGCAGGCGATACCGAGAATGTACACGGACCTCAGAAAAAGACTCACCAGTGTCCTAAAAAATGCAGTTGTACCCAATGTCCACTTAACCACGGACATGTGGACAAGTGGAGCAGGGCAGGGTCAGGACTATATGACTGTGACAGCCCACTGGGTAGATGTATGGACTCCCGCCGCAAGAACAGCAGCGGCGGCACCAGTAGCAGCATCTCGCAAACGCCAACTCTTTCCTAGGCAGGCTACGCTTTGTATCACCGCTTTCCAGAATACGCACACAGCTGAAAACCTCTTACGGCAACTGAGGAAGATCATCGCGGAATGGCTTACCCCAATTGGACTCTCCTGTGGATTTGTGGCATCGGACAACGCCAGCAATATTGTGTGTGCATTAAATATGGGCAAATTCCAGCACGTCCCATGTTTTGCACATACCTTGAATTTGGTGGTGCAGAATTATTTAAAAAACGACAGGGGCGTGCAAGAGATGCTGTCGGTGGCCAGAAAAATTGCGGGACACTTTCGGCGTACAGGCACCACGTACAGAAGACTGGAGCACCACCAAAAACTACTGAACCTGCCCTGCCATCATCTGAAGCAAGAAGTGGTAACGAGGTGGAATTCAACCCTCTATATGCTTCAGAGGTTGGAGGAGCAGCAAAAGGCCATTCAAGCCTATACAATTGAGCACGATATAGGAGGTGGAATGCACCTGTCTCAAGCGCAGTGGAGAATGATTTCAACGTTGTGCAAGGTTCTGATGCCCTTTGAACTTGCCACACGTGAAGTCAGTTCAGACACTGCCAGCCTGAGTCAGGTCATTCCCCTCATCAGGCTTTTGCAGAAGAAGCTGGAGACATTGAAGGAGGAGCTAACACGGAGCGATTCCGCTAGGCATGTGGGACTTCTGGATGGAGCCCTTAATTCGCTTAACAAGGATTCACGGGTGGTCAATCTGTTGAAATCAGAGCACTACATTTTGGCCACCGTGCTCGATCCTAGATTTAAAGCCTACCTTGGATCTCTCTTTCCGGCAGACACAGGTCTGCTGGGGTTGAAAGACCTGCTGGTGACAAAATTGTCAAGTCAAGCGGAACGCGACCTGTCAACATCTCCTCCTTCACATTCTCCCGCAACTGGGGGTGCGAGGAAAAGGCTCAGAATTCCGAGCCCACCCGCTGGCGGTGATGCAGGGCAGTCTGGAGCGACTGCTGATGCTGACATCTGGTCCGGACTGAAGGACCTGACAACGATTACGGACATGTCGTCTACTGTCACTGCATATGATTCTCTCACCATTGAAAGAATGGTGGAGGATTATATGAGTGACCGCATCCAAGTAGGCACGTCACACAGTCCATACTTATACTGGCAGGAAAAAGAGGCAATTTGGAGGCCATTGCACAAACTGGCTTTATTCTACCTAAGTTGCCCTCCCACAAGTGTGTACTCCGAAAGAGTGTTTAGTGCCGCCGCTCACCTTGTCAGCAATCGGCGTACGAGGTTACATCCAGAAAATGTGGAGAAGATGATGTTCATTAAAATGAATTATAATCAATTCCTCCGCGGAGACATTGACCAGCAGCAATTGCCTCCACAAAGTACACAGGGAGCTGAGATGGTGGATTCCAGTGGGGACGAATTGATAATCTGTGAGGAGGGGGATGTACACGGTGATATATCGGAGGGTGATGATGAGGTGGACATCTTGCCTCTGTAGAGCCAGTTTGTGCAAGGAGAGATTAATTGCTTCTTTTTTGGGGGGGGTCCAAACCAACCCGTCATATCAGTCACAGTCGTGTGGCAGACCCTGTCACTGAAATGATGGGTTGGTTAAAGTGTGCATGTCCTGTTTTGTTTATACAACATAAGGGTGGGTGGGAGGGCCCAAGGACAATTCCATCTTGCACCTCTTTTTTCTTTTATTTTTCTTTGCGTCATGTGCTGTTTGGGGAGGGTTTTTTGGAAGGGACATCCTGCGTGACACTGCAGTGCCACTCCTAAATGGGCCCGGTGTTTGTGTCGGCCACTAGGGTCGCTAATCTTACTCACACAGTCAGCTACCTCATTGCGCCTCTTTTTTTCTTTGCGTCATGTGCTGATTGGGGAGGGTTTTTTGGAAGGGACATCCTGCGTGACACTGCAGTGCCACTCCTAAATGGGCCCGGTGTTTGTGTCGGCCACTAGGGTCGCTAATCTTACTCACACAGTCAGCTACCTCATTGCGCCTCTTTTTTTCTTTGCGTCATGTCCTGATTGGGGAGGGTTTTTTGGAAGGGACATCCTGCGTGACACTGCAGTGCCACTCCTAAATGGGCCCGGTGTTTGTGTCGGCCACTAGGGTCGCTAATCTTACTCACACAGTCAGCTACCTCATTGCGCCTCTTTTTTTCTTTGCGTTATGTGCTGATTGGGGAGGGTTTTTTGGAAGGGACATCCTGCGTGACACTGCAGTGCCACTCCTAAATGGGCCGGTGTTTGTGTCGGCCACTAGGGTCGCTAATCTTACTCACACAGTCAGCTACCTCATTGCGCCTCTTTTTTTCTTTGCGTCATGTGCTGATTGGGGAGGGTTTTTTGGAAGGGACATCCTGCGTGACACTGCAGTGCCACTCCTAAATGGGCCCGGTGTTTGTGTCGGCCACTAGGGTCGCTAATCTTACTCACACAGTCAGCTACCTCATTGCGCCTCTTTTTTTCTTTGCGTCATGTGCTGATTGGGGAGGGTTTTTTGGAAGGGACATCCTGCGTGACACTGCAGTGCCACTCCTAAATGGGCCCGGTGTTTGTGTCGGCCACTAGGGTCGCTAATCTTACTCACACAGTCAGCTACCTCATTGCGCCTCTTTTTTTCTTTGCGTCATGTGCTGATTGGGGAGGGTTTTTTGGAAGGGACATCCTGCGTGACACTGCAGTGCCACTCCTAAATGGGCCCGGTGTTTGTGTCGGCCACTAGGGTCGCTTATCTTACTCACACAGTCAGCTACCTCATTGCGCCTCTTTTTTTCTTTGCGTCATGTGCTGATTGGGGAGGGTTTTTTGGAAGGGACATCCTGCGTGACACTGCAGTGCCACTCCTAGATGGGCCAGGTGTTTGTGTCGGCCACTAGTGTCGCTTAGCTTAGTCATCCAGCGACCTTGGTGCAAATTTTAGGACTAAAAATAATATTGTGAGGTGTGAGGTATTCAGAATAGACTGAAAATGAGTGGAAATTATGGTTTTTGAGGTTAATAATAATATGGGATCAAAATGACCCCCAAATTCTATGATTTAAGCTGTTTTTTAGTGTTTTTTTAAAAAACACCCGAATCCAAAACACACCCGAATCCGACAAAAAAAATTCGGTGAGGTTTTGCCAAAACGCGGTCGAACCCAAAACACGGCCGCGGAACCGAACCCAAAACCAAAACACAAAACCCGAAAAATTTCAGGCGCTCATCTCTATCTGCAACTGCAGTGCCACTCCTAGATGGGCCAGGTGTTTGTGCTGACCACTTGGGTCGCTTAGCTTAGTCATCCAGTGACCTCGGTGCAACCTTTTGGCCTAAAAACAATATTGTGAGGTGTGAGGTGTTCAGAATAGACTGGAAATGAGTGGAAATGAATGTTATTGAGGTTAATAATACCGTAGGATCAAAATTACCCCCAAAATCTGTGATTTTAGCTGTTTTTATGTTGTTTTCAAAAATCATCCGGATCCAAAACCAAAACCAAAACACGAAAGGGTGGTTTTGGCAAAACCAATCCAGATCCAAAATACGAGCGGGGAACCAGAACCGAAACACAAAACACGAAAAGTGCCCGCCGCACATCTTTAACAGCAACAGCTGCAGAATTGACCTGCAAAGTTTATTTAGACAGGGTGGGTTATATATAAAGTGATAACAGTGTGTGATTGATATCGATGAGCTGATCCATCCCTTGTTTACATGAATTGATTCAGCCTTGCTGAATTATCGTTACATGCTGTTAGTATTGACAGACAGTATCTCCATTATATTACCCGGGAACAGATCCAGTTGACACTCTGAACTATTGCAGCTTTATGGTGTATTCGCTGTTTAATATCCTCTGCCTACGCCTTGATATCACCAGTAAATCTTCCATTAAAATAATCCCAGAAAATGCAAGGTTTATGCTTTTCCAAATTTGCATAATGTACCTGCGTTGCTGCGTTATGTTGCAGTGGCAAACGCAGGATTTGCATGGGGGGGTTTCCAGAACTGGTTGGAGCCAATCACGGGGGTGGGGACTGAGGTGACTCAGTATATGCTGGGTCCGTAAAACTAGTGTGTCTGTGTGTGTGTGTGTGTGTGTGTGTGTGTGTGTGTGTGTGTGTGTATATATACACACACACATACATATACACATATACATAGCATATTAAACATGCATACATATATATATATACATATATGTACACACACATACAGTACACATATATATACACATGTATGTATATATATATATATATATCACGTGTGTGTGTTTATATGTATGTATGTATTGTATATACATGTGTATATATGTATGCACATGGTTATATATGTACTATAATTAAAATAAAGTAAACTTTTATTGCACTTACAAGTGCCACCAGTAAGACAGCAGGCTGCAGAGGACTCTAGACAGCCATTAATAATACTCATGCAGCTAAAAAAAAAAAAAAAAAAAAATTTTTTTTTTTTTTTTTTTTTGTGGAGGGGGGTTTCTGGGTGCTCGGAAACCCCCCCCCTGGGTGCGCCTCTGTGTTGGAGGGGCGGAGGTGATACTGGTGATACCTGACAGGAGACAAAAAACATATCCCATACCTGTGACCAGCCAAGACTGAGCCAGACGGAGGTACTGAGAACACTGACGGTGAGTGTAGGCCAAGTAACCCGCTACAGCCCAGAAACATTCCTGTCCTGGGGATTCAAGGACCTGGTTTAATTATTCAAAAATAAGAAAACAATGAGCTGAGGTTTTGCTGTCACAAATTTTTGAATGAATTCTCTGACATCGGTATATCAAGTTGTAAATGTTGCAAGACACAATACAGAGATCATACTTCCGTGGACAATGCGATTTACACATCCACATTCTGTTGCTACTGTATATGAGCAAAAGCAGATATAAAATTGAAAGTGGCTGTGACTATGTCAACTTTAGGCAGGGTTAGCAATAAAATATGCAGTTAGTACACCAATTGCCCAAGCAAAAATACAATACAGAGATCTGCCCAGTGACCACCATAACATAAAGAGAGTATCACAGTGGCTGCCGTACATTACACTGATTGTCCCAGTGATCGCCGTTAAAATCACTGAGCATGCTAGTGAACATCATGTAGTACACTGAGCATCCCAGTGACCAACCTACAGTACAAAGAGCATTCTTGTGTCAGCTATACTGTCCATTGAGCACTCCACTGACCGCCATGTAGAATAAAAAGCATCCCAGTGATCAGCAAACAGTTCAAAGAGCACTCTAATGACCGCCATACAGTACAAAGAGCAAAGTAGTGACTGCCATACCATACTGAAAGAATCTTAGTGACCACAATGACTGACATATACTACAAACAGCATCCCAGCAACGGGTGTGGTATGAATTGATGACAGTCATCATGTTGACAGTAAACAGGTTGACAGGTTTGAACTGTTGATATACAACATGCCTACCCGGATCATTTGTTGACATGATGAAATGTCGACAAACCATCGCTGGTGTTCTAGAGGTCTCTTACCTTCTCCAGATAGCAGCAGCAGCTCCAGCAGCTTGTCCTGGCGGTGCTGTGAGAATCATTTCTGGAGTGGACCTCCGAAGCTGCAGCGTTCAGATTAGTTTTTCAACCCCTATCTCTAATCCTCCCCCTAGTGCCTAACCTTAACCGCCCTCCCCTCACAGCCTTTCCCTACCCATCTTGGTGGTGCCGAATCTTATCCGTCGGCATCTTGAAATGGTCATCAGGAGGAATCAGGGAGGTGGGTGCAGAGCTACACGCAGGATAGTAACTATTGTAGAACATTATGGGCCATATAGCAATATATTGTAGGAGACCCTAATGCTTATAGAGGCATCCCTCTCTCTGCAACCTCCTCCGCTGCTTAGTCTACACTGTACTTTATAAGTGGTCTATTTACTAAGCCTTGGGGAGAGATAAAGTAGAGAGAGAGAAAGTACCAGCCAATCAGCTGCTAACAGGCTGTGTTTGAAAAATGACAGGGGCTGGTTGGTTGACACTATTTTATCTCTCTCCGCTACATCTGTCTCTGAGGTTTAGTAAATACTAGAGACCAAACTCTTCAGTGAGAGTTACTTTGTTGATATATGACCTAATTTATTCTGGATTGCTGCTGTGAGTTTTCGCAATCAGCTCCTAACTGCGCAGGCGTATGCTGCGCACGCGCGTCGGACAACAACAAAGGGCATCGCACGGGCGTTCACAAGGTGATTGACAGGAGAAGGCTGTTTGCAGGTGGTAAGTAACTGCCCATTTTGTGGGAGTGTCCGGAAAAACGCAGGCGTGCTCAAGCGTTTTCAGGGAGGGTGTGTGACGTCAGCTCCGGCCCCGATCAGCCTGATTCTCATCGCACTGTATGAGTAAGTCCTGGGCTGAGCAGAGACTGCACATAGTGGATTTTTGCAGCTCGGCGTACACAAGCGAACGCACAATTGCACGGCGAATTTACACTCCCCCAGGAGGCGGAGACTATCTGAACGCTGGACAGCAAAGTTAGCAGCCCATCGATCAGATCTGAATCAACCCCTAGTTTTAAATAATCATAAAACTGTAGTTATTTTGCTGTTAATGTAACTTTTGGATGAGTCTTTAATCTGTTGAAGAAGAAATTTTACTCTGGATGACTCAGTGTTTATATTCATAAGAAATTGCCTCCAAAGTTCCTGCTAAATGCTAACTCCTCACACACCTAGTTATGGCTCTGCTGGGTGGTGCCCATTATCTAATTCTACTGTGAAAACTTATCTTTGATATTGATGTGTTTAGAGAAGCTGTTGCAGTGTATTTATTAACCAAGTTTCAGGTAGATATTTTTTCTCTGCATAAAGAAATTCTCTTTAAAATAAAATATTTAACCCTAACTGGTAAAGTACGATAACCAATTTATTACTTCACGCCAGGGGCGTATTTACCTATTGGCCAGGATGGCACTTGCCAGGGGCGCCAGCAGAGAAGGGGCGCCACCCAGCGGTGCCACCCATGGCCAGTAGTTCTCCTCCCCCATCCCGCGCCGGGTAGTTCCTCACCTCCTGTGACAGCCAGCAATGAACACAGCATGCAGCAGCGGCAGCCGCTGTAATTGGCGACGGAGTCCGGCACTGCAACGCTCTGCAAACAAGAAACTCTGCATAAACTACACCTTCCAGTAGCCCTTGCAAGCAGGCAGTGCCGTAACTAGGTGTGTGCGGAAGGGGCACCGCACATAGCGCTGCAAGATAGGGGGCGCTGTTGGTAGCACTTGTAAATTATCTATTTTAATTCCTTTTCACTTGCAGCTTTCTCCCTTTGTGAAACCCAGCATCTCCTGTCTGCCCCTGTCTCCTACCCTGACCCATTCTGTCTCTAATACCAATACAACATTCATGAACTCAACTTGAGATTTCTTTGTTAGTCAGTCCTTTATTACATTTCAAGATGCTGACATACCGGGATTCAAACCCGTTGCCTGTGTCATTGCAGTCAGACAATCTATTAATTGAGCTGTTGGCCCTGGCATAGAAAGCTAGAGAATTTTAAGCTAGAGAATTCTAACTATTTGAAGCTTACTTGTACTTTGTGAAAAACATTCAGCATTGCAGCTGAGCAGATCTATGTAGTGTGTGGCAGCAAGAGATTGGATGTGTGGCTGCACACTACATAGATCTGCTCAATTGCAATGCTGATTATTTTTTTATACAAAGCACCAGTAGCTTCATATAGTGTTCATAGTTTTAATGTAGGATCAAATAGCTCAATGAGTAGGGTGTGTGATTAGAATTCAACAGGTTATAGGTTTGAATCCTGGGTATGGCAGTATATTCAATACTGCCATACCCAGGATTTAATAAAGGGTATTGTAACTGAATAACAATGAGCTCTCAAATTAAGTGCATGAATGTGGTATAAAGAGGATTCTTGCTAAATGTGTGTGTAATATATACTGTATATATAATGTGGGAATGGGCATCATAACATGGGCTTTCTCTTTGTATCAATCTTGTCATGCCCCTTCCCCATGAGGCATGTACCTTATGCCCCTATTGGAAAAATGAGGAGGGGGCCAATTCTTTCAATGGCACCAGGCACCAAAAAGTCTAGTTACGGCTCTGGGCGCTACTGTGCGGTGTAATTTGAATAATGGAGACTACTGTGCAGCGGACTATAAATTGGCATTATTTTGTGGCCATGAAGCCTCGCTCCTATATTTTGCCTTATTCAAAATATGAATGGGAGGGGGGGGGGGGGGGGGGGGGGCGATGATATTTCTTGCACACAGTGCTAAAATGTCTAGTTACGGCACTGCAAGCAGGAGATCCTGGCAGCAAGGGCTACTGGGAGGTGTAATTACCCGGGGAAGGGTGGGGGGATAGAGGGGTTCAAGAATAATATTTATATATGTATATACATATATGTATATATCTGTGTGTATATTTTATATATATCTATATATGTACACTCCTATCAAACAGTAGCGGCACTCAGAGGAATTTGTAACAGAAAAACTGTATTTTACATCGAAACGATTCCCAACGTTTCGGGGCTCGCACACCCCTTTATCAAGGTGATAAAGGGGCGTGCGAGCCCCGAAACGTTGGGAATGGTTTGATGTGAAATACACAGTTTTTCTGTTACAAATTCCTCTGAGTGCCGCTACTGTTTGATAAGGAGTGTATGCAATCTATTCCAGAGGGCACCGGGGTCCATTTGACTTACAGAGGAAAGAATGCCAGTCCTACCAACAAATATATATATAGATATATATGTATGTATATATATATTTGAGATGAGCGGGTTCGGCTCTCAGAGAACCGAACCCCCCCGAACTTCACCATTCGAGTCCGGTTCCGAGACAGGTTCGGGTTTTCTCGCCTGACTCGGAAACCAGAACGAGGCAAAATGTCATAATCCCGCTGTCGGATTCTCGTGGGGTTTGGATTCCATATAAGGAACCGCGCGTCCCCTCCATTTTCAATTCGGCATTGGAGAGTGTACAGAGAGGACGTGTCTCCATTCTCTCCGTGTCCGTGGCTGGTGCTGAATCTGTCCAGTCACAGTGCTTGTGTCCTCTGCTGCCATAAGTCCAGTGCTATCCAGTGGTGCTGTGTTGTGCTGCATCAGTTCAGTGGTGGTGTGATGTGCTGCAGTGGCGGATTCGGAGGGGGGGGGGGGGGGTGCACCCAGGCACCCAGGCATGTGCCCCCCCCTGTCATTTAGGATACATTTTTTTATCCTTTATTTCTCACACGTCCTAGAGGATGCTGGGGTCCACTTCATGACCATGGGGTATAGACGGTTCCGCAGGAGCCATGGGCACTCTTAAGACTTTTCAATGGGTGTGAACTGGCTCCTCCCTCTATGCCCCTCCTCCAGACCCCAGTTTTATAAATGTGCCCAGGCAGACTGGATGCACTCTGAGGAGCTCTACTGAGTTTCTCTGAAAAGACTTATGTTAGGTTTGTTATTTTCAGGGAGAACTGCTGGCAACAGACTCCCTGCTTCGTGGGACTGAGGGGTCAGAAGTAGGAACCAACTTCCTGAAGAGTTTCATGGCTCTGCTTCTGGCTGACAGGACACCATTAGCTCCTGAAGGGAACTGAACGCTAGCCGTGTCTAGATGCTCACTCCCACAGCACGCCGTCACCCCCCTCACAGAGCCAGAAGTCAGAAGACAGGTGAGTAGAAGTAGACAGATCTTCTATCAAGAAAAGTGACGGCTGAGGTACAGCGCGGCTGGCGGGAGCGCAAAGCGCCATTGCTGCCCACACACACAGGCACTGCAGGGTGCAGGGCGCAGGGGGGGGCGCCCTGGGCAGCAAAAACACCTCTATAAACTGGCAAAAAGGGGGCATAAGATGCCCAGGTACAGCCCTACCCCCGCCAGTATAAATATTATGAAAAGTTTCTGAGGTAAAAAGGGCGGAGCTTCTTCCTCAGGCAGCCAGCACACTGCTCAGTGCCATTTTCTCTCTCTCTCCTCAGGCTGCAGAGAAATCGCTGGTCCTCCTTCGCTTCTGACTACAAGTATCAGGGTGCAAAACAGGGGGGGGGGCACAAGCGAATTTGGTGCTTTACAAGTGTGTTTTACTGTGTAAAAAGCGCTGCATGTCAGTGGGCATTCTGTGTTCACAGGCATTAGATACTGGCGCTGAGGTTGTGAACTGGCTGCTCCTAAACTGTGTCCCTCTGACAGATTTTACTGTGGGTCTGTCCCCTAATAAGTCCCAGTGTGTCTGTGTGTGTGTTGTACACGTGTGTAAGACATGTCAGAGGCAGGGAGTTCCTCCCCGGAGGAAACCATTTTAGGGACACAGAAGTGTAATGTGGTGGCGCTGCCGGCACACCAAGAGCATGCATGGGTGAAAGAAATACGTGATAGTATGCATCATATCAATAGGAGATTAGATAAGTCTGAATCTCATGCTGAGTGCTGGAGAAAATCTGTGGAAGATGTGATTTTTCAGGGCTCTGTTCTTCCATCCGCAGGCGACCCCTCTGGGTCACATAAGAGACCATTTGCAAATATTGTGAATACTGATACCGACACGGACACTGATTCTTGTGTCGACGATAGTGACTCCAGGGAAATAGATCATAAATTGGGAAAAAATATACAATATATGATTGTGGCTATAAGGGAAGTTCTGGAAGTCATGGAAACCACTCCTGTACCTCAGGAGAAGGCTTATTTCTATAAAGAAAAGAAATCTAAGGTCACTTTCCCTTAATACACTCTTTGAAGGGATGTGGGTGAATCCCGAAAATAAATTTCGTATTCCCAAGAGAATTCAGATAGCTTATCCTTTCCCGGTGGAGGACAGGAAAAAATGGGAGTCACCCCCTGTGTTAGACAGTGCACTGTCCAGGTTGGCAAAGAAGGTAATTCTCCCTGCACCTGGCACGGCTTCACTAAAAGAGCCGGCAGACCGAAAGATGGAAACTACATTGAAATCCATTTATGTTGCCAATGGTACGCTGCTCAGCCCTCAATTGCTTGCGCGTGGGTGAGTCGCGCTATTGAAAAATGGTCAGAAAGCGTGTCTTCAGAAATTGACACGATTGATAAAGATGTGATACTCCCTAAGTTAGGGAATATCAAAGACGCTGCCGCATACAGTACATGTAGAAGCGATGAAAGATATTGGACTCTTGAGTTCACAAGCCGCTACCATGGCAGTATCGGCTCGGCGGGCATTGTGGATTCGCCAGTGGAACGCGGATGCAGATTTCAAAAGAAATATGGGGGCTCTCCCATATAAAGGTGAGGCCTTGTTTGGCGATGGACTGGATGCATTAGTCTCGGTGGCTACCGCAGGTAAGTCAACATTTTTGCCCTCTGCGCCTGCACCGTCAAAAAAGACATATCACCCGCACATGCAGTCCTTTCGGCCCAATAAATACAAAAAAGCGAGAGGTTCCCCCTTCTTTGCGGGTAGGGGAAGGGGAAAGGGAAAGAAGTCCGCAGCAGCTTCAGGTTCCCAGGAGCAGAAGTCTAACCCTACTTCTGCCAAATCTTCAGCATGGCGCTGGGGCTCCTTTGCGGGAGGCCGCTCGGGTGAGGGCACGTCTCAAACTGTTCAGCCAAGGTTGGATTCTGTCTGACCTGGATCCCTGGGTGTTGCAAATAGTGTCCCAGGGATACAAGCTGGAATTTCAAGACGTTCCCCCATGCCGATTTTTCAAATCGACCTTGCCAGCTTCTGTTCCAGAAAGGGAAGCAGTAACAGCGGCAATCTAAAAATTATGTCAGGATCAGGTCATAGTCCTGGTACCTTTGTCACAACAAGGGGAAGGGTTTTATTCAAGCCTTTTTGTAGTTCTGAAGCTGGACGGCTCGGTCAGACCGATCCTAAAACTGAAAAATATGAATCTCTACTTGAAACGATTCAAGTTCAAAATGGAATCACTGAGGGCAGTGATTTCCAGTCTGGAGGAGGAGACTACATGGTGTTGGTAGACATAATAGATGTTTACCTGCATGTTCCCATTTATTCTCCTCACCAGGCTTATCTGAGATTCGCGGTTCAGGATTGCCATTACCAATTCCAGACGTTACCTTTTGGTCTCTCCACGGCGCCGAGGGTATTCACCAAGGTGATGGCGGAGATGATGGTTCTGTTTCAAAAAGGAGTCAATATAATTTCTTATCTAGACGATCTCCTGATAAAGGCGAGATCCAGGGAGCAGTTGTTACAAAACATCACACTCTCCCTGTCAATACTCCAACAACACGGTTGGATCATAAATTATCCAAAGTCACAGTTGGAACCGACGACAAGATTGTCTTTTCTCGGGATGATTCTGGACACAGAAGTTCAGAGAGTATTTCTTCCGGTGGAAAAGCCTCTGGAAATCCGGAAAATGGTAAAACAGATATTGAAACCATAGAGTGTGTCGATCCATCAGTGCATTCGGTTGTTGGGGAAGATGGTGGCGGCCTACAAGGCCATACAGTTTGGCAGGTTCCATGCCAGGGTATTCCAGTGGGACCTGTTGGACAAGTGGTCGGGATCCCACCTACACAGGCACCGGAAGATAATCCTGTTGTCAAAAGCCAGGATTTCGCTCCTGTGGTGGCTACACAGTTCTCACCTACTAGAGGGACGCAGGTTCGGGATTCAGGACTGGCTCCTGGTAACCACAGATGCAAGTCTCTGAGGCTGGGGAGCTGTCACTCAGGGAGAAAGCTTCCAGGGAAAATGGTCAAGTCAGGAAGCCTGCCTTCACATAAACGTGCTGGAATTGAGAGCCATTTACAATGGCCTTCAACAAGCGGTACATCTTCTTCAAGATCATCCCATGCAGATCCAGTCGGACAATGTAACAGCAGTCGAGTACATAAACAGGCAGGGCGGAACGAAAAGCAGAGCGGCAATGGCAGAGGTGACGAAGATCCTCCGCTGGGCAGAAAGACATGTAAAGGCTCTGTCGGCAATTTTCATTCCGGGAGAAGTAAACTGGGAAGCAGACTTCCTCAGCAGACACGATCTCCATCCAGGAGAGTGGGGCCTACACCAAGAAGTCTTCACAGAGGTGACAAGTCTTTGGGGAGTTCCTCAAGAAGACATGATGGCATCTCGTCTCAACAAGAAGCTTCAGAAATATTGTTCCAGGTCGAGAGACCCTCAAGCAATAGCAGTGGATGCGCTGGTGGCCCAGTGGGTGTCGGTCGGTGTATGTCTTTCCTCCACTTCCGCTGATCACAAAAATGCTCAGGATCATAAGAAGAACAAGAGTTCGAGCAATCTTCATTGCCCCAGACTGGCCAAGGAAGGCTTGGTACCCAGATCTTCAGGAGTTGCTCATAGAAGATCCTCGGCCTCTTCCTCTTCGCGAGGACCTGCTGCAGCAGGGGCCGTGCATGTATCAAGACTACCTACGTTTGATGGCATGGCTGCTGAGCGCCAGATCCTAGCCCGAAAGGGTGTTCCCAAGGAAGTCATCCCCACCCTTATTCAGGCCAGGAAAGGAGTAACGTCAAAACATTACCACCGTATTTAGAGAAAATATGTGTCTTGGTGCGAATCCAAGAAGGCTCCTACGGAAGAGTTTGAGTTGGCACGTTTTCTCTATTTTCTGAAGACTGGTGTGGAGGCGGGCCTACGATTGGGATCAATCAAGGTCCAGATTTCGGCCTTGTCAGTGTTCTTCCAAAAACAATTGGCCTCTCTTCCAGAGGTTCAGACCTTCGTGAAAGGGGTTCTGCACATCCAGCCTCCATTTGTGCCTCCAGTGGCACCATGGCACCTTAACGTGGTGTTGCAGTTCCTTCAATCAGATTGGTTTGAGCCTCTACAAGAGATAGAGTTGAAGTTTCTCACTTGGAAAGTGGTGATGCTTTTGGCATTGGCATCCACGCGGCGGGTGTCTGAATTGGGGGCCTTGTCTCACAAGAGCCCTTACCTGATCTTCCATGAAGATAGGGCAGAGTTGAGGACTCGTCAACATTTTCTTCCGAAGGTGGTTTCCTCTTTCCATATAAACCAACCTATTGTGGTGCCAGTAGTTACTGACACGTTCACTGAGTCAAAGTCTCTAGATGTGGTTAGGGCTTTGAAGATTTATGTCGCTAGAAAAAGCTTGAATACGAAAAACAGTCTTTGTTTGTCCTGTATGCTCCCAACAAGATTGGGTGTCCTGCTTCCAAGCAGACTATTGCGCGTTGGATCAGAAGTACGATTCAGCGCGCTCATACTACGGCTGGATTGCCGTTACCGACGTCGGTGAAGGCCCATTCCACTAGGAAGGCGGGCTCATCCTGGGCGGCTGCCCGGGGGGTCTCGGCATTGCAACTTTGCCGAGCAGCTACTTGGTCTGGGTCAAACACATTTGCTAAATTCTACAAGTTTGACACCTTGGGCGATGAAGACCTCAAGTTCGGTCAATCGGTGCTTCAGGGTCATCCGTACTCTCCCACCCGTACTGGAGCTTTGGTATAAACACCATGGTCATGAAGTGGACCTCAGCATCCTCTAGGATGTATGAGAAAACAGGATTTTGATACCTACCGGTAAACCCTTTTCTCCTAGTCCGTAGAGGATGCTGGGCGCCCGTCCAAGTGCGTACTTTACCTGCAGTTTTGTTTATTAGAGTTACACAAGTTGTGTTATATTAGTTTCAGCATGTTGCTGTAATTGGTTCATGCCTGTTGGCGTGTGTTATGTTGAATGCCATGCAGTGCGGCAAGGTTGAGGTGTGAGCTGGTATGTATCTCACCACTAGTTTAAAGAAAATCCTTTCCTCGAAATGTCCGTCTTCCTGGGCACAGTTCCTATAACTGGGGTCTGGAGGAGGGGCATAGAGGGAGGAGCCAGTTCACACCCATTGAAAAGTCTTAAGAGTGCCCATGGCTCCTGCGGAACTGTCTATACCCCATGGTCATGAAGTGGACCCCAGCACCCTCTACGGACTAGGAGAAAAGGATTTACCGGTAGGTATCAAAATCCTGTTTTACATTCACTATTGGCCCCGAAACCATTAGCGTGTCACCCGGCACCCGGTCACTAGGCAGCTGGCCGCACAGCAACAAGAGCGGAGTGGCACGGTCGTGGGGGATGGTATGATTTCAGAGGTTGCCGAGAGGTCAACCTCCTTCTACCTCCCCTCAGTCAGGCTACTGCTGCCGAGTCCCGCCACTGCCCATAACCGGCAGAGTGACAGGGAGAAGCCTTCGCCTCTAGCAGCTCCAGCGTTCCGTGTCACGCAGGCCGGGTGCCGGGCAGCTTAAACTCACTTGACTCCTCCTGCTGTTCAGGGCATGAAACTCCACCTCACTCCATGCCCCGACACTTGCTCTTCCGGCTGGAGACCCCGTTTGACCATGGAGCCAGAACAGGCGTCTTCTCCTCCGGCTCCCCCGTTCCGTCCGCTGACAGTGAGAGTGGTGTCCCCAGCAACCAGCAGCGCAGAGGGGTGAGTAGGCCTGAGGGAGGATGAGAGGGCATCTACAAAGCTGAAGTGGATCATTGGTAATACTGTATGGGGAGAAATGTCACAGTGGGAGGGGGGTCCTCTGTGCTTGGGGAAGATGATGTATCTGGAGGTAGGGGGGTCTTCTGACGTGAGGTATATAATGGAGTTGGGGGAACTGTGATGTGATGAACTGCAGAGAGTGCATTGGAGTGGGGTAGTCATTGAAGGGTGGGTAGGGGTGCTCTGCCCAGTCCTGGTTACAGACTCTCACCCTGTCACCCACAACATCTGCCCCACAGACAATCACCCTGTGCCATATCAGACTAGTCCCCTCGCACTCATCCTGTCCCATACCAGACCTGCACCCGCACACTCACCCTGTCCCCTGCCAGACCTGTCCCCGCACACTCACCTTCTCCCCTACCACACCTGTCCCTGCACACTAACCCTGTCCCCTACCACACCTGTCCCTGCACACTCACCCTGTCCCCTACTAGACCTATCCCCACACACCAACCCTGTACCCTACCAAACCTGTCCCCACACACTCACTGTGTCTCCTACCAGATCTGTCAATGCACACTCACCCTGTCCCCTACCAATCCTGTCCCTGCACACTCACCCTGTCCCCTACCAAACCTGTTCCCACACACTCACCCTGTCCCTGCCCAGACCTGTCATTGCATACTCACCATGTCACCCACCAGACCTGTATTCCATGCCCCCAGCGTGATAAAATGAGGTTTTGGCTTGTGGGTACGGAATTCCCTGTGAGGCCACACCCACCTTCCCAGGAGTTCGCACAAAAGAACAACCTTCCCCCGTGGGACTCTGGAGAGGTAAATGATTAAACATGAGTGCAGGGTGGGTGGCGTGGTCCCCCCTGGAACCATATGCCATTGCACCCATTATAGAAACACGTGTCCCTAAATCAGGCCCAAAGCCTGTATACTTACTGGGGATGATGCAGCATTGACCGTGTTTGTGCATCATATCTTGCTTGTGTTTGCGATGCGCATGCTCAGAAAACTCGGCTTTACAGAGTCGTACGCAGTTTGGTCAAACAGGCAGAACTGGGGTGCAAAGAGACGTACCCACTTAGGCAAATTTCAGTGATGGCGTTCTGCATCTGCTACCCTACAGGCCTGCAAATATTTACAAATGCGCCTACTAGGGAGGTGCATGAATGCACTGATGGTGATGGCGTTAAAATAGCCGCATACAGTATGTCCTATGGAAAATTGTGCGTTCTTTTTATAAAAGTCCCCCTATCACAATGAACAAAAAGCTGCTTTCAGATTCATAATATAAAAAGTCATATTTTTATGGTAATAATCAAAGTGTATGAATTTAAATAATATAGTTCCGATATCTTCCGATGATATTTTTACAGATTAACCTTATTTATCCGGCCTTATTGTGGTAAGTGCCCTGGTGGTCATTCCAAGTTGATCGCTAGCTGCAACCGTTCGCTGTGCAGCGATGATGCAAAAAAACAGCACTTCTGCGCATTACAACGAACGATGTAGTTTCACACAGGATTTAGCAAAGCTTTTCAGTCGCACTGCTGGCCGCAGAGTGATTGACATGAAGTGGGCATTTCTGGGTGTGAACTGACCGTTTTCAGGGAGTGTTCGAAAAAATGCAGGCGTGCCAGGAAAAACGCAGGCGTGGCTGGGCGAACGCAGGGCGTGTTCGTGACGTCAAAACAGGAACTGAATAGTCTGAAGTGATCGCAAGCAGTGAGTAGGTTTAGAGCTACTCTGAAACTGCACAAAAATAACTTTGTAGCCGCTAGCGAGCAAACAACTCGGAATGACCCCCCCCCCCCCCCGTTCCAAGGAAATACTATAAATGTAATATTAACTAGCGAGGGGCTGTGAGTCATGGGAGCTCTTACACAATGGCCCTCATGCCGACTCAGGTGAAATGCTACTTAAAGCTATAACACCCGCACAGGTAAAACACTGTAAGTACAGTGGCCCTCATTCCGAGTTGTTCGCTCGCTAGCTGCTTTTAGCAGCATTGCACACGCTAAGCCGCCGCCCTCTGGGAGTGTATCTTAGCATAGCAGAATTGCGAACGAAAGATTAGCAGAATTGCGAATAGAAAATTCTTAGCAGTTTCTGAGTAGCTCGAGACCTACTCCTACACTGCGATCAGCTCAGCCCGTTTCGTTTCTGGTTTGACGTCACAAACACGCCCTGCGTTCGGCCAGCCACTCCCCCGTTTCTCCAGACACTCCCGCGTTTTATCCTGGCACGCCTGCGTTTTTCCGCACACTCCCAGGAAACGGTCAGTTTCCGTCCAGAAACACCCACTTCCTGTCAATCACACTCCGATCACTACAACGATGAAAATTCTTCGTTCGAACGTGAGTAAATCTACTAAGTTTTGTGCTAAAATACTTAGCGCATCCGTACTGCGTACCATGCCCATGCGCATTTTCGCCTTAATTGCTCTGTTGCGAAAATCGGCAACGAGTGAACAACTCGGAATGACCCCCAATATTCCATAGAAAACCAGACACTGCCTGTGATATTCAGGGGAACCCGCAGCTCTGCACATCAGTAACAGACTGCAGATAACATTTGGAAATATATAGTAAAAGGCGCCATTGGGCTAATTTATAGCAGCCGCTCAATATTAGGAAAGTAAATAATTTACAAGACCTCATCTTCCATGCATGCCCTCACACGGAGCAAACAGTGTTATCTATTGACCCAAACTTTGGCATTCTGACCCATTGGTCAATAAACAGGATATAACGTCTTGTTGTCCAATGTTCAGGAGCTGATGTCACATGATCAATATTTTGTAGCGGGAGGTGAATAGCACAGTGTAAGGGATGACATTTACTGTATTATTTAACTGGCTTTTTCCCTGATAAAAAATGATCCAGTCTGACTTTAGAGGAAGGCGGTGGGGGCCTCAGGCAGCGGGGGGCCCACCGTGTATTTGCCCATCTGATAAGAGGCTTTCCTGGCAAACTACTCTCCCTGGGTTATGGTAGGTTAAGTTGACATTCATAATGTCAACATGAGAATGGCCGTTATGTCGACGCTGACCATGTTGACATGTTCATAATGCTGACATTCAGTATGAAGTGACATTCAGCATGCTGACATGGTCAAAATGTTTACACTGTGGGTTTTTTACGGTGTGTCTATTTCTAACTGTTAAAGGCCCCATACACTAGAACGATAATGCCCGATTTCATCCGATTTCAACCATTCAGCCTGATATATCGGATGAAATCTGGCATTTTGGAGGTGTTTCCGATACGATCCTATGCGCGTTCCCGTGAGCATCAGATCGGATGCTCCAGATTGAATGTGCTGCACATTCAATCACGTCCGACCCAGCAGACATGGCTTGGGATCGCCCAGGATCGCCCAAGATACATTGTATGCAAAAGGACAGCATACAATGTATCTTGGGTGATTCTGCCCCCCGGGAGGCTGCCGGGGGTGATCGCCTGCGACATGTCAGACGGACATGTCGCGTAAGTGTATGGGGCCTTTTACTCTAATCCAGTGGTCCTCAGGACCCCCCACGGTTCACGTTTTCCATGTCACCCAGCAGCTGCACTGTGTATTCCCAACTGTCACATTTTAAAAATCTACAGGTGACCTGCAAAACGTGAACCGTGTGCGGTCCTGAGGACCGAGTTTGAGAACCTGTGCTCTAATCATATTGCTTAACCTAACCGTAATTTCAACCCTAACCTTTAAACCTAACCCTAGCTCTTAAGGAGTCCATACATCAGGCAGGTGTCAGGGCAATTACCCCTGCCTCTGATGCCTGGGTTGGGGGATCGGGAAAATCCAACATGTTGAAAATCCTCAATTCACCGATTCTGACCAAACAATGGGTATTTTTAACTTGCTGTTTTTTGACGACTCCCCGATGGATCACCAATTATTGATGTCCGCCGATCTCTGTTTTTGAAAACCAATTAGCAGACACTGTATGATTAACATCAGGGAATGGTCCAGCTGATGGGAAATTGACCAGCATTTCATATGTTGACACTTTCCAGGTGTTGGCGTTGAAATGTCAAAATTCTAGTGTCATCATTTTGAATTTCGATATTGTCAATGTCCAGGAGTCTTCCTGAGGGGGTTTTAAAGACATCGTGCCAATTTTCTATATGAGAGATGCGGTCAGTTTGTTCCTATTGCAGAAGCACATCAATAAAGTCTCAACTTGCAACTCAGACATAGCTGGGCTGAACGTTCTCGGATAGGGGAAGTTCAGTAAAGGGTGTGTCAACAGAACTGTGGCTGAGCGTCTAAGACAGACTGCGAGACCAGGAGACACATGGGGCGTGACCAAGTACTGGAAGGCATCACCACGAGCCACCAGAAAAAAAAAAGGAAAAAATACTAAACCAGGGCCACAAAATGCAGGGGGCCGCACCCCCAGACAATGCTCAGCCTGGGCATTGTAATTACTACCCACTCTCTCTCCTCTTTTGTGCCCCTGACTGTGGGCTATGCAGAGCTGGACAGATGCGTAATTACTGTACTCTTGTTTCTAGGTGTATCCATAGTACCCAGTATAAGCTGATGATGATTAGTATAAAACTAGTGGCCGCTTAAGCAAGGGGGGGCCCATGTGCAGTCTCTATGCGGCCTGCCCCCTCTCCCCGGGGCAGGTTTCTGGTAGCACTGATTGGTGTAATGCCAATCACTGGGTGTGATTATATTACTATTACTAATATTACTAATAATTATATATTATTAATATTACTAGGACTCTGTGTGAGGGCAGGTGTCGTTTTCCGCTCCAGGTTCATTAATGTATGCCCTTAATCGGGCACTAGTGAGGCCTATCTGTGATCAAGAGATCTATTTACTAAGCCTTGGAGAGAGATAAAGTAGACAGAGATAAAGTACCAGCCAGTCAGCTCCTAACTGTCATTTTTCGAACACAGCCTGTAACGTGGCAGTTATGGAGCTGGTACTTTATCTCCTTCCAAAGCTTAGTAAATAGACCCCAGAGTCTTTAAAAAGACAAAATCATCATATCGCTTGTTTCAAGGGATTAGTGTAGTGGTCGCCAACCTATAGCTCGCGAGCTACCGGAAGCTCGCGGTCGTAATTTGTGTTGCTTGCCTTACAGCAATCACCTGCTGGCGTTGACAGACACCGGCCAGCAGCCTTCTCGTTTCCCGCTGACCGCTCTCCATGAGACCCACGAGTTCTGTCTCAACTTTGAGAGATTCCCAGCACCCATTCAAGCACGGCAGTCCTCCTCCATCTGGACATCACAGGAGTTGACTGCATTTCCATTAATGCCAGGGGCGACTGGCTCCTGCCCAACACAACGAGCTCGCAGAGAGAACCTTCCATAGACCAAGCCACTTACACTACAATAAGGTTACCTGCTGAACTTTAACACAATCGTGGGAAATGCTGAGTGCCAGGCATCTCATTAAAAATTACCAGTTCTTAAACTTTGTTTATAAATTGCAACGATATCACTGTATTAATTAAATGTGTTGTTGTGTTTCCATGAAACATTTTTTTCATTTTCATTACATGACCTTCAATTTTTTTGGTTATTAGACAGATTTTGTTGACAAATTTTTAATAGTTCTTCAGGAGGCTTCATTTTTCTCACCCCAAGTAAGGTTAGAGATCACTGGATTAGTGAGCTCTGTCTACATTGCTACCCATTAAGCACTTAGAGTACATATCCGCGTGAGATTGTGGGTAATCAAAGACACTTTAGAATACTCTGGGGGAGATACACTATGCCTTGGAGAGTGATAAAGTGGAGAGAGGTAAGGCACCAGCCAATCAGCTCCTAACTGTCATGTTACAGGCTACGATTGAAAATTGACAATTAGGAGCTGTTTGGCTGGTAGTTTATCTCTCCACTTTATCACTCTTTGGGGGAGATTCAAATGTTTGAAAAGTCAGTTGGGAGTTTGTTTTCTCCTATCTAATAGACAGGAAAACACAGACACCCAACCGACTTTTCAAACAATTGAATTTCACCCTTTATATCTTAGTACATTTGCCCCATGGGCAGGAATTACTAAAGCTTAAAATGCTATACAAACCAGAAAATAGAATTTTTATAGCATTTCCATATGCACTAAGCTCCAGAATGCGATGCGATGAGCTTGGAATCGGTGGGTAACGCTATCTTTGGGTGGCGTTACCCAATATAAGCCTATGGGCTTCTTTTTGCAACTCCCCCTGAGAGGGATCCCATTGCATCTCTCCCAGCAACCCCTGCGGCCACCATGTCACTCTGTGCATCTGCAAAGGGACTCCCAGGTCCTAAACCCGGAAGTCCACACACCGCAAAGGACAGCTATTATCTGAAAAACTGTCAATGCTAATTGCATTTGTAAGTACATATGCGATTCATATGTATGTGGTAAGTGGCAGGATATACTGTATCGCAATGCTTAGTATATCCCGCCCTATGGGTGAAAATATATTTGCATAGAGGGCAATAAACATACAGGGGGATGGGCATACAGTAGGGCAGCACCATCTTCCCAGTGATATTTGGGAAAGTGGTGCATGTGCACTAGAGATCAAAGCCTCTGCTTTTGCTGTGCGGCACCATCTGCACCAAAATTCACTAGGAAGATGGCGCCGTCACATGGTAAGTAAAAATTTCGGGGGAGGAGCGACCAAACCGGGCCCCTCCATTGAGCCCGGCCAGGGTAATTAATACCCGCTCGTCCCCCTCTTGGCGCCAATGCAGGGGGCGGGGGTGGTGGCGACGGGCATACATGGATGGCATGGACATACATTATGTGCAATGTTCTTTTTTCAGGGTTTTTTTCTCTCGAATGACTTATTTTATTATACTTTGGAAAGATAACATCTATTTTCCACTTTGTATTTACACTTAACAGAGTAGATAAATTAAATCCATGTTTCAGTGTTATTAACACCATCCATTAATTCAGGCCTCAATTTTATAACACTCAGGAGGTGTTTTAGAGAGTGTTTGTACAACTGGAGTTACTTTTTGTTTTTGTCTCTCCATAAATATGTAAAGAAAACACACCCTGCTATACAAGTCATATTGGCTCACAAACCAAACACAAGATACACAATCTTCATCTAGAGGAAATATAATTTTATAGTACAACTCTTGGCAAACAACTTAAATCCATTTCACAAACACTTGTACAGGTAAAACCCAGTCACAAAAGGTTCTTTATTCGGGTCTAGCAGTCATATTATCTGTCTGGTCATCTGAAGTCTTGTATGCTCATCCCACTGCTTTTCTTTCTCCTCCACACAATACCATGGAATGAAATTACCATTATTCTTCCCGCTCTGTTCAGTGACTATGGCCCTCATTCCGAGTTGTTCGTTCGCTAGCTGCTTTTAGCAGCATTGCACATGCTAAGCCGCCGCCTACTGGGAGTGTATCTTAGCATAGCAGAATTGCGAATGAAAGATTAGCAGAATTGCGAATAGAAATTTCTTAGCAGTTTCCGAGTAGCTCGAGACTTACTCCTACACTGCGATCAGTTCAGTCAGTTTCGTTCCTGGTTTGACGTCACAAACACACCCAGCGTTCGCCCAGACACTCCCCCGTTTCTTCAGACACTCTCGCGTTTTTCCCAGAAACGCCAGCGTTTTTCCGCACACACCCATAAAACGGCCAGTTTCCGCCCAGAAACACCCACTTCCTGTCAATCACACTCCAAACACCAGAACGATGAAAAATCTTCGTTAGGCCGTGAGTAAAATAACAAACTTTTGTGCTAATTTACTTGGCGCAGGCGCACTGCGAACATTGCGCATGCGCAGTTTGCGACTAATCGCTCCGTTGCGAAAAAAATCTAACGAGCGAACAACTCGGAATGACCCCCAATAAGTGCTACAAAATTGCATTACAGAGAGTGATAAAAACCAAACCTTAACTTAAATATTATTTTACTAGAACAACATGGCTATTTCACTGCAGTGTGATCAGATCTTCTATGTAACACTGCGGAATTAGAGTGTTTCTGTCCTACGCTTCCCTCCTGCAGATTATGGAGGGAATTTATTATTATTATTATTATTACTATTATTATTATTATTATTATTATTATTATTAAAGTTTCTTATATAGTGCAGCATATTCCGTTGCGCTTTAAAATTAGAACAACAGTAATAGAACAAAACTGGGTAAAAACAGACAGACATAGAGGTAGGAAGGCCCTGCTCGCAAGCTTACAATCTATAGGACTTGGTACATCCTCTGGGGAAATGAGAGAGCTGTTATGAAGAAACATTTATGAAGTTAGCTCTGTTCCACATTCCTGGTGCTGGTGACTTTCACATTAATAAATTGAAATAAAAACAATAAAAAAAATTACTTAATGATCAGTCGTTAATAACCTGCAGCTAGTGAAAAAAAGCCTGGTGAGGGCTTTAGATAAAAGTGAGAACATATAAACAACAAAAAAAATCACTGCGCTGGTTTTGTCAATGTTAATGATAATTAATCTAAAATAGATCTGCTTCTCATAGATGACACAAAACATATATATATATATATATATATATATATATATATATATATATATATTATTATTATTTTTTTTTAAATATAGTTATAATACATACAAATATAGATATTAGAATGGCATACTGCTGATCATAAATTATTTGCTTATTTCAGCCAAGTTGCAGCAATCACAGTTTTTCATAGACAAATTACAATGTACCAAAGTTGAAACTATTTAAAAGCATCAGTTTAAATAAAAAGTGCCAAACAGGTGTATCCTTGCTAGATAATCTAGCCAAAGTCATTGGGGGTAATTCAGAGTTAATCGCAGCAGCAAATTTATTAGCAGTTGGGCAAAACCTAGGGGGTTATTCCGAGTTGATCGCTCGCTAGCTATTTTTTGCAGCGCTGCGATCAGATAGTCGCCGCCTATGGGGGAGTGTATTTTCGCTTTGCAAGTGTGCGAACGCTTGTGCGGCCGAGCGGTACAAAAAAGTTTTGTGCAGTTTCTGAGTAGCTCTGGACTTACTCAGCCGCTGCGATCACTTCAGACTGTCCAGTCCCGGAATTGACGTCAGACACCCGCCCTGCAAACGCCTGGACACGCCTGCGTTTTTCCTAACGGTCAGTTCACACACATAAACGCCTTCTTCCTGTCAATCTCCTTGCGATCGGCTGTGCGAATGGATTCTTCATTAAATCCATCACCCAGCACTGATCTGCTTTGTACCCGTACGACGTGCCTGCGCATTGCGGTGCATACGCATGCGCAGTTTTGCCGAGTTTTGACCTGATCCCAGCACTGGAAAAAATAGCTAGCGTGTGATCAGGTCGAAATGACCCCCCATGTGCAGTGCAGGTGTGGCAGATGTAACATGTGCAGAGAGAATTAGATTTGGGCGGGTTATTTTGTTTCTGTGCAGGGTAAATACTGTCTGCTTTGTTTTTACACTGCAATTTAGATTTCAGTTTGAACACACCCCACCCAAATCTAACTCTCTCTGCACATGTTACATCTGCCCCCCCCCCCCCCCCCTACCCTGCTGCAGTGCACATGGGGGGTCATTCCGAGTTGTTCGCTCTGTATTTTTTTCTCGCAACGGAGCGATTAGTCGCTAATGCGCATGCGCAATGTCCGCAGTGCGACTGCGCCAAGTAAATTTGCTATGCAGTTAGGTATTTTACTCACAGCATTACGAGGTTTTTTCTTCGTTCTGGTGATCGTAATGTGATTGACAGGAAGTGGGTGTTTCTGGGCGGAAACTGGACGTTTTATGGGTGTGTGCGAAAAAACGCTACCGTTTCTGGGAAAAACGCGGGAGTGGCTGGAGAAACGGAGGAGTGTCTGGGCGAACGCTGGGTGTGTTTGTGACGTCAAACCAGGAACGAAACTGACTGAACTGATCGCAGATGCCGAGTAAGTCTGGAGCTACTCAGAAACTGCTAAGAAGTGTCTATTCGCAATTCTGCTAATCTTTCGTTCGCAATTTTGATAAGCTAAGATTCACTCCCAGTAGGCGACGGCTTAGCATGTGCAAAGCTGCTAAAAGCAGATTGCGAGCGAACAACTCGGAATGACCCCCATGGTTTTGCCCAACTGCTAACAAATTTGCTGCTGAGATCAACTCTAAGTTAGGCCCAATGTCTCAATCTTCTATAAGGTATAGTCTTTACACTGGCATCCCAGTGATGCCGATGTTGATACTACTCGCGTTAATGGTAAAGAAGAGTTATATTTAGAAGGTAGTGGAATATAGTTACTCTTTACTTCAATTAGATAAATGGTGACTCCGGTAGATAGATGTATAAACCGTCTGTAGTATGGCAAACCTGCAGTGGTCAGTAGCCCAATCCGTCACTCATCCAGCTCAGGGACGTATGCAAAGTCCCATAGAGTGATCTATGGGGAGGCCAGTGTAAAGCCTATACCTTATGGTAGATGCTAGAATCAAGTGGGCTAAGGGACCTTTTCCGTAAGGGGGAGGAGTTACGACACAAGGGGGAGGAGCTAGGCCAGCGGGATAGTTCCTCTACTATCCACGCCACCAAGTATTACCTTTAGTGGCGTGGCGAACGAAGCGAGCCCGCGAGGGTACTTTTCGGGTACCCTGTCCGCCCGTAGCTCCTCCCCCTGGTGACGTGTCTCCTCCCCTAGATACGTCAGAAGGTCCCTTCTCCCACTCCGAAATAGAATCAACCTATACCTTATAGGAGATTGAGACATTGACTTTGGCTAGATTATCTAGCAAGGAAACACCTGTTTGCCACTTTTCATTTAAACTTTTGCTTTTAAATAGTTTCAACTTTGCTACATTGTAATTTGTCTATGAAAAACTGTGATTGTTGCAACTTGGCTGAAATAAGCAAATTATACACTGCTCAAAAAAATAAAGGGAACACTTAAACAACACAATGTAACTCCAAGTCAATCACACTTCTATGAAATCAAACTGTCCACTTAGGAAGCAACACTGATTGACAATCAATGTCACATGCTGTTGTGCAAATGGAATAGACAACAGGTGGAAATTATTGGCAATTAGCAAGACACCCCCAATAAAGGAGTTGTTCTGCAGGTGGTGACCACAGACCACTTCTCAGCTCCTATGCTTTCTGGCTGATGTTTTGGTCACTTTTGAAAGCTGGCGGTGCTTTCACTCTAGTGGTAGCATGAGACGGAGTCTACAACCCACACAAGTGGCTCAGGTAGTGCAGCTCATCCAGGATGTAACATCAATGCGAGCTGTGGCAACAAGGTTTGCTGTGTCTGTCAGCGTAGTGTCCAGAGCATGGAGGCGCTACCAGGAGACAGGCCAGTACATCAGGAGAGGTGGAGGAGGCCGTAGGAGGGCAACAATCCAGCCGCAGGACCGCTACCTCCGCCTTTGTGCAAGGAGGAACAGGAGGAGCACTGCCAGAGCCTTGCAAAATGACCTCCAGCAAGCCACAAATGTGCATGTGTCTGCTCAAACGATCAGAAACAGACTCCATGTGGGTGGTATGAGGGCCCGACGTCCACAGGTGGGGGTTGTGCTTACTGCCCAACACCGTGCAGGACGTTTGGCCTTTGCCAGAGAACACCAAGATTGGCAAATTCCCCACTGGCACCCTGTGCTCTTCACAGATGAAAGCAGGTTCTCACTGAGCACAAGTGACAGACGTGACAGAGTCTGGAGACGCCAAGGAGAACATTCTGCTGCCTGCAACATCCTCCAGCATGACCGGTTTGGCAGTGGGTCAGTAATGGTGTGGGGTGGCATTTCTTTGGGGGGCTGCACAGCCCTCCATGTGCTCGCCAGAGGTAGCCTGACTGCCATTAGGTACCGAGATGAGATCCTCAGACCCCTTGTGAGACCATATGCTGGTGCGGTTGGCCCTGGGTTCCTCCTAATGCAAGACAATGCTAGACCTCATGCTGCTGGAGTGTGTCAGCAGTTCCTGCAAGACGAAGGCATTGATGCTATGGACTGGCCCGCCCGTTCCCCAGAACTGAATCCAATTGAGCACATCTGGGACATCATGTCTCGCTCCATCCACCAACCACAGACTGTCCAGGAATTGGCGGATGCTTTAGTCCAGGTCTGGGAGGAGATCCCTCAGGAGACCATCCGCCACCTCATCAGGAGCTTGCCCAGACGTTGTAGGGAGGTCATACAGGCACGTGGAGGCCACACACACTACTGAGCCTCATTTTGACTTGTTTTAAGGACATTACATCAAAGTTGGATCAGCCTGTAGTGTGTTTTTCTACTTTAATTTTGAGTGTGACTCCAAATCCAGACCTCCATGGGTTAATAAATTTGATTTCCATTGATAATTTTTGTGTGATTTTGTTGTCAGCACATTCAACTATGTAAAGAACAAAGTATTTAATAAGCATATTTCATTCATTCAGATCTAGGATGTGTTATTTTAGTGTTCCCTTTATTTTTTTGAGCAGTGTATATGATCAGCAGTATACCATTCTAATATCTAATATGGTATAACAATCCACCAAAATATTTGTATGTATTAAAACTATATTTTAAAAAGATGTATGTTTTGTGTCATCTATGAGAAGCAGATATATTTTAGATTAATTATTTATCATTAACATTCACAAAACCAGCGCAGTTATTTTTGTTGTTGTTTGAATGAGAGAGCTGGGTACTTTAGGGTGCGATGGAGAACTTGAATTCAAGCAGATTCAGTCAGCTCCTCCAAGGTCAAAGCTGGTGCCCCTGGAATCCCAAATGTGGCTTGCCATGAGAGAGCCAACCTGTTGTAGCCATGACCAGCCAATCATGGCTTGCCGTGTCATAGCTTATATTAGTTGCCGCAAATAGAGAGAGCTCAATTTGATGGTGGCACTTAAAGAGAGAAGAGTTTCAGGGAAAAAGAGTTCCGGTGGCCACAGAAGAGGCCACAAGAAAGCTAGCTCAAGCCAGAAGATGGTGCGTGTAACTGGAGAAACCCCAAGGCACTGACTGATTGGTAAGGATGGCACCAGTTGGTGAGCATTAATAATGAAGTGGAGGACCGGGGAGGTGGGCAGTGGAGTGAAACAAAAGAGCTATATGAAGCTCCCAACTGCAGCCTCTCCCTCTGCCCCCAGTAGACACCCTTGGCCCCTCTAAAACTATTTATAATCCCCTAATCTAGTTTTTTCGATCAGTGTGCCACAGCACAGCTGCCCTGGTCACACACTGGCCGGGCCAGGCACAAAAAAAGACACTGTGCAGCTCACACAGCACGAAAGAAAGTGGTATAGGTATGCGCAACGGTGTGGTTGCCATCGATGGTTGACATCGATGGTGAAACTGTGAGTGGCCATTGATGGTCACCAAATATGCTATTGGAGACCATCAAGGGTTTCACCCATCGGTGGACATCTCTGTTATTTATGTGAATGACCCGTGGGCCAATCCCAGCCCAGGGGCTGGGCTTGACGGGTGTCGGGAGCAGAGCTATGCTCCGAGTCCCAGCACCTCGGATAAAAATAAATAAATATTCATTTAGGAATCATTAGGAATCATTGATGGTCGATGGCCATCCCTAGAGTGGTGTGACTGTGTGAAGTGGCTGTAGCAGGAGCCCGCCAAAGAAGTCTAAGCCTGATTAAGAAGAGCGGACCAGACCAGGTGAGCATGGCACTGGACTGGGGGCACTGAGTGACCTACTATGATATAAGGGGCCCTGCAAAGTGGCATAATGGGATCTAAGGGAATTAAATCTCTCCTTAAATAAAATCTTATGGTGTGACTTAACAATTTTAGCATCTGGTTCAGTGTGCCATGAGTTGAAAAAGATTGAAAATCTCTGCACTGGAACATCAGGCCTTCATATGTGTAACGGGCTGTTCACTTTAATGGATAGCCCCTAAATGAGGTAGGAATAACCTGACACCAGCACATTCCAAAGTACAATGAAAACGTTATCAGGTATCAGAGGGCTCTTGTTCTGTAAGTGTAGCTTCCATCATAGTTCCTTCACCACCGTGTCCTTCCTGGAGAGTCTCACCGAGGTACTTGACATTATCTCGCTGGAGCACTTAGTTCCTCCTCACTTCATCTTTAAGACCTAGCTAAAACCTAAGCAAACACAACTAAAAGGCCACAGGAGCAGAAACAAGGCTTAGAGAATGCAGTCATAGCTAAGAAAACAATGTTCTAGAGGGCACAAAGTTCAGGTGTCATTAGTGATGAGAGAAATGTTCAGCTCTGTTTGTAGAAAAACTTCAAATGTTTTGCTGACAGAATTTGTCATATGTGCCCCGGCCCTCGCAGGGGCGATTCTCAGAGTAGTTTCACGATAATCAGGAAACTGCGCATGTGTGGAACCAGTTCTGCACATGCGCGAAACGGGTTCTGCGATTGTAGTATCGCAGTATTGTGAACGCCTCTGCCTGATTGACAGGCAGAGGATTTGGGAGGGGGGGGGGGGGGAGCGCCGCATTTTCCTGGAGTGGCGAGGCCAAGGGCAGCATCACAAAGTCCAGTTTCATTAGCCTTGCAAGCCACCCTGCGGTGGCCAGCCTGAGTAAGCTGAGGTTTACTCGCCTTGCCATCGCAGATGACCGGTCGTGATGTTTCATTCCAGACTGTAACTCCGGTCGCTGTGCTGCGATCACAAATGCGGCAAAGACTGCATGTAACACCTCCTACTGCATTTGCATCGCTAGGGATCACATTTGCAAAGTTGCTGCGAGCATACCATACTGAATGAGGGCTCCATGCGGATCTCCCTTTATCTGCTCAGAATTCCAATATCATTTATGTTCTGCCCGGCGGAGACATTGGGGGTGACTCAGGAGGACATTTACTAAGCAGTGATAAGAGCGGAGAAGTGAGCCAGTGGAGAAGTTGCCCATGGCAAGCAATCAGCACTGAAGTAACATCTATAATTTGCATACTATAAAATGATACAGAGCTGCTGATTGGTTGATGGGGTAATTTCTCCACTGGCTCACTTCTCCGCTCTTATCACTGCTTAGTATATGTCCCCCTCACAGCTGATTCAGAGCTTATTTTTAGCACATCTCCGATCACAATCTCTGACATGTATGGGGATGCCCGGCACAGGGCTAGTCTGCCCCGCATGCCAAGCCCTACCCCCTGCCGCAGATGTGCGAAAACATTGCACGGTGGCGATGCTTTCACATCTGGCGAGTAGCTCCCTGCCTATGCAGCCTAGCTGCGGAGGCAGGCGGCTACCCGCCATGTTTTGGGTCATGTGACATCACACAGCCCGCCCCAGCAACGGTGCACACATGCCTGCATTGTGTGGACCGCGCCCCCCAAACACCGCCGACACTACCCCCAACGCCACCGACACGCCCGCCTCTGCCTGCCAATGAGGAACAGGCGATCGCACCAGTGAGATGCTTTTGCATCTCACTGTGTGCGCACGCGCAGTGCGGCCGCTGCACGTGCGCACACCACACCAGAAACCAGACTGCGAACGATTCTGCTGCAGCGTTCCAGCCTGAATCACCCCCATTGTCATCACTCTATATGTAAGCTATAAAATCTGTGAAATGCAGAATTTGCATAACAGGTTGCAGAAGGCCTTTGATCTCTGGGCATGCTGGGGTTTGTAGTGCCACGGTTTTGCTGGCACATTCAATAATATAAGGTTTAGCATGCCTTAGCGCTTTAAGGGGTATATTGAGTAAGCCTTGGAGAGAGATACAGTGGAGAGAGATAAAGTAGCAGCCAATCAGCTCCTACCTGCAATGTTATAATGACAGTTAGGAGCTGATTGGACGGTACTTTTTCTCTCTCCACTTTATCTCTCTCCAAGGCTTAGTACATAGACTGCCAGTCATTTTTGGGACCTGTAGTTCACCATGTAAACATCTTTCAGTCTACTCTTTACTCCCCTCTACTACTCAATTGTGTGGCTTTTAATATATATGGTGGGGTCTGGGACTGAGGGTCAACAGCACAAAGGTCGACACACCTTAGGTCGATGCCAATTGGTCGACACACCTTAGGTCGACATGGACAAAATGTCAACATGGGCAAAAGGTCGACAGGAACAAGGTCGACATGGAAAAAGGTCGACATGAGTTTTTTATGTTGTTTTTTTTTGTGTCGTTTTCTTCGTAGAGTGACCGGGAACCCGAATTAGTGCACCGCATCCCGTCGCATGGCTCGCTTCGCTCGCCATGCTTCGGGCATGGTGCCTTTGCTTCGCTCGGCACACTTTACCGTTCCAATCGTAGTCCACGTGGATCGTTAAGTATGAAAAGGTTCAAAAAAAGAATCGTGAAAAACTCATGTCGACCTTTTTCCATGTCGACCTTATTCCTGTCGACCTTTTGTCCACGTCGACCTAAGGCGTGTCGACCAATTGGCGTCGACCTAAGGTGTGTCGACCTTTGTGCTGTCGACCTGGAGTCCGGATACCATATGGTGTGAGTCAGAGGTGGATACAGTGCCGACGCTTGATCAGTTGAGCGATTATTTGCTACTGCACATGCGCAAAAGTCTAGGAGATCCTTACTGTACATAGGTGAACCAATGTGTGCGGTGGCAATGTGCGCGGTGCCATATGACATCATCAATATGACAGTGTCTGTGGAGATGATTCAGAACTGATCGCTAGCAGGCAGTTTTTTGCAGTGCTGCGATCAGGTAGTTGCCGCCTACAGGGGGAGGGGGTAATCTCTGTGCAGGGGTGCGATTGCTTTTGCAAAAATGTGTGCAGTCTCTGCACAGCTCAGGACTTACTCAGCCGCTGCGATGATCCGGCCAGGAGCTGACGTCAGGAGCCATCCCTCCAAACGGCTGGACACGCCTGCGTTTTTCTGGACACTCCCTAGAAACGGTCAGTTGACACCCGCTAACGGCCTCTTCCTGTCAATCTTCTTGCAATCGCCGATGCGATCGCTTTCTTCATTAAAGCCGTCGCTGTCCGGCGATCTCCGTCGCCGACAGCCAACGCGCCTGCGCATTGCGGAGCATACGCATGCACAGTTCAGACCCGATTGCACTGCTGCAAAAAAAGCTAGCGTGCGATCGGGTCTGAATGACCCCCTGTGTTCCATGGACGTTTCACGGAAGTACAACATAGATTTTGATCGATGTGATATAATCATTTTTAAATCCAATATTTTAAGTTTGATGTTTTAATAACTATGTATTAATCAAGCCAACAGCAAATGGTCTGATATATTTTTTTGTTGGGTGAACGAGGGTCTCATTTTAGGCGAACCAAGATACAGTATCTATCCCCTGTACTTATTTTGATAAAGGACTACGGTGGTCATTCCGAGTTGATCGCTCGCTAGCTGCTTTTAGCAGCATTGCAAACGCTAGGCCGCCGCCCTCTGGGAGTGTATCTTAGCTTAGCAGAATAGCGAACGAAAGATTAGCAGTTCTGCTATTAAATATGTCCCTGCAGTTTCTGAGTAGCTCCAGACCTACTCCTAGATTGCGATCACCTCAGTCCGTTTAGTTCCTGGTTTGACGTCACAAACACGCCCTGCGTTCGGCCAGCCACTCCCCCGTTTCTCCAGACACTCCTGCGTTTTTTTTCCCTGGCACGCCTGCGTTTTGTAGCACACTCCCGGAAAACGCTCAGTTACCTCCCAGAAACGCCCCTTTCCTGTCAATCACTCACCGATCAGCAGTGCGACTGAAAAGTGCCGCACGAACACCAGCAAATCTACTAAGTTTTGTGTTAAATAACTTAGCGCATGCGCACTGCGTACCATGCGCATACGCATTTTCCACCTATTCGCTGCGTTGCGAAAAACGGCAATGAGCTAACAACTCGGAATGACCACCTACATTCATTTATACCATCAAGGACTTATAGCCCTACCAATCCATTTGGCGCTCCAAACTTTCATAAGAGTGGAAAAGTGGAGAAGTTGCACATGTATACAGTAATTGGGGATTTTAACGGAGGCCAAATCTGTAGTTGTATTTCTGGGGAGTTTATTTATTACTAACTGTTCCACCTGTTCTTCACACGGGAGTTTCTGATTTTCACGGGTGCGAATTAGAGATGTAAATTTGAGATGTCTTACTCTTAATGTAAGTAAATATTAATCCGTGGTTCTTGGTGTTCCCCGAGGGGCACCCGTAGTAGATAGGGTAAAAAGTGACAGGATCATTTTTGTAGTTTATTAAATTCTACACACTGGAGGTGCAATCCAAATTTTGATCCGATTGTACGTTTGGGCGTCATCGTTCACACAACGCAAGCCACCCATCGGTAATGATGTCATTATGTCACCCCCCCTTTTCATCCCCTTAGGGGAGGTTTAGTAATATTCTAATTACATAGTTTTCCTATTTCCCACCTGCAGAATCCCTACGTTACATTTCATCTTCCTAACATATCAGGAAGTAAGAGAATTAGTGATGAGTGAGTGAGTGAGTGAGTGAGTCAGTGAGTCAGTGAGTCAGTGAGTGAGTTTGAATTTTTAGCATGCAATTGTCAGCCTCCTCAGTCACAATTTTGTCATAATTCATCATCCCTACCTAATAAATTTATCACTTCTGAAAAACTGCTCATTTTGTGGAGACAGTTTTTCGGAAAGTGATATTTCTATCCTCATTGCTGATCTGTGCAGTGCTCCCTCCCCCGCAGGTTAGCAATTGCACCTGTCCCCGCACCCCCTCAAGGGCATGTTATTGCGGTGGCCCCAGGTCCCGCTCCCCCCCCCCCTCCCCGCAGGCATGTGATTTAGGCGGCCCCTCGCACATCTCCCGCCCCAGCACGCACCTGTGTCTCCCGGCCGCCCGCCAGCACCTTATTGCCAGCTCTTCCCCCTGCTGGCTAAAGAGGACAGCTGAATCAGTGGCGCCCTCACCCCCCTGCCGTTTCTGCCCAACTGCAAAGGGAGGTGAGCACTGAGCCGCAGCCCCCCCCCCCCTTTCCCCTGCAGGCTCCTTGTTGCCAGGGCTTCTGGGTCACACTGTAGCCACGGCCTCCATCACCCCCCAGGAGCTTACTGCTGGTGCTGCCCGGCTGCAGAGATCACTCTGCAGCTGCAGCAATCTTCCTCCTCCCTACCCCTGCTGCACAAGCTGCCGTGTGCTAATTTTCGGGGGCTGTTCACTGTCTCAGGATGACAAACAGTTTCCCAATCAAATTCCGGTAAAAGTGCTTTTCCAGAGTTTGATGAATGTCACAATTTCTGCATCTCCTGGGGAGTGTTGAAATTGTGACATTTTAGTGATGATGAATAGACCCGTAGGTCTCTATGTCAGCTCGCGATAGGGATGGAAATCGGTAGGTTATCTATTCATGGTACCATTGATGGATAACCTCAAGGGTGTAAAACCATCTGTTTTACCCACTACTGGTCACCCCTGCATTAGTGTTAAATGAACTGTGGGCAATTTAGAGCTTGGCCGCAGGTGTAAGCTCTGAGTCTGGACATTTGAAGCAGGAAAAGAAATTGGTAGCTCTGTTCCATTGATGGCGGCAAACAATATAGTTATCCCTCATTGATGGTTTATTCACCATTGGTCGTATACCATCGATGATTTCAAAAGCATCGATGGTCGATGGCCATCTCTAGCTCAAGCCAAGACCAACCAACTAGGGATAGTCATCAGCGTGCTACCATCAATGGCAATATGGCAGGTGACATCGGTGGTTGCATACTTTCGTATGGATGACCATCGATGGATTCACCAACTGGTGGTTAGCTCTGTTGTTTCACTGAATGGCCAATCAGAACCTGGGGGTGGGGCTATGCCCCGTGTACTGACACTCTGTAAAATAATTTTGTTTTAACTATCGGGTGGTTCTATGCCATTGATGGTGGGAAACCATCTGGTTCTCCCCTATTGATGGCAAAAGTATTCAACATCAGCCATAAACCATCGATGATTTGGTATTAGTAATTGTCGATGGCCATTCCTTCAACCTACAAAGAGGAAGGGTTCAGCTTGTGGCCAGTGACTCAAGCTTACCTATTAATGAGTTATAATCAGTGCACTGCAGAATTTCTAGAGGGGGGTTTCCAAATGCAGTCCACAATCTCCCGCTCTGCAGAACATTGGAGCAAGTGCGGGAGTCTGGGAGAGCGGTAGAAGAACCTAGTAACGACCCTGAATATTAATCTAAACATTGGTCTTTTTATACACTGGATACTGTATTGAATATAGTATTTATATTTAACACAACAAAGATGGTCTATAGTATAGGCTGTATCAAACATATTTTAATAATAAAAAAATAAATACACAAGCATAATAGAACCAGTACTGCACTTTCTAAGCACACATTCTCCCACCCCATGGTACGGGTTCTGTCTCTTCTTCCTGCTAGCTACTCTCTGGTCCAGTGCACTGATTTAGGACTCAGATCCACACAGCAAACTTGGTAGAAGAAGCTAGATGATGTGGTGGCAGCTTGCTAGTCTTGTCATAATTTGAGCCACTTGCCAAGAGGAGGGGTTTCCAGGCAACCGGACCTCCTCCCTGTGTTCGCTTATGCTGCTAAGGAAATGTCCTCCACAGCCCTATAGATTGTAAGCTTGCGAGCAGGGCCTTCCTGCCTCTATGTCTGTCTGTTACTACCAAGTTTTGTGTTATCACTGTTGTTCCAATTGTAAAGCGCAATGGAAGACACTGCGCTATATAAGAAACTGTTAATAAATTAAAAAAGCATAATTGTAGAGTCGACATTCTTTGGGGTGGGGGGGGGGGGTAACCTGTACTTACAGATTTTGTGGTTCACTTCTAGTACACTTTTAGGAGGAGCAGGTGCAGAAACAGACATTGGTGGTAATTCAGAGTTGATCGCAGCAGCAAATTTGTTAGCAGTTGGGCAAAACCATGTGCACTGCAGGTGGGGCAGATATATATCACTAGGTGCTTCATCGCGCCCTATGGGCGCTCTTCACACCGTCGCAATGGGCTACGCCCCCTTAACCCTTGCATGCCTTTCTGGGGTTCAATATTTGTATTATATAAAGTATTACCTGCATTCCTTTGTTAGTGGTTAAATATTGCACAATGAAAGGGCGTGCGATGGTGAAGGAGGCGCAGCCCCTTGCGACGGCGTGAACAGCATCTGCAGGGCACGATGTACAGAATGTAGTGGGTGCGGGGGGGACTGCAGATGGTGTCTGTAGATGCTGCAGGTGGAGGGGGGGCAAAAGTGGGGGTGGGGCCCTGATGGGGAAGAGTCGGGAGGTGCTGCGGGTGGGGGAGGGGCAGAGGAGTGGGGGATGCAGATTGGGGAGGGGTCCGGAGGCACTGCAGGTGGGGGAGAGGCAGGGATGCCATGGGTGGGAGAGGGGCAGGTGTGGGGATGTTGTGGATGGGTGAAGGGTTCCGGAGGTGCTGTGGGATGGGAAGGGGCGGGAGTGCCGAGGTGGGGTAGGGGTCCGCAGGCACCATGGGTAGGGGAGGGGCAGGTACGGGTGGTGCGGCGCATAGGGAAGGAGGTCAGGAGGTGCTGCTGGTGGTGGAGGGGCAGGTGCGGTGGTGCCATTGGTGGGGGAGGGGTGGGGGAGGGGGGGACCGCGGATGGAGGAGGGTGTCTACAGATGCTGTGGGTGGAGGGGGGCAGGTGTGGGGGGAGACATATAAAGGGGGTGGATGATGGAGGGGGCCTGGAGGTGCTGTGGGTGGTGAAGGGGCGGAGGAGTGGGAGCCGCGGGTGGTGTAGGGGGTCTGGAGGCACAGCGTGTGGGGGAGGGGTGGAGTGCCGCATGTGGTGGAGGGGAAGGTGCGGAGGTGTGGTGCATTGGGGAGAGGTCTGGAGGCGCTGCGGGTACTGTACCTGCCAAAAAGGTAGTTGGAGGGTATGCAGTAACAGGGCCACGACAGGGGTGACAGGGTCAGAACAGGGTTGACGGGGCCAGGACAGGGGTGACAGGGTCAGAAAAGGGGTGACAGGGCCAGGACAGGGGCGACGGGGCCAGGACAGAAATGACAGGGACAGGATAGGGGTGACAGGCCAGGGTAGGGGTGGCAGGAACAGGACAGGGGTGACAGGGCCAGTATAGGGTTGACAGGGCAAGCACAGGGGTAACAGGGCCAGGATAGGGGTAACAGGGCCAGCATAAGGGTAACAGGGCCAGCATAAGGGTGACAGGGCCAGCATAAGGGTGAAAGGGCCAGGATAAGGGTGACAGGGCCAGGATAAGGGTGAAAGGGCCAGGATAAGGGTGGCAGGGCAAGGCCAGGGACATGACAGAACACAGGGCACGGGAGAGATTGGTATTAGGGACAAAACAGTGGTGACAGACAGATGTGTCTTACCGGAGTCACTGCTGCTGGCTGCTGCTGTTCCACTCCAACCTGTTGGGATCTGCTGCTGGTGGAGACTTGGCATGGCTGACTCTCTTAGGCTGGAGTCCTGCTTCCTCTGCCCGTCCGCATCCCTCCCCCCCTCCTCAGTCACACACCGCAGACCTCGCGCAGCTGCCGGGCACTGTGGTAAGGGGAGACTGGGAGTGACTGGTTAGCCCCCAGGAGATGCTGCGGCTGGAGGGAGGAGGGGGTCGGAGCCTGCAAGCAGCTCGGACTTCTGCAGCGTTACCCGCCGGCTAAAGTGTGTGGAGGAGCTGGGCGCACCTCACTCTGGGTGGCAGCGCTGCAGCTAGCGGTGGGGTTGCCGGGGCTGGAGATAACAGAGGCAGGGCGGGATGTACTAAAGCAAAAATGCGGTAAAACCCCCGAAAACGGGGGTTTTACCGCATTTTCATATTTACTAACAACCTACCGCCGCGTTTTCGGCGTCCAGGGTATCGCCATCTCTGGATGGCGATACCCTATAGAAGCCTATGGGCTTCTTTTCGCCGACCGCCGCAACCCGCCGACACCGTCGACAACGCCGCAGACGCCGACCCCCCTCCCCCCCAGCTTACCTTCCTCCATGATGCCCCGGACCCGGAAGGTAATCTCCTCCTCCCCCTAGCAACGCAGCCGGACTTCCTTCCGGCTGCAGGGGGGAGGAGGAGGCGCCGGGGGCAGCCTGCTGCTGCTTCCCTGCATCTATCCTGTGTGGGGACCCTATGGAGGTGACGGAGACCCCCCGCAGACCACCTAACAGGTATCGCGGGGGGCCTCCGTCACCGCATCGCCATGTTGATCGCATATGTTAGTACATACGCGATCAACATCGCTGCGGTAACCGGCGAGGTGCGGCGATGTATGTTAATACATCCCGCCCGCAGTACGGAACCTGCACTGGGTCTGTCCCGCTGTCCCACCCGCGGGTCGCAGTGTCTCGCGGTAACGGGGGGGGGGGGTCAGTTGGAAAGCTCTTGTACTCGCTGTTCTGCTTAGCAGAGCAGCGGTGAATAGTGGAGACAGAGGGAGAGGGGGCATCAGGGGGTATGGATTAAGGGGGGGTTCTGGCAGCAGAGCCGGATTAAGGGGGGGGGGGGGGCAGGGGGTACGTACCGTTGGCCCCACAGTTTTAGGGGGCCCCCCGGCTCGAGTAGCTCTGTCCCAACTCAGAAGTTTCCCCCCCCCCCCGTCCTGCCGGCAAAAACAACAGCATTGTGCTACTGTCAGCACACGCTGCTGCGTATTGGCAGGTCTGTGGTGTTGCAGGGAGGCAGCAGTCTCCCTGCTTTCTTCTGCCTGTGCGGGTGTGTAGAGGGGAGCGACCACCCCCTCTGGATTTACCCCTAGCTGAGGGGCCAAAATTCCATGTAAAAAACAACAACCGGAATTTGCGTAAGGGGGCGTGGCCTCGCGTCCCGCGATTAGGTCACGCCCCCAACCCACAGCAGGCACAGCAATGAGATAGGGCTCCCCTGTCACAAGTGCCCTGGGCCCCCCGAACTCATAATCAGCCCCTGGGGGCATGCCAGCAGCTCACAGAGCACTGGGCATGCCCCCTCATTGACGAAAACGGGGGCCCTCCCGTGAAGCCACGCCCCCTTCTGTCTGAAGAAAGCTCCTGCAGAAAACTGGGAGGTGTGCACTCCTGCCTGTGCCATGCCCATACTATCTGCTTCTGCTCCTAGTCTCCTATAGATTTGGCCAGATCTGTGACTCATTTGACTAACTCCGCCCAGTGTTGTGACTCCGCCCAGCGTTAGCAAATGAATCACAAAGTCACAGATCTGGGCTATTATATAGGAGATACTGCTAACACCGCTAGCATTACTATTTCCTCTAGCTCACCAATTGTCCCTCCTTATGGTATTAAAACAGAAGACTATTCCCAACCTCTTGCTTCCTTATAAGGAACCTTCTTAATTTTCCTCCTCTACTAACATCCGTTTTCTCGCTTCTTCACTCCCTTCCCCCTCTTTCTCTTTCTTGCCTCTATCCTCCATAGATTTACACTCTGTTTTGATATAGAAACGATCCGATAAATAAAAAATAAAATGAGAATTGATTAGGTTCACATGTGGACTTATATAAGACACAATTTGAAGATACCGGTTAACCTTTATTACCATAGAAATGTCTTTATTAAGTTGGTATGATATGTACACATCCTGTCTTCATGTTCATAACCTCAACCTGTACAACCTAACTATTGTTACTGTTTTGGATACTGTTCATTCTCAATAAAAAATTCTAACTTTAAAAAAAAAAAAAATGTTACTGGATGTTTAACAAGGCTGCATAATAATAACTGCTTACAGTAAGTGTATAACAGCGTTATCTAGGACATGAGACATGCACAGGTATTCTTCAGTGAAATACACAATAAAATAATAATTGTTCTTTATAGATGAATATCTGCAAGATCTTTAGGAATTCCATGTGGCCTTCTTAGATATGATACGATTAGAATCTCCTAGAAGCATAACCGTAGGTACCCATTTTCAAAAGTTAAGAAAGATGCATTTAAATCAGATGATTTAAAAAAATTAAAAACATAGGGCTAAATGTAACCGCCTGTCAGAAGCAGGAAGTGCGGGATTTGCGGCAGGATTTTTAAAGTGGCATCGTGTAAATGAAAAAAAAACAAAAAAACAGGCAGACTAGCATGAAATCCCGCAGGCTGTCACAGTTAGCCCAAAGTTTGAATGAGGATCCGTTTATGATCCCAGCTGTCAAAATACCGAAACGTAACGGAGTGCCAGGGGTCACAATCTTGACGTCGGCATCCTGACACCGGTATCCCGATAACTACACTTGGATTGGATGTGTGGTGCACAACTTTCAACATAGAATTACAAGTAGCTTCATATACTGTATTTAGAATCCCCATACTGTACTTCTTATACTGGAGAAAATAACTTCATGGGTAGGGTGTCTGGCTACATTGTAATAGGTTATGGGTTCAAGTCCACGGTATTCCTGTATGACTGCCAAGAAATAAATGATTTAAAATACAGGATAATGTAACTGAATGATAAAGATCTGTAATGCTGAGTGCATTAATTTGTGGTATAAGAGGATTAGTGTCAAAATCTTTTCTCTTAGAGTGTTCTCCTGAAAGGTGTTCTATAAATGTGTACATGTATCTGGGAAAGTACATGCTATAATGTGGGGATATCATATCATGTGCTTTCCTGGTGTTTGTGAGGCCACACCCTTCTATTTGGTTGCGTACCTTATGTCCCTATTTGAAAAATTGTAGGGTGGGGGGGGTTGTTGTTTTTTTTGCCGCTGGGCAACAAAAAGTTCACTGGTATTGAACTACCAACTGGTGGTTTATTTTTTGGGATGGGACAAGTAGAAAAAATTATGTTTACTATTTCCAAAGTTAACGTTATATTTCTTTATGACTTTCCACACTCACTATCTTAAATAAATGTTGTTCATTATATTGTAACATAGAGAGAAACTAGATTTTTTTTTAATAATGTTGGCTTATTTTTATTACATTGTAGACCAGCATATTGATTTTCATTTTTTATTTATTTCACCTTTGTATAGACATTATTATTTAGTTTTGTTATAAATGTTATCAATAAAATGTAAATAATAATAAAACCAGACGGGAGTACTGAGCTGAGTGTGGATGACGAATTCTGCCATTTATCGTCACAGAGATTTGTAAAGTCTTTTCAGAGCTGTTATTATGAACTCAAAGTAACCTGAATAGCTTAGAATACTTGATTGAACTTTCTGAGTCATCGATGACATTTAGGCTAAATATTATTAAGCAGTAAAGTCTAGGTGTACAGAATATGTGATATCATTTTAATTATGTTTTTTAGACCACTGTAGAGATAGATTCATAACAAAAGAAGCGGGTTAATATGTATTTGATTAAATACTGAATTACAGTGTAATATCACAAGTCATGGATAGAAATAAGTGACAATTTCCAAAGAATATTTGCCTTACAGAAGAATGCTTCCTGTTTTGCTATAGAATGTAGGCTATAGTCAGTGTCAGTCGGACTGGGGCATGTAGGGCCCACCGGGGGAATTCAGTGGTAGGGGCCCATGTTTAGGGGTGTGGTCAGTCTGCAGAGGGGGTGTGGCTTGAGACATCATAGGTTTGACTAACCATTAGAGAACGGGTAAGCAAGTAATTTTTAATGGAGTCCGGATGTTATCTAATTATTTTGATCGAGGTCCAAAAAACCACAAAATCAAATATCTGGAATGTAAATAATAATAAGCTTTTATTTTGTTGCTGAAACAAGTAATATACTACATTCCTTAAAAGGAATTTTAAGCCTTAAATAAAACTTTACTAGACATTACGAGTCATTATGTTACTCTTAGGCAGTGATTCAGGTTGGTTTGCAAAAGCAAACTCCTTCTTTAATGGACAAAACCATGGGGGTAATTCAGAGTTGATCGTAGCAGCAAAATTGTTAGCAGTTGTGCAAAACCATGTGCACTGCAGGTGTGGCAGATATAACATTTGCAGAGAGAGTTAGACTTGGGTGGGTTATTTTGTTTCTGTGCAGGGTAAATACTGGCTGCTTTATTTTTACACTACAATTTAGATGTCAGTCGGTTTGAACACACCGTCTCTGCACATGTTATATCTGCCCCCCCTGCACTGCACATGGTTTTCCCAACTGCTAACAAATTTGCTTCTGAATTAGGCCCCATGTGCACTGCAGGTGGGGCTGATGGAACATGCAGAGAGAGTTACATTTTGGTGGGTTATTTTGTTTCTGTGCAGGGTAAATACTGGCTGCTTTATTTTTACACTGCAATTTAGGTTTCAGTTTGAACACACCCCACCCAAATGTAACTCTCTCTGCACATTTTACATCAGTCCCACCTGCAGTGCACATGTTTTTGTACATTAAAGAAGTACTAGTTTGCTTTTGCAAACCAACCTGAATCACTCCCTTAATGCGAAAAATTGCACTTCCGATCCTGAGACAGTTTTTTAAAGTTTGGAACTCCTGGAGAACAACTAATACGCAGAGTGTCTTCAAGGTGGGTGTCTGTTAACCTTGATCGATGTCTGTTTTTCAGAAAATTCATCTTGGCAAAAGAGGTCTCACATATGTATGTGGAGCCAAACATGGTGGCTATGTTGATAGCCAGTTTTTTACAATTTGCGTACTTGTCCAAAACATGCTTAGCCCAAAAATCTTCAGTGGATGAAGTTTTGTACATTTTCAAGGAAGCATCTTCTTGCATGTCGATTATCTCCATTTGAAGGGTAGATTTTGAAATTCCGAACAACTTCTCAGCTACATCAGTCCATTCTCCCGCTGGAGAAACTTCATAAGGAGTTTTTATAAAATGTGACAGTTTTCCTATCTCTGCAAAGTCTTGGAATCTTGCTGCAAATTCCCTCCTAAGATCTGAGACAAAACTTGAAAATACTGCAGTGTCCATTTCAGAATGATTTTTTCTTAATTGAAGAGTAGTTGGAAAATGAATAAATTCTTGCTTTTCAATGTCTTTTTCAAATATATCAAGCTTGCGATGGAAAGCAGAGACACTTTGTATCAGATCACATATTAACTTTCCGTTCCCTTGCAACTCGGTATTAAGCTCATTTAAATATTTGAGAATGTCTGGACAAAGCTAGCACATTGCACTTGTTGGCTAGGTGTTCCATGTACTTCTTTGCTTCTTCGGTATTCATATTTTCCAGGAATGCTGTCACTTCGTCTTTTATGTGCCAAAATCGTTCAATAACTTGGCCTTTACTCAGCCAGCGAACATTGTTGTGTTGTAATACATCGGAATAGGCCGAATCACATTCAGACAAGAACTCTTTGAACTGTCTGTGCTGAAGAGCAGAGCGAGACCTCATAAAATTGATCAACTTAATCAAGGTGTCCATTACGTCTTTCAATGTAGCACTGAGTTTTCCACAAAGGGATGTCTGATGAATTATGCACTGATAATATCCGAGCATTCTTATCACTGATTCTCTTTACCAAACCCTTTTCTTTGCCTATCATGGCCGGGGCGCCGTCAGTGGAAATGGACACAATTTTATCATAGCTAATGTTTAATTTTGTAATGAATTCATCAAAAGTCTTGAACAAATCTTCTCCGCGAGTCTTGCCTTTAAATGGCAATATTGCTAGCAACTCATCTCTAAATAGTTGACTTTCAACGTCATAAAATCGCACAAAAATGGACATTTGTTCATTGTCAACAATGTTGCAAGATTCGTCAAGTGCAATGGCGTAACAAGGTGCCTTATGTAGAAGTTCGAGCAAGCTGATTTTGTTGTCAGCAGCTAAAATTTCTGTTCTTCTTGTATTGCTTCTTGATGACAAAGGAATGCCTTGAATAGCCGCAAGAATGTCCTTTTTCTCTTCAAAAAGTGCTGTGACTGTTTCCAACATACATTCTTTTACGATCTCAGAGTCCGAAAATGGCTTCTGGTGCTTACTAAGCGTCCAGGATATGTGTAACGCTGCTTCTGCAGATTTTTGTTGTTCGCTCATGCACCGAACTAGTATAGCCGTACTATTTTTGTAAGAAGACAGACAAGACTGCAGTTTGTCTTTACGCGCTGCACTACCAGGAGGAAACTTTTTATGAAAATCCTGATAATTTGGTTCGTAGTGTCGCTTTAAAATTCCACTTTTAATAATAGCGACCGTCTTGTTGCATATGAGGCAAAGTGGAACAGCTCCAGTTCTTTCAGGCAGCGTAAAACAGTATAGTTCGATCCACTCCGACAGAAACGTTCTATTTTCAGTGTCAACTTTACGCTTTTTATAAAACATGTTTATCCACAGCACAATGTTTGAGTAACTTAGTGATTCGTACTCACGGATGCTCCACGTATACTGCAGCGTCACCGGGTGCCCTTTGTGCCGTTCCAGACTCGGTCCGGATGCAGGATTCACCTGATCTACAATAAGCAAATAGAAAGGACTCAGCTGCCTTGATACACCACTCCACAGGGGGGAAAATACACCAATTTCCTTAGAATAGTATACAAATGAAAAAGTGAAGTATCACTGGCGCTAGGACAGTCCTTAAAGATGTGTAATCGCCCATTAGTGGGGAAATATCACAGCCCAGGGTTTTAATTCACACACAACACAATGGGATGAAAATCAGCAATAAAAATCAATTTATTATAATAAAATACACATACAAGTGGTAAATTCACAAGAACAAATACACACTGCACTGAGAAGTTTGTGTATTTGTTCTTGTGAATGTCCCATTGTGTTTGGATTAAAACCCTGGGCTGTGATATTTCCCCACTAATGGGCGATTACACATCTTGCGCCAGTGATACTTCACTTTTTCATTTGTATACATTTGTAATACCTAAATGTAATCTTATGTATACGATGACTTCTTTACTCCCAGGGTGTAAGAATGAATTGCGTCCCAAACCCCTACAGTGGAGCGCAGTATCTTTCTATCTATTCTTGTGCAATACAGACACGAAATATGTTTCAAAATATGACTGCTCACCCTTATGTACGAAACCCGCGTACGTGGGGACGGGCAGGTCGCAACCCGCAGATGCACTAAAAAGTGCCTCCCGGCTCTGGCGCCTGGTAGCTTGGTTTCTGGGTGCGGGGACTGGGTCCAGTCGGGGCTCCTCCACGCTGTGGTGCGGTGCACGGGATCCACTCAGTGCCTCAGCCTCCATTAGTCCCGTGATGCCGCGTCAGCCCGCTATCAAGAGACATCGCGTCAGCCCGCTCACGTGGGACGCCGTGTCAGCACGCTCTGCAGGGGAAGGAAGATGGGCGCTCTTGCCTCTCTGCATCATTACAGTGTGAGCTTCCTTCCCCTGCCAGTATCCTGCCAGTAGTAAAGTATTTATAATTAGAGTAAACCGGTCTGCTGTTCTGTCCTTTGCGGTCCGGAGATGGACCGCGGTCCGCCAGTTGCCGGTTCCTGCATTAGAGAGTGCAACATCTGGGCTTCTTCATAAATATATACAGTAAATTCAGCTCCTGCATGCATGATAATGTACCAGATTAATTAACAGCAACGCACTGTAGAAAATACACCATAGTCCAGTATAAGGTAACATATGTATGATGTATAATTCAAGTGCACAGCCTGGAACCTAATCCCTAGAGCAGGAGGTGGGGCCCCCAGGCAGTAGGGCCCACCGGTGGTTTCCCCTGTACCCCTGTGGGCCAGTCCAAGCCTGGCTATAGTGTGCCATGTGGAATACCCCTCAGTATTTGTTTTCTGTCTAAAGTCTCTATTATCTATCTACCTATTGTGCATACATGATGGGCTCTAGGACCCAGGGAGATCTGTCCTCCAATCTGATGTGTTCCTGCACATTTGCTGAAACCATCTTGTAGATCCTTCCTTAGTGCTTTGTGAATTTGTGTGAAAAGTTACATGATTGAGACGCAAGTCTCCCACGTAGCTTCAGAGAGACCCAAGTGATTACTTGAATAAAGCTATTCCAGCATCCTGCACCACTACCTGCAAGCAGCATACACTTTCCAGCTGGTGAGCTGCTGTACGGTATATAGAAGTCCACTAGTTGCTTCGATCCATGAGAACAAGGGTATATGCAACAGTGAGTACGGCTGTACCTGTTATACTTCAATAAACTATCACCACTGGTTAAGTAACTGCCTATATAACTCTGCAAATAATAATACCTGCACACACATCATTCCCAACATATTATACTGCAACCACCAGGGCCGTGACTAGGGGTGTGCGACCGTGCCGCCATCCAAGGTGCAAGGCTAAATAGGTTGAGTGGTTTTGCACCCACTGCACCCTTTTCTACTTTGTGGGGTGTCTGGAGAGGCACCTCACTAGAGTCACTACATAGAAAGGACCAGGTCACCTGTTCCCAAATGTTTAAGGATAGAATTAAAGGTAGGCAGAATATAACAACATAGAAAGCAGGAGATATAGGAGATATCTACTGTTTTGCATTTTCACATTATATACAGTTGATGCAGAGGCGGGCGTTCCAAATCAAATGTAAAAACTGAACCCAGTGCCCTCGGTTGACACGTACTCCTAAACATAGTTGTGCTGTGTATGCAGCAGGTAAGCACACCAGAGATAATAAATGCCACAAAACAAATGGAAGTTTTAACAACATTTCAGAACCTATCCCTGAGGAAAGAACAAACAGGTTGTGAAATGTTGGATATTTCACCATTTCACCAACCATATCCTTTATCACACACCCTCAGTAGCAGAAAGGTTTCTGGGCATTTGCTTAAGCATCATAGTAGAATGGCTGTGGTTTGAGCCATCTCCCCTATCAGTGCAACCTCTAAAGATCAATCTCTTTTATGGTTATTTGCCACAAGATCTTCCAACCGTCGCTTGATACATTGCACAACTTGTCTTCTTTAGCTCCACAAAAATTATGGTATCCGGATGGAAGATAGACCGTAAATAGACAGTCACTAGGTCAACATCAGATGGTCGACAGTCAATAGGTCGCCAAGATCAAAAGATCAACATGTTCCAAAAGTTGACACCGAAAAGGTCGGCACATGTTGTTGTTTTTTTAGATTTTTTTTAATGAATTTTAAGATTATGGTTAGGTTTAGGGTTAGGGTTAAGGCACTCGAGGTATGGTTAGGCTGTCGGAGAGTATAGTTAGGGTTATACACTTGGTGGAGAGTTAGGGGTAAGCTGTGGGAGGATACAGTTAGAGTTAGGCACTAGGGGCTTGTTTATGGATAGGCGCTAGATGGATTGTTAGCATTGGGGTTAGGCACTTGAAGGAGGGTTTGGGTTAGGCTGCCAGAGGGTATGGTTAGGGTTATGCACTTGATGGAGGATTAGGGTTAGGCTGTGGAAGGGGACGGTTAGAGTCCAGCACTAGGGACTGGTTTATGGATAGGCACTACGAAGAGAGTTTGGCTTAGGGTTACGATTAGGGTTTAAATAAAAAAAAAAAACATTTCTGTGTGACCATTTACACATCATCCTTTGAAACCTTTCAACCTGTTGACCTTATGTTCCTCACAGACTGAGACTGAATATTGAAACGAAAGGCACAATGAAGGTAAGCCCTGCAAATTTGTACAATTTGCCAGTTTGGGGTGTAGGTTCGGGGGGTGGGCCCATTGGATGGTGGGGTTGAGTTTCTTTGGAATAGCACACTATTACAGTTGTGCTCATAAGTTTACATACCCTAGCAGAATTTGTGATATTCTGGCCATTTGTCAGAGAATATGAATGATAACTCACAAACTTTTCTTTCACTCATGGTTAGCGGTTGGGTGAAGCCATTTATTGTCAAACAACTGTGTTTACTCTTTTTAAATCATAATGTCAACAGAAACTACCCAAATGACCCTGATCAAAAGTTTACATACCCCAGTTCTTAATACCGTGTATTGCCCCCTTTAACATCAATGACAGCTTGAAGTCTTTTGTGGTAGTTGTGGATGAGGCTCTTTATTTTCTCAGATGGTAAAGCTGCCCATTCTTCTTGGCAAAAAGCCTCCAGTTCCTGTAAATTCTTGGGCTGTCTTGCATGAACTGAACGTTTGAGATCTCCCCAGAGTGGCTCAATGATATTGAGGTCAGGAGACTGAGATGGCCACTCCAGAACCTTCACTTTATTCTGCTGTAGCCAATGACAGGTCGACTCGGCCTTGTGTTTTGGATCATTGTCATGTTGGAACGTCCAAGTACGTCCCATGCGCAGCTTCCGGGCTGATGAGTGCAAATTTTCCTCCAGTATTTTCTGATAACATGCTACATTCATCTTGCCATCAATTTTGACCAAGTTTCCAGTGCCTTTGTAGCTCACACATCCCCAAAACATCAGCCATCCACCTTCGTGTTTCACAGTAGGAATGGTGTATCTTTCATCATAGGCCTTGTTGACTCCTCTCCAAATGTAACGTTTATGGTTGTGGCCAAAAAGTTAAATTTTGGTCTCATCACTCCACATGACTTTATTCGAGAAGTTTTAAGGCTTGTCTCTGTGCTGTTTAGAGTATTGTAAGCGGGATGCTTTGTGGCATTTGCGTAGTAATGGCTTTCTTCTGGCGACTCGACCATGCAGCCCATTTTTCTTCAAATGCCTCCTTATTGTGCATCTTAAAACAATCACACCACTTTTTATCAGAGAGTCCTGTATTTCAGCTGAAGTTATTTGTGGATTTTTCTTTGCATCCCGAACAATTTTCCTGGCAGTTGTGGCTGAAATTTTTGTTGGTCTACCTGACCGTGATTTGGTTTCCACAAAATCCCTCATTTTTCACTTCTTAATTAGAGTTTGAACACTGCTGATTGGCATTCTCAATTGCTTGGATATCTTTTTATATCCCTTTCCTGTTTTATACAGTTCAATTACCTTTTTCCGCAGATCCTTTGACAATTCTTTTGCTTTCCCCATGACTCAGAATCCAGACACATCAGTGCAGATGAAAGATGCAAGGGTCTTTCAGGAGTCCAGAAACTCACTGACCTTTTATACACACACACACTGATTACAAGCAAACAGATCACAGGTGAGGATGGTTACCTTTAGTAGCCATTCAAACCCGTTTGTGTCAACTTGTGTGCATGTTATCAGGCCAAAATCTCCAGGGTAGGTAAACTTTTGATCAGGGTCATTTGGGTAGTTTCTGTTGTCATTATGATTTAAAAATAGTAAACACAGTAGTTTGACAATAAATGGCATCACCCAACCACTAACCATGAGTGAAAGAAAAGTTTGTGAGTTATCATTCATATTCTCTGACAAATGGCCAGAAAAATCACAAATTCTGCTAGGGTATGTAAACTTATGAGCACAACTGTATAGCTAATCAAATTTGTCTGTTAATTCTACACTTTTTAATGTATTTTTTTTAAACCTTTCCCTTGTATAACACTTTAATACATAGCTTTTTGCTTCCTTCTTATTAACACTCACTAACGACTTACTTTTTCACTGTGTGCTACCCTGGAGTGATTGGCTATTGCCGTCTTGTTGGGGTCCCATGCCCCGGATTTAAACCTAGTGTTAGGGACCCACCAGAGAAGAGGTCACCTAGGTTGGTGGGCTAGTATTTTTTTGCCCAAAAAGTCTACCAAGAACCTCGTGGAGTGTGCACCAACACTATACATTCTGACTTTATGGAACCTTTTGAACTGTCAACCTAAGTACATGTCAACCATTTTGACCCTGTTGACATTTTGACCCTGCCGACTTATTGACTGTTGACCATCTGGTATCAACCTATTGACTGTGTATATCTATAAACTGTTTATATTTTAATCAACACCAAAAAAAACCTTAATGGCACTTGATATGTCTGAGGGATGAATACACCAGAAGAACGCCCAGATTTGTATTCTTTTGTCAGCCAACGTCAACACAGTTAATGGGGAGTGTAGGACTTTTGTGTCAGCATGACTGGTGCCAATAGGATTGAAGTTAGGAGGCGTTTCAGTCCTGTGTTCTCACTCTTTGGCACTCACCATCCTGTTCTCCATTGTAGCCTACATACAAGCAGAAAAGAACACCATTGATAATGGTGCAAGAGATGTTTGCGTGCACTGGCCTGAACATGTGGGTGGATTTACTGTGCACCACCGTTATGGGGGATTTCATACATCCCCTTTACGGGGGTATGTTTGTTTAAGCCAGATTGAAGGGTGTGGGTTTCACCTTGACCGAAGAGCGTCAGGGGTCTACAACCGCCCCTATTTATTTATTATTTCTGAAAATAATAATTAACACTGTGACTTCTTCTGCCAAAAAGCTGTTGTCTGTATTATTTGTATATTTAAATTGGCTTAAGTTAGAAGTGATGAAGGACAGCGTGGGAAAGTGGTCCGCTTTCAGAATAAACATATCTACGAAGCAAAACATTTAAACTTTTTGTTGTAAGTTAATAGCGTCCAGTCATCTACTATTTATGGGACAAATTCCCTAATGAAAGCTGTATGGACCTATGAATCTGGCTGGCTGCATGGCAAGAGTAATTATCCTTCAAGCGTATCAATCCTGAGGAAAACAATTATGTGAAATTACATTCTGTCACAATCATTAAAGATGCTACAGATAGTGAGAGGGGGAGAATTAAATCTAAATTAATAAAGGGCAACATGGTTAAAATTGGAACTTCCAAGAATGAAGGGAGAACCATACCAACCAATCACACACTGCGTACTGCAGCGAGGAGAATAGAGATATTTTAGTAGCAATATTACTTATAGCTTCGAGCAGTGTTGAGTGAACTACAGTACAGTAGCTCAATGTTCAGAGACCATTATGAACACAGGTGGTCAGTTACCAGTGTCTCTCAAATGGTGCTTTATACCACCCTGGGTTTGCAGCGCTGCACACCTAAATAGCCTGCCCAGCGCACATCAACAGCTCCCCAATTCTCCATTCTCAGGCATCACTTCTGCCAAATAAAAGTGCACCCACCTCGCTGTATGGGGGCGTGGAAAAATATTTAGAGGGATAGTGGGGCTCATTCAGATACTGAAGGATCGGGGGTATTCAGTATGCCGGCTGTCAGTATACCGGCGCCGGAATCCAGACACCCGGCATACCGACAACTATTCTCCCTGTTGGGGGTCCACGACACCGTGCTTGCAGCATGGCGAGCGCAGCGAGCCCGCAAGGGGCTCATTTGCGCTGTCGGTATGCCGGCGATCGGGATTCCGGCGCCGGTATGCTGGCTGCCGGGAACCCAGCCACCGGCATACCATACTACACGCGAAGGATCAGCTCCCTGATGCGCAAAGAACGGATGTTCCTTACTTTGTGCAAGCACAGAACCTGTTCTGCACGTGCACCAATGGGTCCTGCGACAGAGAATGCAGTGCAACATCAGAATGTCAGTGATTGACAGTCTGATGCTGTTCAGGGGTGAAAACGGAGGCGTGTTACCGCCATTTAAGGGGAGGAAAGAGGCCAGGATCTCTGTTGTTTGACAGAGATTTCCTGGTCTCAGTGGCGTATCTACCCATTGGCCAGGATGGCACTCGCCAGGGGCGCCGGCTTAGGAGAGGCGCCGCACGGCAATGCCATCTGCAGCCAGGGGTAGAACCTAGTGTGCCCCAGTCCCTCTGAGCAGTGCCTGGCCAGGACGGAATCTCGCACCGCATCTACTTACTGTTAACAGCGCCCGTGCTCGGTACCGCACTACAGTAAGGACGCTCTAAAACTACAGCTCCCAGCAGCCCTTGCTGCTGGGAACTCCCAGCAGCAATGGCTGCTGGGAGCTGTAGTTTATTTAGTGCTTTATCACGTTAGTGCGGTAGCAGGCACCGGCGCTGTCAACAGTACGTAGATGTGATGACACCCGTCCCGTTTCAGCCAACCAGAGTGAGACACCGGGCCACAGTGTTTGATGAGGGGAGCGGGGCGCCTCCTGCAGGTCCAGCTGGAGGGGTGAGCAGCGGCCGTGAGGTGACAAGTGTCAGCCCCCTCCCGCCCAGGGAGAATGCGCTCTTCAAACGGATACTTTTGTGAGTAGAAGCACACTGCACTGGGATGTGGGGGGAGGGAGGATGTACAGTGCCGCACACTGCACTGGGGAATATAGAGAAGAGAACACTGCCTAGTGATGTGTGTCGGGGTGTGTGTGTGTGGGTGGGGGGGGGGGAGATATGGAGAAGAACACACTACCCCAGTGGTTCCCAAACTTTTTTGAATCACGGCACGCTAGAGAATCAGAATTTTTTTCCACGGCGTCGCTAGGCCAAAAGTTTATTATTGAGAAATTTAGAAGAAATATTGCATTAAGTAAATTGTGTTTCTGCTGCGGGGTACACTGGACTCCACAGGGAATGACATTGGGGTGTAGAGTAGAATCTTGATCCGAGGCACCAACAGGCTCAAAGCTTTGACCTTCTTCCCAGAATAACCCCGCCTACGTGCACAGGAACTCAGTTTTGTAGTTGGTGCCATGCAGTAAGCAGGCATACAACAGGGGGCCTGCTCCAGCAGCCCTGATAAGAAGCTTTAAATGAGAAATGAAGACTTCAAGGGCTGCAGCAGTGACATTGACTGTGTTAGGTGTCAGTCAGACATCTCCTGCTGCAGCTCCATCACCTCTCCCAGCGGCGCTGTATACTCCCGCGCCCTGGTTGCCGGGTACTTACAGCGGAGGCTCCGGTTTTCTTCCTGTTAGTCACACACATGACCGCTGTTCTCCTGGATCGCGTGGCCGCACTCAGGGAGGAGGTAAGTGGGTCCCCCCGGCCGGACCCGCTGTAAATCATGATCCCACGTGGCCAGTGGGAGGCGGGCCGCGCGCGCTGGCGTGGACACTATGGTAGTACAGGGACCCCACTAGACCACCAGGGCAAGGGCACAGGTCGGTTTTTTCTCATAAACCGTTTATATAAGCACACAGTACCCGGTGGTGAAGTCCAGCAGGGGGATAAGGCTTTGACCTGTAGTCCCTCCCTCAGCCCCAGGGCGCCATTTAGAGTAAATGTTCCCACACTGGAGCTGCATCTCTCTCTCTTCCTCACTCCCTGTCAGCGTTTGGGCACCTTTAGGACAAGCTGAGCTGATCCTGGGACTTATGGTCCCCGCGGTTAACCCGCCATGGGTAGATCAACTGTCTGCTCAGCTACAGCAATTGAACCTATCACTGACTACTCAAAAGTCTAACCCTCGCCCGTCTAAGACCAAGGGGTCCTCTAAGCAGGCCATTACTTCCTCACAATCCACCAACGTCCCAGACTCCTCGTCTGATGAGGATGGCGTTTATACTGACCCCACAGATTCTGATCCCGACGCTTCTGCTGGGGAATCTGTTTCACAGGTGGATGGTCCTGACTTGTTGGAGGCTATCAGGACCATTCTTCAAATTACTGATGACCCGGAGCCTGATGCTGCCCCTAAGAAACCGGACAGGATTAAACGTCAGAAAGTGGTTAAACAAGTTTTACCTTGTCCTGACCATTTAGTTGACATACGTCAGGAGTCCTGGGAAAATCACGCCTCACAAGTAGATGCTGGCTCGCTACCCACTCGCAGCGGAGCTAAGTAAAAAATGGGAAACACCCCCGCCAGTGGATTTGCAGGTGGCGCGGATGGTGGTATCCTCAGCTCTGCCGGTAACTACCGTCATGTCTTTGAAAGAACCGACGGATAAGCGCGTGGAGGCACTGACGTTTCTATCATGGGTGCAATGTGTGCGGTGCACATAGGCCCCTGGGTCCAGGGGGGGGCCCACGCCGCACACATTGCACCCATATTTCATACTCACCTGTCCGAAGTCCACCGGCGGGCGCTTCAGCGGCAGCCGTTGCGGCCAAAGAACACATAAAAAATAGCCGCTGCGCATGCGCAGTTCAATTTTTGTCTCCAAAACATGGCGGGCGCCATGTTTCAGGAGACCTGCGCATACGCAGTAGACTCCGGCAGATTGCCGGAGCCTACGGCGCCGTGGAGAGGAGGGGGCCCACCCGGAGTGTGCACACGGGCCCCCTCCTCTCTTAAGATGTCCCTGTGTGGAGAGTTGTTTAAAGGCAATTTGCACCCTAACTGGTGCTGTGCCTAGGCCCACCATTGCAGCGACATAGGCTGCAGAGGCTGTTGAAGCGTGGGCTCAGGAGCTGGAGGCGGAGTTGCCTTCCAATGCTTCTGCTCATGCTAGATAATGTCTGTCTTATATTGTCTCAGCTTCTCATTACATTAAGGAGGCGGCTTCTGATGCCGGTATTCTGGCAGCCAATGCTTCTGCTACGTCCATATTTGCTCTCCGAATTCTCTGGTTACGGTCCTGGTCTGTGGATCTGGACTCTAAGAAAACCCTGGAGGTACTCCCTTTTAAGGGAGACATTCTTTTCGGAGAAGACCTCAACAAGCTGACTTAGCTTCTGCTAAAACAGCATGTCTACCTCGTACTGCTCCTTCGGTGACGAAGGCTAAGAGTACTCCATTTCCCTCCTTTCGTCCTTCAGGGAAAGCAAAAGGTCAGGCTTACCCGAACAGGTTCGCATTTCCAAACCCAATAAGCCATAACCCAAACGGGCCTGGGCTGCCCGTCAGCCTGCTTCCAAAACTGACAAGCCTGCCACATGAATGGCGGGCCTCCCACTGGGGGATCCCAGGGTGGGGGCCAACTTCTAGGGTATACCCAGGAATGGTTGAGGACCACTTCCGATGCCTGGGTACGGGAAGTAGTCACTCGAAGTTACGCCGTATCTTTCAAAAATCGTCCCCCTCATCGATTTTGCCTGACAGACGTCCCTTCGGATCAGGTGAAGGCAAAAACTCTTCATTCAGTGGTACAGTCCATCCTGGACACAGGAATGGTAGTACAGGTGCCTCTGGCTCAGAGAGTCAAGGGGTACTATTCACCGCTGTTCCTAGTCCCGAAACCAAATGGGTCATCCCGGCCCATTCTCAACCTCAAGTCCTTGAACAAATTTGTGAGTGTCTCCAAGATTCATATGGAAACTCTTCGCTCTATTGTTCTGGCCTTGGAACCTGGGGATTATATGGTCTCCCTGGACATACAGGATGCTTACCTGCATATTCCCATTGCAGTGTCGCATCAGCAGTACCTGAGGTTTGTCGTTGGCAACCTCTATTACCAATTTCGGGCTTTACCTTTTGGTTTGACCACGGCTCTGTGAGTCTTCACCAAGGCCATGGTGGTAATGACGACTGTACTCCGCCATCAAGGGGTCAGGATCCTACCGTACCTGGACGACTTGTTGATCCTGGCAAATTCCCCAGAAATTCTCCTACGCCATCTGGATCTGACTATCCAGTTTCTGCAAGCCCACACGTGGCTCAACAACTGGAAGAAATCTTCCCTGGTCCCTGTTCAGAGCATGGTGCACCTGGGAGCGTTGTTGGACACTTGCAACCAGCGGTTGTTCTTGTCTCAGGAGAAAGTCCTGAAGCTTCAGGACAGGATTCAATGCTTCCTATCTCGTCCACAAGTGTCGATACATTCGGCAATGCAAGTGCTAGGTCTTATGGTGTCGACTTTCGACATGGTGGAGTACGCTCAATTCCATTCCCGCCCTCTGCAGAAACTGATTCTTGCCAAGTGGGACGGCCTGCCTCACCGGATCAGTTCTCAAATGATCTCCTTGTCTCCGGAGGTCCGTCTGTCACTGAGCTTGTGGCTTCAGGACCAACGATTGAGCAGGGGTCTTCCCTTCTGGATCTCCAACTGGGTCCTTCTGACGACGGATGCCAGTCTGAGGTTGGGGAGTGGTGTTGGAGCAACACTCTCTTCAGGGTCGGTGGACCAAGGAGGAGTCTCTCCTCCCGATAAACATTCTGGAATTGTGGGCGGTGTTCAACTCATTGTACTTGGCCCACCATTTAATACAGAGCAGACCTGTTCATGTACAGTCGGACAACGCCACCACGGTGGCGTACATCAGTCATCAAGGTGGCACTTGAAGCCGCATGGCATTGAAGTATCACAGATTCGTCAGTGGGCGGAACGCCATCTGCCAGCCATATCAGCAGTGTTCATTCCGGGGGTCCTCAACTGGGAAGCGGACTTTCTCAGTCATCAGGACGTACACGCCGAAGAGTGGAGCCTCCATCCAGAAGTGTTTCAACTCCTCGTGGACAAGTGGTGCATTCCAGATGTGGACCTGATGGCATCTCGACACAATCACAAGGTTTCGGTCTTCGGAGCAAAGACAAGGGATCCTCAAGCAGCGTTTGTGGATGTACTGACAATTCCATGCTACTTTCGGCTGCCATATGTGTTCCCTCCGGTGTCACTCCTGCCCCGGAGTAATAAGGAAGTTCAAGCAAGAAGGAGGAATCCTACTTCTGATCGCTCCAGCGTGGCCCAGACGGCATTGGTTCTCATACCTTCAGGGTCTCTCGATAGAGCGTCCCCTTCTACTTCCACAGTGCCCGGATCTCCTCGTTCAGGGCCCCTGTGTATATCAGGATTTAGCCCGATTGGCTTTGACGGCGTTGCTCTTGAAGCTTCCGTCTTAAAGGCCAAAGGATTTTCTGAGGCGGTCATTCAAACCATGTTGAAGGCCCGGAAACCGACTTCTGCTCGGAATTATCATAGGGTCTGGAATTCTTACTTTGCTTGGTGCGCATCTAACAATCATGACGCTTACAAGTTTAGTACGGCCAAACTTTTGGCCTTTCTACAACAGGGCCTGGACTTGGGCCTTCGTCTGGCCTCCATCAAGGTTCATATTTCTGCCTTGTCGGTTCGGTTCCAGAGAAAAATTGCAACTTTACCTGATGTTCATACATTTACTCAGGGTGTGTTGCGAATTCAACTTCCTTACATTCCGCCTGTGGCTCCTTGGGACTTGTCGGTGGTTCTGGAGGCATTGCAAGGGTCTCCGTTTGAACCTCTTGAATCGGCAGACCTTAAGTGGCTTTTTCTTAAGGTGTTGTTTGTGCTGGCTATTGCCTCTGCCAGACTGGTGTCAGATTTAGGTGCTTTGTCCTGTAAGTCACCATATCTGATTTTTCACCATGACCAGGTGGTTCTTAGAAAACGTCCTGGGTACCTACCTAAGGTGGAGTCTTCTTTCCACCTTAATCAGGAGATTGTGGTTCCGGCCATTGCCTCTCCTGAATTGTCTTCCAAAGAGCGGTCTTTGGATGTGGTACGGGCTCTCTGTATCTATGTGAAGAGAACTGCCTCCATCAGGAAGTCGGATTCTCTCTTTGTTCTGTTTGGTTTTCACAATCGTGGCTGGCCTGCTCACAAGCAGACCCTGGCCAGATGGATTAGAATGGTGGTTGTACATGCTTATGTACAGGCTGGCCTTCCAGCTCCTGCTACCATTAAGGCCCATTCTACTCGGTCGGTTGGACCTTCTTGGGCGACCCGCCGTGGTGCGACCCTTGAACAATTGTGCAAGGCGGCTACGTGGTCCTCAGTGAACACGTTCATAAGGTTCTATGCCTTCGATACTTCCGCCTCCCAGGAACGCCTGGTTCTTGTGCCCGCTACAGTGCGTCCCCTTCCCTGTGGAACCCAGTGTACTCTGAAGCAGAACACTAGATTTATGGTAAGAACTTACCGTTGTTAAATCTCTTTCTGTGGGGTACACTGGGCTCCACAGAGTGCCTACCTGACGCACTTAGCTTCTTTGGGTTGGTATGGCATTAGCCGCTGGCACCTTCTCCTGTCGTGAGAATGTGGTGTATGTGACTACTAACAGTTGTCGTCTCTTTTACCTGCTACTGCATTGGACTGGTTAACAAAAACTGAGTTCCTGTGAATGGAGGCGGGGTTATAGAGGAGGCGGCGCTAGGCATTCTGGGAAGAAGGTCAAAGCTTTGAGCCTGTTGGTGCCTCGGATCAAGATCCTACTCTAAAGTCTAAACCCCAAGTCATTCCCTGTGGAGCCCAGTGTACTTCGCAGAAAGAGATTTAACAACGGTAACTTCTTACCATAAATCTCGTTTTATATATCATCCTTAGGTTCAGTTGCATGGTGAGGTACAGGATTTGCTTCTGTTTGTTCACATATTGTATGATTAGCAGCCACCAGCGCTGGTATTCCCTACTACATTGACCATAAATACTTTGAATGGGTCCTGGACAACTAATACAAGGCACCCTTACAAGTGTCCCGAGTCACCCCAGGTTGCCACGGCACACAGTTTGAGAACCACTGCACTGTGACGGGAGGAGGGGCATAGAGAAGAACACACTGCACTGTGACAGGAGGGGGGGTATAGAGAAGAGCACACTGCATTGTGACGGGAGGGGGGTATAGAGAAGAGCACACTGCACTGTGACAGGAGGGGGGTATAGAGAAGAGCACACTGCACTGTGACGGGAGGGGGGTATAGAGAAGAGCACACTGCACTGTGACGGGAGGGGGGTATAGAGAAGAACACACTGCACTGTGACAGGAGGGGGGGTATAGAGAAGAGCACACTGCACTGTGACGGGAGGGGGGTATAGAGAAGAGCACACTGCACTGTGACGGGAGGGGGGTATAGAGAAGAACACACTGCACTGTGACAGGAGGGGGGGTATAGAGAAGAGCACACTGCACTGTGACGGGAGGGGGGTATAGAGAAGAGCACACTGCACTGTGACAGGAGGGGGGTATAGAGAAGAGCACACTGCACTGTGACGGGAGGGGGTTATAGAGAAGAGCACACTGCACTGTGACGGAAGGGGGTATAGAGAAGAGCACACTGCACTGTGACGGGAGGGGGGTATAGAGAAGAGCACACTGCACTGTGACGGAAGGGGGTATAGAGAAGAGCACACTGCACTGTGACGGAGGACGGGACGGGGGAGGAATAGAAATTGTGTCTTTAATATTCCTGAGTACCGCGGTTCAATGTATTTATATATATATATATATATATATATATATATATACATACAGTATATATATGTGTATATATATATATATGTGTATATATATATATATATATATATATATATATATACACATATATATATACTGTATGTATGTGTATATATATATATATATATATATATCTCCAAAGAGAAAACAGCAGCACTCCAAGGGGTATATTTACTAAGGTGGGAGATTTTTAGAACTGGTGATGTTGCCCATGGCAACCAATCAGATTCTACTTACCATTTATCTAGCTGCTTCTAGCAGATAATAGATATAATCTGATTGGTTGCTATGGGCAACATCACTAGTTCTAAAAATCTCCCACCTTAGTAAATTTCCCCCCAAGTCTTTAAATGTTCTTATATTGGATGTAAACATGCATAATGATCACCAGGATAATTGAATATCCCCGTGCAGGTTAATAAATCATGGTAAATTGCTGCTGCTAAATACTGGCCACAGGGCCTGGTTCAGACCTGATTGCTGCTGTGGGCACAGCGGGTAATTATCGATTGACTGTGCATGCGTATCCAGCACAATGCACACATGTGTCACCAAACAGCAACAAGCTGGTGCGGAAATTTTGATTGCACAGCCATTCACAAGCTGATTGACAGGAAGAGGCCATTTGTGGGTGGTAACTGGCCGTTTTCTGGGAGTGTCAGGGAAAACACAGGCATTCCCAAGCATTTTCTGGGACGGTGTGTGACGTCAGCTCCTAACCCGATCAGCCTGTTGTCATTGCACTGTGGGAGTCAGTCCTGGACTGTGCACACTGGAAAAAACATTCAATGGTGAGCATTGGTGCAAGTAGAAATATTCTTTTAGTGGTACTGAGTTCCGAAAAAAATGGGCGTGATTATGTATTGTGAGGGGGCATGGCCACATGACACTAGGGGGAGGGGCTACATGAAACTAGTGGCATGGTCACATGACACAGCCCCCTTTCATTGCACTCTGGAGGCAAGGCTTGAAATATATAGTAATGCCTCCAGTATAATAGAAATATATAGTAATGCCCCCGGTATAATAGAAATATATAGTAATACCTCCAGTATAATAGAAATATATAGTAATGCCCCCAGTATAATAGAAATATATAGTAATACCTCCAGTATAATAGAAATATATAGTAATACCTCAAGTGTAATGGAAATATATAGTAATGCCTCCAGTATAATAGAAATATATAGTAATACCTCAAGTGTAATAGAAATATATAGTAATGCCTCCAGTATAATAGAAATATAGGGAGTAGTACGGGTGACCGGCGGTCTCCTGACCGCCGGTCACCTTACCGATGCCGGGATCCCGGCAGCATACCGACGCCGGGATCCCGGCGGGGAGGGGCGAGTGCAGCAAGCCCCTTGCGGGCTCGCTGCGCTTGCCACGATGCGGGCATCGGTCACATGACTACCACCCGAAATATATAGTGATACCTCCAGTATAATAGAAATATATAGTAATGCCTCCAGTATAATAGAAATATATAGTAATACCTCAAGTGTAATGGAAATATATAGTAATGCCTCCAGTATAATAGATCCCGGCAGCATACCGACGCCGGGATCCCGGCGGGGAGGGGCGAGTGCAGCAAGCCCCTTGCGGGCTCGCTGCGCTTGCCACGATGCGGGCATCGGTCACATGACTACCACCCGAAATATATAGTGATACCTCCAGTATAATAGAAATATATAGTAATGCCTCCAGTATAATAGAAATATATAGTAATACCTCAAGTGTAATGGAAATATATAGTAATGCCTCCAGTATAATAGAAATATATAGTAATACCTCAAGTGTAATAGAAATATATAGTAATGCCTCCATTATAATAGAAATATATAGTAATGCCTCCAGTATAATAGAAATATATAGTAATGCCCCCGGTATAATAGAAATATATAGTAATACCTCCAGTATAATAGAAATATATAGTTTTGCCCCTGGTATAATAGAAATATATAGTAATACCTCCAGTATAATAGAAATATATAGTAATGCCCCCGGTATAATAGAAATATATAGTAATACCTCCAGTATAATAGAAATATATAGTAATAACTCAAGTGTAATGGAAATATATAGTAATGCCTCCAGTATAATAGAAATATATAGTAATACCTCAAGTGTAATAGAAATATATAGTAATGCCTCCAGTATAATAGAAATATATAGTGATACCTCCAGTATAATAGAAATATATAGTAATGCCTCCAGTATAATAGAAATATATAGTAATACCTCAAGTGTAATGGAAATATATAGTAATGCCTCCAGTATAATAGAAATATATAGTAATGCCCCCAGTATAATAGAAATATATAGTAATGCCCCCAATATAATAGAAATATATAGTAATACCTCAAGTGTAATAGAAATATATAGTAATAATGCCACCAATTTAATAACAATATATAGTAATATAACAGAAATAGATACTGTAATAGTGACCCTGGTATAATAGAAATATATAGTAGTACCCCATAATAATAGAACTATATAGTAGTGTCCACATTATATTAGAAATAAATTACCCCACACAGTGAAGCCGGAGACACGCCCTGCAGCCCAGCCTGTGAAGTACAAGAGCCGCTCAGTGCCGATGCGTCACACGAGCTGAATGAAGGGAAACAGCTGCACCCAGCAAGGGACGCCGGGGGAAATTGCACCGAGGCTTCTCTCTTCACGGCAGCCATGGCTACCAGAGAAGGAAGCGTGATGTGACGTCATGACGTAACCCTGACAAAGAGGGAGGCTCCGCCTTTCGGCCAAGCACCATGGTCTTGTTGCTCAATTGCACATAATAATTGTGGTAATGGAGGTCATGGGTGCAAAGTGTGTACTCAGTACTTGAGCGTACCCGCATACTTGCACCACTGATGGTGAGTGAGTTGTAAACGGATTTGTAGCTGTCTGCTGACTGAGGGATATTTTACACATGCAATCACACACTTGCACGGGCAAATTTACACTCCCCCTTGGGTGGCGACTATCTGATCACAGGACAACCAAATTTGCAGCACAGCGATCAGGTCTGAATTAGGCTCACACTGTAAGGAGCACTACTGTGTGGCATAATGTGTATAAGGGGCACTGCTGTGTGTTGTAATGTGAATTTGTGGTGCTATTTTGTGGCCATGCCCGATTTTCGACACACACACCTTCCCTATTTCAAATATGGGGGGGGCGCCTATCCCCTTACTTTGCCAGGAGCGCTCGGACTCCTGGAAACACCCCTGCCTGGCCTCTTGCGAGGATCTGTGACGGGCGGCTTGCGGCGTGACCCCTTGGGTGCAGCAAGCTGCCCGATGGTGTCACAGTGATCCCATGCCTGTGTCCCAGGATGCAGCTCAGATCAGTACTGAAGCAGAAAGCGTCTACTTGTAATAGACGCATCCTGATGCATTTACATACAGAGCTATCACTGCTGCTTCCAAGGAAGTCATAGCCTCTCCAACCACATCTGAATTAGCCACTGTGTGCAAACGTGCAATGTGGAGACTCAAAACTTTTCAAAAACCTATGTGCCCCACTGCATAGCAAACAGTGTCTCTGGGATTGCACCCTGTTCCCCTCTTTATCTCAATATTCCATTTCCAAATGTAAATTTTGCTTGGGCGCTGCTCTGCAAAATGTGGCACTCCATTGAGCCTATTCCATACTCGACAATTTAGAGTTGAGTTACGATGCTCCCAAGCCAGCCATCTATGAATCTTTATATACATTTTAAATCTGTCAACACTGCAGCACAACATAGTTCTGCCAAGGTGCAAAATTCGGTGCAGGATCGACTGTTAAGTCTAAACGGGATGTAGTTAAAATGCCGCCAGCGGAATACCGGCGGTCGAAATACCAACGCCGGAATCCCAAATTATAGCATAATTCTGGCATCAAAATCCCGACGGAGCTCAGGATCCTGCCATCAAAATATAGGATGTACTTATGTGACCAGCGGTCAGGAGACACCTCCCACTACATCCCGCCCCCTCAGAATCCTGACAGTCTGCATGCCGACTAGCAGGGACTATTTCCAATCGTGGGTGTCCACAACACCCAAAGAGAGGGAATAGAACCAATGGAAACCGCAGGTTGTCTCCAAGCCTACAGCATAGCGAACGCAACGAGCCCACTAGGGATACCGCCAGAGGAATGCTGCCGGGATACCATCAGAGGAATGCTGACCAGTGGTCTCCTGACCGCCGGTCACGCATACCCAACCCCAAAATACGACGCCTGGAATCCTGAAGGTTCTATCAGCGGGACGCGCTCACGTGCTGCTGCGGGGGGTGGGAGGTTAGGTACAGGCATTAGAAGGGGGATTAGGGTTAGGGAGGGTGTAGGGAAGTGAAGGGGATGGTTAGGTACCGGGGAGGGGGGGTTAGGCACTTAAAAGGAGAGGTTAGGGTTAGGCAGTGGTGCCGAGAGGCAGGGGGAGAGGGTACAAATTACCTGGGCCCGGGCTGCTGAAGGGGCCCGAGTCGCTAACCCCCTTCCCCAGGATACCTTTACTGCGGCTTCATCTTCCCGGTGATATCTTTGGGAAGATGGTGCTACACATAGAAAGCAAAGACTCTGGCACATCTTTGCTCTTTAGTGGCCGGCGTCATCTTTCCAAATATCACTGGGAAGATGGCGCTGGCTGGGGAGGAGGGACCCACTTTCAGATCAAGTAAGGTAGGAAGCGGGTGCCCTCCCCCTACCCCCCTATGTTAAAATTGTGTCCACCTTGTAAGCGGCTCTGCAGTTATTTTATTATTCACAGTTTTTAAACGTGGCTTAGTAAGTGGGCATAACCACGTCCACTTAATAAGGCATGCCCCCAAACTTTTACCGTTGCCCGGCGTAGCTCTCAGCGGCCCTGGGGTTAGGCACCAAGCAGAGAGGGTTAGGTTTAGGCAGTGGGGAAGGGAGGGTGAGGGTTAGGAACCCACAAGGAAGGGTTAGGGTAGGGGGCATGGGAGGGTTAGGGTACTTTCTGGGGGACTGTCGGGATTCTGATGGTCAGGATGCCACTGTCTGTATTCTGACTGCCAGCATCCTGCCCATCGGTATATTACACCAAATCCGTTAAATCTGACCGACTATTACAAACTGTGTTGCTTGGGCTAAACATCTAGATTGCTGGCTGAAGATGCCGCGCACCTGCTGGACGTTCTTTTTACAGTATCTGTTCTACACTCCCCAATATGATGAGCTTTTATTGGTGCCTGAAGGACTGAGAACTAGGCACAGTAGAGTTTCAAGAACAACCGAGTTCAACAACCAGATCTTTGCATGAGTGGCAAGGTTGAGCCTATAGATATGCAGCATTGTAGAGATGTGCAGTGGGCATTTTTCGGGTTTTGTGTTCTGGTTTTGGATTCAGTTCTGCGGTCGTGTTTTGGATTCGGACGCGTTTTGGCAAAACCTCCCTTGAGAATTTTTGTCGGATTCGGGTGTTTTTTTTTTCAAAAAACCCTCAAAAACAGCTTAAATCATAGAATTTGGGGGTAATTTTGATCCTACAGTATTATGAACCTCAATAACCATAATTTCCACTCAATTCCAGTCTATTCTGAACACCTCACACCTCACAATATTATTTTTAGTCCTAAAATTTGCACCGAGGTCACTGGATTACTAAGCTAAGCGACCCAAGTGGCCGACACAAACACCTGGCCCATCTAGGAGTGGCACTGCAGTGTCAGACAGGATAACACTTAAAAAAATAGTCCCCAAACAGCACATGACGCAAAGATAAATAAAAAAAAAGAGATGCAAGATGGAATTGTCCTTGGGCCCACCCACCCACCCTTATGTTGTATAAACAGGACATGCACACTTTAACAAACCCATCATTTCAGCGACAGGGTCTGCCACACAACTGTGGCTGAAATGACTGGTTGGTTTGGGCCCCCACCAAAAAAGAAGCAATCAATCTCTCCTTGCACAAACTGGCTCTACAGAGGAAGGATGTCCACCTCCTCTTCATCGTCCGATTCCTCACCCCTTTCACTGTGTACATCCCCCTCCTCACAGAGTATTAATTCGTCCCCACTGGAATCCACCATCACAGGTCCCTGTGTACTTTCTGGAGGCAATTGCTCGTAAATGTCTCCACGGAGGAATTGATTATAATTCATTTTGATGAACATCATCTTCTCCACATTTTGTGGAAGTAACCTCCTACGCCGATCGCTGACAAGGTGACCGGCTGCACTAAACACTCTTTCGGAGTACACACTGGAGGGGGGGCAACTTAGGTAAAATAAAGCCAGTTTGAGCAAGGGCCTCCAAATTGCCTCTTTTTTTGCTGCCAGTATACATACGGACTGTCTGATATGCCTACTTGGATGCTGTCACTCATATAATCCTCCACCATTCTTTCAATGGTGACAGAATCATATGCAGTGACAGTAGACGACATGTCAGTAATAGTTGGCAGGTCCTTCAATCCGGACCAGATGTCAGCTATCGCTCCTGACTGCCCTGCATCACCGCCAGTGGGTGGTTTTGGAAATGTTATCCTTTTCCTGGCAGCTCCAGTGGCGTGAGAAAATGAAGGAGGAGCTGTTGGCGGGTCACATTCCGCTTGACTTGACAATTGTCTCACCAGCAGGTCTTTGAACATGTGCAGACTTTTGTCTGCCAGAAAGAGAGATACAACATAGGCTTTAAACCTAGGATCGAGCACGGGGGCCAAAATGTAGTGCTCTGATTTCAACATATTAACCACCCGTGAATCCTGGTTAAGCGAATGAAGGGCTCTATCCACAAGTCCCACATGCCTAGCGGAATCGCTCTGTTTTAGCTCCTCCTTCAATCTCTCCAGCTGCTTCTGCAAAAGCCTGATGAGGGGAATGACCTGACTCAGGCTGGCAGTGTCTGAACTGACTTCACGTGTGGCAAGTTCAAAGGCTTGGAGAATCTTGCACAACAATGAAATCATTCTCCACTGCGCTTGAGTCAGGTGCATTCCCCCTACTTTGCCTATATCCTAGGCAGATGTATAGCCTTGAATGGCCTTTTGATGCTCCTCCATCCTCTGAAGCATATAGAGGGTTGAATTCCACCTCGTTACCACCTCTTGATTAAGCTGATGGCAGGGCAGGTTCAGGAGTGTTTGCTGGTGCTCCAGTCTTCGGCACGCGGTGGCTGAATGCCAAAAGTGGCCTGCAATTCTTCGGGCCACCGACAGCATCTCTTGCACGCCCCTTGTGGTTTTTTAAATAATTCTGCACCACCAAATTCAATGTATGTGCAAAACATGGGACGTGCTGGAATTTGCCCAGATGTAATGCACGCACAACATTGGTGGCGTTGTCCGATGTCACAAATCCCCAGGAGAGTCCAATTAGGGTAAGCCATTCTGCGATGATGTTCCTCAGTTTCCGTAAGAGGTTGTCAGCTGTGTGCCTCTTATGGAAAGCGGTGATACAATGCGTAGCCTGCCTATGAATGAGTTGGCGTTTGCGAGATGCTGCTACTGGTGCCGCTGCTGCTGTTGTTGCTGCGGGAGGCAATACATCTGCCCAGTGGGCTGTCACAGTTATATAGTCCTTAGTGTGCCCTGCTCCACTTGTCCACATGTCCGTGGTTAAGTGGACATTGGGTACAACTGCATTTTGTAGGACACTGGTGACTCTTTTTCTGACGTCTGTGTACATTCTCGGTATCGCCTGCCTAGAGAAGTGGAACCTAGATGGTATTTGGTACTGGGGACATACTACCTCAAGCAATTCTCTAAGTCCCTGTGAACTAACGGCGGATACCGGACGCACGTCTAACACCAACATAGTTGTCAAGGCCTGAGTTATCCGCTTTGCAACAGGATGACTGCTGTGATATTTCATCTTCCCCGCAAAGGACTGTTGGACAGTCAGTTGCTTACTGGAAGTAGTACAAGTGGTCTTCCGACTTCCCCTCTGGGATGACGATCGACTCCCAGAAGCAACAACAGCAGCGCCAGCAGCAGTAGGCGTTACACTCAAGGATCCATCGGAGGAATCCCAGTTAGGAGAGGACTCGTCAGACTAGCCAGTGACATGGCCTGCAGGACTATTAGCGTTCCTGTCTAAGGAGGAAATTGACATTGAGGGAGTTGTTGGTGTGGTTTGCAGGAGCTTGGGTACAAGAGGAAGAAGGGATTTAGTTGTCAGTGGACTGCTTCCGCTGTCACCCAAAGTTTTTGAACTTGTCAATGACTTCTGATGAATGCGCTCCAGGTGACGTATAAGGAAGGATGTTCCTAGGTGGTTAACGTCCTTACCCCTACTTATTACAGCTTGACAAAGGCAACACACGGCTTGACACCTGTTGTCTGCATTTCTGTTGAAATAATTCCACACCGAAGAGGTGATTTTTTTTGTATTTTGACTAGGCATGTCAATGGCCTTATTCATCCCACGGACAACAGGTGTCTCCCCGGGCGCCTGACTTAAACAAACCACCTCTCCATCAGAATCCTCCTGTCAATTTCCTCCTCAGCGCCAGCAACACCCATATCCTCATCCTGGTGTACTTCAACAGTTACATATTCAATTTGACTATCAGGAACTGGACTGTGGGAGCTCCTTCCAGCACTTGCAATGGGCATGCAAATGGTGGAAGGAGCCACCCATTCCCGTCCAGTGTTGGGAAGGTCAGGCATCGCAACCGACACAATTGGACTCTCCTTGGGGATTTGTGATTTAGAAGCACGCACAGTTGTTTGCTGTGCTTTTGCCAGCTTAACTCTTTTCATTTTTCTAGCGGGAGGATGAGTGCTTCCATCCTCATGTGAAGCTGACCCACTAGTCATGAGGAACATAGGAGAGGGCCTTAGCCGTTCCTTTCACTCCATGTCATAAATGGCATATTGGCAAGTTTACGCTTCTCCTCAGACCCTTTTAATTTAGATTTTTGGGTCTATTTGGGTATATTTTACTGAACTTTTGTTTTTTGGATTTTACGTGCTCTCTACTATGACATTGGGCATCGGCCTTGGCAGACGACGTTGATGGCATTTCATCATCTCTGCCATGACTAGTGGCAGCAGCTTCAGCACTAGGTGGAAGTGGATCTTGATCTTTCCCTATTTTTTTTTTCCAATATGTATTTTTTTGAGGTTTTGAATATACAACGTTGAATATCAGAAATAAACATGTCATCCAGCCTGGTGCAAAGATATGCAATAAAACAAACATCGTCTAAGTTTACGATATCGGGGGCTTGGATGAAACCTCACTTTTTCCATTTTCTGGTATATAGATATAAAGTTGTTGACGATACAGTTACCAGAATTATAAAGAAAAAAGTCATTCTACAAAAATACTGGTCGTCAATCGCATGCAAAGGCTGAAACATATACAGTAGAAACAAAACAACATACTAATACGTTCTCCCCAGTGGAGAACGAAAAACTATAACCTACCGAACCAAAAGAAAAAGAAAAAAACAGAAAAAACAGAAAAATAATAATCGTACCTGCTGGAGCATGGGGACTGCCGACCCATCCATGGAGACATCATCAGAGCAAGGAGAGGTATGTAGACAGCGGAGACGTAAAGAGGAAATATGGAAGGGGAGAGGCGAAGGAGAAAAGGGGGAGCTGCAGCCTGGGATGTAGTAATCAGGGAAGGGAGGTAGATAATAGAGATGGAGGGGGAGGATCGTGTAGTCGCGAGAGTGAGATGGGAGGATCATCAGTTAGGAGTTGACGGCCGTACCACACGGTATGTTGTAAGCTCTGCCTAATAGCCAATTTTTTCCGAGTGGGCAGTTGGTTGATAAAACGGCCCCAGCATCGGAATAAGGCAGGGGTCAGAGTCTCCTTATTCAGGGTCGTTTCCAGCCAGTCCATTGTGAATAGGAAGAGTAGTCTAGAGGTATCTAGTGATAGCGTAGGAGGGGTGTCAGAGATCCACTGCTATCAGTTTTGTGTCTTGAGAGGGGAGGTCGGGCTGGTCTTGAGTGTGGCCAAAGAGAGCCCAAGAGGCAGTATATTGATATAAGGGGACAATGCCAGAAGCAGTGCATAAGGTCGGCTACTGGCGCAGAGCATTTTAAGCATTTCGCCGAGTCAGACAAACCCATCAAGTGAATCCTCTTTGGAGATATATAGGCTCTGTGCAGAATTTTATAGGCCATTTCTTGGTACAGGCTAGCCGGGATGAGTTTGAGGGAAGTTGTAAAACAGTCCATCACGGTGTCCGGGGGCATAGAGGGAATTTGGGAGGACCATGTCAGCACTTGGGTTAGGTCCGTGGTGGGAATGTGTTCTGTGCGAATGCGGGCATAGAGAGATGAGATGGAGCATATCCCAGAGCGCAGGAGCGTATCAAGGCTGTTAACAAAGTCGGATGCATGGAGATGAGAAAGGACTGAGTGTATATAATGAGAAGCCTGAAAAAAATAGAATCCATGGCTCGGATCTATGTCATATTTAATCTGTGCTTCCGCAAAAGTGAGTGGTTTTTTGCTAGAGGCAAGAAGGTCACCGACTCGTGTGATCCCTGCAGCATGCCATGTAACAAAGGGATAGGAGGCCTGGCCCTGCTGAAAACACGGGTTCCCAACTAGGGGGAGAAATATGGAGTGGGTATACTGTAACTTCAGGGATTTTCTAGATAGTCTCCACGCCAACGCAGTGGAGGTAAGGAGAACATTGTCCAGAGAGAGAGATGACAAATCAGATTTAGACGTGTGTAGAACAGAGCTAAGAGAGAGGGGGGTGCAGAGTTGGGAGTCGATCAGTGAATCAGTGAAAATCGAAGTACCATTGAGCCAGTCCATGGCGAAACGCAGGAGGCAGGCCCTGTTATATTGCTCTATGTCCGGCAGGTTCAGCCTTCCATTCTGTACCGTCTGAGACAGTTTAAAAAAACTAATTTGGGTCTCTTATTGGACCAAATAAACTTAGAAATAGATGAGTTAAGGAGGGAGAGGTCAGATTTAGATAGCATAATAGGCACCATCTGAAGGACATATAGCAATTTGGGGAAGCTGGACATCTTCACTAGACTACAGCGACCCAAAAGGTTGAGAGGTAGATTCTGCCATAGCGCTAATTCTGTCTGGATCTTGGTTAGGATAGGGCGAACATTGTCAAGGTATAGACGAGTGGGGTCAGAGGGAAGGTGGACCCCAAGATACGTGATATGAGTGGTGGCCCACCGAAACGGGAAGGGGGTATCCCACCCTGTAGTAATATGAGGAAAGATGGCCAGAGCCTCCGATTTGTCAAGGTTGATCGAAAATCCTGCAAAAGAGGAAAAGCGAGAAATAGCGTGCTGCAGTGCTGTGATGGACTGTTTCGGATTGGAGATAAAAAGAAGAATGTCATCCGCAAACGCTATTAATTTAATCTCTCTATTGCCAATCCTAACACCGCGAAAATCAGAGAGGTTGAGGATGTAACGTATGAAGGGTTCTAAGGCCAGGTTGAAAAGGAGGGGGGAGAGGGGACAACCTTGTCTGGTTCCTCTTTCAAGGATAAAGGAGGGTGAGGGAGTGTTGTTGACTATCACCTGCGCAGTGGGGTCAGCATAGATGGATTCAACAAGGCCACCAAATTTATCTCCAAACTGTTGATAAGACAAAACCCTAGTAAGATGGGGCAAGGCAATCTTATCAAAGGCCTTTTCCGCATCGAGGTTAATGAGGATATTATTGGTGAGATTGTGGGTATGCGAGTAGGTGATAGCCACCAGGGCGGTCCTGATACCCTGCACAGATTGTCTATGTTTGATGAATCCCAACTGCGCAGGCGATATGAGGCGAGAAAGACAGAGCTGCAATCTATTGGCCATTAATTTCGTAAGAATTTTAAAATCCTGATTAAGGAGAGAGATCGGCCTGTAAGAGCCGGGTAGGGAGGGATCCTTTCCAGGCTTCGCAATGACTATAATCGTGGCCTCATTGAATCTAATCGGTGTTTGTTTGGAGGTAAGAATGTGATTATAGAGAGACGTAAGGGTGGGTGCCAGTTCATCCCTAAGCATTTTATAGAACTCTGCGCCAAAGCCATCAGGACCGGGGCTTTTGTTGTTCGGTAAGGTCTTAATGACTTCAGCAACCTCCTCAGCCGTAATCGGGCTTTCCAAAGAGTCTCTCTCATCCTGAGTCAATACAGGGAGATCGGCCTCCTTTAAAAAGGAGAAGTTAGCCGCCGGGTCATCAGGACCTTTGGAGTACAGAGACCGATAAAAGTCTCTAAATTCATTGCAGATGTCTGCAGGGTCTGTGCTCAGTGAGTCAGAACTTTTAATTGCATTTACCCAAGTGCGGGAGTTAGAGCCTTTAATGAGGTTGGCCAATAATTTGCCCGATTTGTTGCCCCATCTATGGAATTTATTGCGTTGATAATCATAAGATAGTTGGGCTCTTTCCGTGAGAAATGTATCATAAACAAGTTTGGCCGAGAGATAAGCCTCTTTGTGGGTGGGGGTATCGTGTTGAGTGTAGCACCTGTATGCTGAGGTGAGGGTTGTACTCAAGGACTGTAGTTGAGACGAAAACTTCTTCCGTTTAGAATGAGTGTAAGACATGATGTGACCTCGGAGAACAGCTTTGGCTGCTCCCCAGAAAATCGGCGAGTCTGGACTCTGGTCATCGTTGTCTAATGTGTAGTTGTGCCAAGATTGCTTCATATGGAGAAGAAAATCAGTGGAGTGACGCAGGTAGGCAGGAAAACGCCATCGAGGCAGACTACGGGAGGGTACATTTAGTCGGATCTGGAGGGAAATAGGGGCATGATCCGATATGATAATATTATCAATAGAGGTGTGAGTGACTCTGGGGAGAAGGTGAGTGGCAGTGAAGATGTAGTCAATACGGGAGTGAGAGGAGTGGGGATGAGAGTATAAAGAGTAGTCCTTTTGAGTGGGGTGAAGGATCCGCCAGGGGTCCAAGAGATCCAATTGGGAGCAGAAAGAGGGTAGGAGTTGAGCAAGGGTCGTGGTGGTGGTAGTACTTACCCTGGATCTGTCCATGGATGGGTCGACGACTAAGTTGAAGTCCCCGCCAATAATTAAGTACTGGCAGCCCCAGGTAAGGAGAGTCATTAAAAGACCTGCAAAAAAGAAGTCGGGTGAAATATTAGGTGCATATGTGTTGAGGAGGGTGTAGACCATATTATTAATGCATACATCTAACAATAAATATCTGCCCTCGGGGTCACAGAGCTTCCTAAGTACTGTATATTGGAGGTTGGAGTGTAGCAAAATCGCTACCCCCCCCCCCCTAGATTTAGAGTGGTATGGAGACGAAATGCATTCACCTATCCATGGGGCTCGCAAGGTATTTCTAGGATCATCTAGCCAATGGGTCTCCTGTAAAAATATAATATGGGGGGACATGCGTTTTAAATGAGAGATCACTTTCTTCCTCTTAACCGGGTGGTTAAGACCCTCTATATTCCATGAAACAATACGAAGTAGCGTATTTGTCGAATCTCCGTCTACATGAGAGTGTGGGTGGGCGTCAGTAGACATATCAGCCCACCCCTACCGGGAAAAAGCTCAAAAAATAAACATAAAATATAAAGCAGGGTACCCCCCTGTCCCAGCGAGCAGGGGGGGAATCTCCCAGTGGAGGGAAGGGGTCCTGGTCCATGCAGGTAAAACTAACAAACCAAACATAAAATAAACAAAACATCAGTACACAACAAATAAACTAGTTGCGTGAGCAAGTGTGCAAACCAATCACACTCTACTGTAACAGTGAAACATTATGTGAAATCCGAATGCAGATTCGGGCAACTTAGAGTAGTTGACAAATATATATACGCAGTGATCAAGTGTCAGGTATAACAAAATGCAGCTTGGCCTCCTCTGGATCCTCAAAGAAGCGTGGTCGTCCATCTTCAAAAACTCTGAGGCGCGCAGGATAAAGCAAGGAGAACCTGATCTTTGCCTCAAAGAGGTGTTTGCATATAGGAGCAAACTCTCTGCACTTTGTGGCTACTGATGCGGAAAAGTCCTGAAAGATGAGGAGGCGGTTACCATCGATGGAGAGGTTGGTAGCTTTGCGATAGTGGTCAAGGAGTCTTGCCTTGTCCGCATAGTTCAGGATACGCATGATGACCGGGCGAGGGCGACCCAGAGAGTTCTTCCTTTCAGGGCCCACGCGATGGGCTCTCTTAATGACTAGAGGGACTCCTTTTAGATCCATGGAAAGTTGCTCCGGGATATCCACCGAGAGGAGGGTCAGGAGATCGCGACCCTGTACCGACTCTGGGATGCCTATGACCCGCAGATTGTTAAGTTTGCCGCGATTTTCCAGGTCATCGAGCTTTTCCGAAAGGTCAGCGACCTCGAGCTGTTTGGCCTGCAGAGAACGTTGGGCTTCCTCCAAATTATCCTCCAGGGTCGATATTCTTTGTTCCGCCTCATCTAGGCGTTGTGTTGGCTCTGCAAAGTCGAAGAAGACTCAATGGCCTCTTTAATGCCCGCCAGCTTCTCATCCAGGAGTGGCCCTAGAACTGCCAGCATGTCCTTATGCTTCATCTTCGGCTGCTTAAGAAGCGGTCGTGACTTGCGGGAACGCTGAGAGAGTGAGCGTGTGGTCGAGTGGTCAGAGTCGGAGGAGTCTCCACAAGGGGTGTCTTCTCGTGAATGTTGAGTAGTGCCTGCGGACATCACGGGCAGGGGAATCAGGAACTTTTCCATGCAAAGAGGTTTCAAGCAAGGTGAGGTAGCCAGGCGCTGAGAGTCTAGATAGTAAAGGGTGTAACGGGTCTCACATAGTAGATGGTGGTTTTCAGTGGAAGCTCATCCTGAGCAGAACGTGCGGGAGGTGAGAGGCGAGAGGTGAGGTGAAATGGGGGGGGGGAGAAGGAAGGGCGTGCGGTGTCTGCGGTTGATAAGACTCTCAGGAGCCAGCAGGAGTGGATGATGAGAGGGGCCAGGCCCTCATGGGTATGCAGGAAGAGGGCGGCAGCCAATGAGGCGGAGGTCAGACCAGGACCCGATGTCCAGGTGTCGGTGGACCTTTAGGTGCGTAGCAGCGATGAGGTTAGGGTCAGGGCGTTAGGGGCTTTCATGGATCCCCGGTTGTCGCCACGTCGCGAACAGCCACAGGGGTCTGTGCTGAGGGAGGAGTGGTGATCCGGTCGGCGGGAGAAAGGCAGGGGAGAGTTCCTCACTGCACTGTGTTGTAGCTGTCAAGCCAGTGCAGCTCCCATCTCCCTCTGTCTCGAACTCCGAGTCTCCAGTATCTGGGGCAATACCAATATGGCCGCCGGCCTCCGTGCACTGTAAGAGGAAGTGCCGAGAGGTATGCTGACACTTAAGTGTTGTGTTGCAGTGAGAAGGGTGGGTGGGCTGTGTCTCCTTATGAGGTGCAGGCAGCTCCGTCAGGTCGTGTCGGCAGAGCATCCGAATCCCTGCAGGGCCCACCAACGGCCAGCACCGTCCCCCCCAGAGGGTCCCGACCGCGGTTGCGACCACCAGCCGATCCGGGTGGGGGCCAAGTGTCAGTATGATGAGCTAGCCGAGGTGTGGGGTGCGTGGGATATCCTCAGATGTCCGTCCCCCCCCCCCCCCCCCGGGCTTACGGCAGCCTGTGTGCCCGTTTGCCCGTGTGGTGCAGAGGGAGCAGGAAGGAAGATGGCCGCCGGGTCTCCGTGCAGGGAGCGAGCAGCCGGCCGCCTGTCTGGAGCCTCCCGCGGGTGTTGACAATCGCGAGATCTGCGGGGCCGGCCGTAGGTCACAGGCTGGCCAGAGAGCCCCGGGAGAAGTAAGCAGGGTCCAGGCGCCGTCCCCGCCGCGTTTCTGGAAGTCCGGCGGGACGTCCGCAAAATCGAGGTCCCGGCGTGAGAGGCAGCCACGGGCCGCAATCCGTGGGAGCTGGTGATGTGCTCCCCGATTCCGCAGCCGCTGGTGTTTAGCCGCAGGGGGGTTGGGAGGGTGCAGGTAATAGGGGTATGAAGTAGGGGAATGAGTTTAGGCGGGCTAGGAGGGAAAAAGATGTCATTTAAAGCAGGAGCTATGCACAGCTGCGACTGCTCTCCTCCAGCGTTAAGCCACGCCCCCCATCTTTCCCTATTTTACCCTCCACATTTTTGTTCTCCATTTTTTAATGTGTGGAATTATATGCCAGTAATATATCTGGAATTAGACGGCAGTAATGTCTGGAATTAGATACCACTAGATAGATACCAGATACCACTGTGACTGGAATGATGATGACCTATGCACAGTTACAGGACACTACCACAGCACCTTACAGCAGCAAGATGCAGCACAAGACACTGGACTTTTAGTCACCACAATGCAGCACAAGACAATGGCCCTCATTCCGAGTTGTTCGCTCGCAAGGCGAATGTAGCAGAGTTACACACGCTAAGCCGCCGCCTACTGGGAGTGAATCTTAGCTTCTTAAAATTGCGACCGACGTACGCGCAATATTGCGATTACAAACGAGTTAGCAGTTTCAGAGTAGCTCCAGACTTACTCTGCCTGTGCGATCATTTCAGTGCTTGTCGTTCCTGGTTGTCGTCACAAACACACCCAGCGTTCGCCCAGGCACTCCCACCGTTTCCCCGGCCACTCCTGCGTTTTTTCCGGAAACGGTAGCGTTTTCAGCCACACGCCCCTGAAACGCCGTGTATCCGCCCAGTAACACCCATTTCCTGTCAATCACATTACGATCGCCGGAGCGAAGAAAAAGCCGTGAGTAAAAATACTTTCTTCATAGTAAAGTTACTTGGCGCAGTCGCAGTGCGAACATTGCGCATGCGTACTAAGCGGATTTTCACTGCGATGCGATGAAAAATACCGAGCGAACAACTCGGAATGAGGGCCAATGAGTAGTGATACTGAGCACTGATGAGGATACTTGAACTGACACTGAGCAGCGAGAACAGCACTGGACTACTGTACTGTAGTATTATATACTGGTCACCACAATGCAGCACAGATACTGAGCACAGATATTGAGCACTGATGAGGATACTAGAACTGACACGGAGCAGCAAGATACAGCAATGGACTACTGTACTGTACTACTATATACTGGTCACCACAATGCAGCACTGATACTGAGCACAGATATTGAGCACTGATGAGGATACTAGAACTGACACGGAGCAGCAAGATACAGCAATGGACTACTGTACTGTACTACTATATACTTGTCACCACAATGCAGCACTGATACTGAGCACAGATATTGGCCCTCATTCCGAGTTGTTCGCTCGCTGCTAATTTTAGCAAAATTCTAGTAGGCTAAAATCCGGCAGTTCTGCGCATGCGTATGCACAGCAGGGCGCACGCGCTAAGCAATTTTACACAAAACTATGCTATTTTACTCACGGGTGAACAAAGCTTTTCAATCGCTCTGCTGATCGTAGTGTGATTGACAGGAAGTGGGTGTTTCTGGGCGTAAACTTGACGTTTTCAGGGAGTGTGCTAAAAAACGCAGGCGTGCCAGGTAAAAACGCAGCGGTGGCTGGAGAAACGGAGGCGTGGCTGGCCGGACGCTGGGCGTGTTTGTGACGTCAAACCAGGAACTAAACGGACTGAGGTGATCGCAAACTAGGAGTAGGTCTGGAGCTACTCAGAAACTGTAAGGAAATACTTAACAGCAGTATTGCTAATCTTTCGTTAGCAATTCTGCTATGCTAACATACACTCCCAGAGGGCGGCGGCCTAGCGTGTGCAATGCTGCTAAAAGTAGCTAGCGAGCGAACATCTCGGAATGAAGGCCATTGAGCACTGTTCAGGATTCTAGAACTGACACGGAGCAGCAAGATACAGCAATGGACTACTGTACTGTACTACTATATACTGGTAACCACAATGCAGCACTGATACTGAGCACAGATATTGAGCACTGTTCAGTGTTACGATCCTGATGCTCAGGACAGGGGAGATCTTATGTAGTGAGTCCTGAGCACCAAGACGGAATGCTGGGATTGGGAGATGGGAAGGAAATAGCCCCTAGCACCCTACCTCCGTTGTCTTACCCGTGTTATCAATTCACGCCTGAACGACTATGGTTTCTTGGGCCCATGGCAGCCGCGTTTGAAGGGCGGATTAGGTCTGCCCAACTCCGATGCCCCCTCAGGTCTTAAAGAGAGACAAGGCGTGAACTGAGACAGGGTAATAACAAGGGGACCTCTAACTGAAACAACCATGCTAGGGGCTATAAACTATCTAAAAACTAAACGTATGTGCGGCACGCCGCCAAAGGAAAAGAACTACAAAGAAACCACTGTCCATTCCCCTACACGGCACCGCCGAGTTCCGGGAAGGACAGTGAAAGCGGAAACCTCCGCAAATGCACCAATTCACAGTAAAGTAAACACTAAGCGGCATAGGCCGCAACACGCGGCAGAAGCCGCTACTCATGAAACCGGGCGAGAACCCCAGATGACAAACAGGTTCGCAAGGACTTAGAAGGATTCCCAGGACCGGCTTCGGACCTCCAAAGTACCAAAGGGCAGGGAGCAAGATCCACCAAACACGGCTGACAGGAACAGAGTTCTGCAAGGCAGGAACAGCATACAAGAAGCTATCACCGGCGGGGCTGCAGTGTGCTGGCTCACATAAAAAGACCCTGCTGGCCAATAACAGGAGGGCCAGCAGGACCAGCCCCCAGACCCTAATTACTAGTTGCCGTGCAGCTGCCCTGCTGCACGAGCAACCTAATTAGCTATTCTTAGCAACGGGGAACGCGGTCCACCTGTGGCGTCCCCGTTGCTATGCACCCGGCGGCCCTGCACGCACGGCGTCCTGCGTTGCCAGGGACCCGGCGGCTATCGTGCACACGGCGTCCTGGCGTTGCTAGGTGCCGTGCGGGGGACAGGGAAGGAGAGAGGCGCGGCGGCCGTGACCGCTGCTAAGTCAGGGCACGGCCGAAGACCGCCGCGCCTAACATTCAGGATACTAGAACTGACACGGAGCAGCAAGATACAGCAATGGACTACTGTACTGTACTACTATATACTGGTCACCACAATGCAGCACTGATACTGAGCACAGATATTGAGCACTGTTCAGCATACTAGAACTGACACGGAGCAGCAAGATACAGCAATGGACTACTGTACTGTACTACTATATACTAGTCACCACAATGCAGCAAAGATACTGAGCACAGATATTGAGCACTGTTCAGGATACTAGAACTGACACGGAGCAGCAAGATACAGCAATGGACTATTGTACTGTACTACAATATGCTGGTCTGGTCACCACAATGCAGCACTGATACTGAGCACAGATATTGAGCACTGTTCAGGATACTAGAACTGACACGGAGCAGCAAGATACAGCAATGGACAATTGTACTGTAGTATACTGGTCACCACAATGCAGCACTGATACTGAGCACAGATATTGAGCTGATATTTAGCTGATATTAGGCTATTCAGGCAGAGAACGTAGCCACGTCCTCTCCGCTCAATCTACAATGCACAAGTGAAAATGGCGGCGACGCGCGGCTCTTTATAAGGAATACGAATCTCGCGAGAATCCGACAGCGGGATGATGACGTTTTGCCTCGTTCGGGGTTTAGCGAGTAAGGCGGGAAGAACCGAGGCTGCCTCGGACCCATGTAAACCACATGAAGTTCGGGGAGGTTCGGATCTCGACGAACCGAACCCGCTCATCTCTAAACATTACCAAACCTTTTTATATTGTCTCACAAATTAGCAAGCTTGACCACAGCCAGCTTACCTCCCCCACCCCCTCCTCCCACGCTGTACCAAGCTCATCCATTCAGCTGCCCACTACTGGAGGAAAACTAAGTGGCGCGATGTTGAGATTGTGCTAAATTGCGTCATCGTAGCCCTTCCCCCTGCTTCACAATGCCAGTAATCAGAATCAGCTTTATTGGCGGGGGCATTGTATAACGGGGGTGGGTTTGAGATGATGCAATCACGACTCCACGCCACCAATCCAACCCTTTTTCTGGAACCATACCCCCTTGCTGCTCCCTCCTATTCAAAAGAGCCACACCATGCTTCGAGCAACATATCATTGTGCTGAATCTGTGTCTTTATACCAATTCCTAAGTGCCTAGGACAGTATAAGTGACTTTTCACATTTCTACGATGCTAAGTTGGCGGAGCGGCTAAGTCACACCATATGGCACAAAGAGGATAGGTGTATGAGAACACATCTACATGGAAACATGGAAACAAGAGAACTGAGAGTATTGTGGTCCATGATATGCTGCTGTGGCATTATGGCCTCCATATATCTGCAACTTATCGCCGCTATTTGCCTATCCCTCAACGGCCAGGTCAAGGAATCGAAAATATTACACATGTTCAAAAATCCCAATTCTCCGATCCCAAATGACAATTGGGATCAGTAAATCAGGCATTTCTAACGTTTACTATCCCCAATTTCCATCATTGCTGGCCGCAGATACACGGTCCTGGCCGTGCCGGGGAATTGTCACTAATAAGAGATGTCAATATAACACGTCAGTTGTGCTACTAGCCTCGTGATAACCACAGCACAACACTAGCTACTATATAATATCTCTACAGACTATTCATGGTAATATACTTAACATATTTTTAAATAGATAACTTCATTTTCCTGCACTCCTGCTGTAGCTCTAGCCCTGTTATTTCCATATAAAAGGGATGATTATCCATGACACATGAATAATTTAGTTAAGAATCACTAGTCTAATTACATGGATTGCGGAATACTCTGAGCCTTAGGATATAATATATCTGTGTGTCCATCAGCTGGTTTCATTAGTTTCATTTCTAGAAATGCCTGCTTACAGTATATATAACTGTGTAGCAGTTACTGCAAATATAGCGGGTATGATTCTGAGTCGGCGGATGGGGCAGGCGCCGCTGCGTGTTTTGCCGCACGCGCATCTGGGTGTTTTAGTAGTGCCGCAGGCTATTTCTTCTAAACTGAGATGCCCACTTGCAGCGTCTTTCAGACCGAGCATTTCTGTCTCAATGCGTCTCCAGAGGCACAATCCGTGCAACATCAGATGCACCATTAAAACGTGCACCACCCCTATGACTGGTGAAGTTTCCCCGTTGGACCATGGCCTCCTGTGCGAGGAGCTGTGACAGGCTGGCATCTGCTTAAATAACCACATGTAACCTCCCAGGAACACCCACTGAAACCTACTCTTGCTTCCAAACCTGAGCTGCTTGGGTGTGGATTAATGGATCAACAATGTATTGGTTGGCAGTTACTCGGTTGACAGTAAATGGTTGAAATGCATTATGTCGGCAGGTACAAAAGGACGACAGTGCTTAAGTTTGACAGGTATAAAAGGTTGACAGGTTGAAAAGGTCTAAATGACCATGGTAGACACGAGAGATGAGCAGGTTTGGTTCTCAGAGAACAGAACCCTACCGGACTTCACGTCACGAGCCCAGATCCGAGTCAGGCTCGGGTTTTCCCGCCTGACTCGGAAACTAGAACGAGGCAAAACGTCATCATCCCGGATTCTCGCGGGATTTGGTTTCCATATAAGGAGCCGCACGTCCCCGCCATTTTCACTCCAGCATTGGAGAGTGTACAGAGAGGACGTGTCTCCATTCTCTCAGTGTCCGTGTCTTGTGTTGCATCTGTCCAGTCACAGTGGTTGTGTTGTTTTGTGCTGCATCAGACCAGTGGTAGTATCCTGTGCATCAGCCATCAGTCATTCCAGTGACCAGTCACAGTGGTATACTCTGCTGCCGTATGTCCAGTGCTGCTGTATAATATAACAAGTCCCTTACAGTGTTGCTGTGTTGTCCTGCATGAGACCAGTGGTAGTGTCCTGTGCATCAGCCATCAGTCATTCCAGTGATCAGTCACAGTGATATACTCTGCTGCCATATGTCCAGTGCTCCTGTGCTGCATGTTATGTTATATAACTCCAGAAAAATAATGGAGAACAAAAATATGGAAGAGAAAATAAGGAAAGATCAAGATCCACTTCCTCCTAGTGCTGAAGCTGCTGCCACTAGCCATGACATAGACGATGAAATGCCTTCAATGTTGTCTGCCAAGGCCGATGCCTAATGTGATAGTAGAGGTCATGTAAAATCCAAAAAGCCAAAGTTCAGTAAAAAGAACCAAAAAAAGAAATTTAAATGGTCTGAGGAGAAACGTAAACTTGCCAATATGCCATTTACGACACGTAGTGGCAAGGAACGGCTGAGGCCCTAGTGGTTCAGCTTCACATGATGATGGAAGACAGGGGCGTTTTAAGAGAGGAGGCCCGTGTGCAGCCTTCTGCTTCAGGGGCCCCCTCCTCTCTGACTGATGAACAGGTATTTTAATACTTACCACTCCTGGGTCCCCCGGCGGTGCCATCCCTCTCCGCAGCGCAATAGAGTCTGAGAACAGACTCTATTGCGCATGCGCAAACCTCCGGGAACACAGCGCGGTGGCCATTTTCCCGAAGATTTTGCTAATGTGCATCCGCGAAACTCCGGAAAAATGGCCGCCGTGCCATCTTTCCGGAGTTTTCAGCAAGCGCAATAGTTTGTTCCCCCTAGTGTTCAAACTCTATTACGCTGCTGAGAAGGGATGGCTCCGACGGGGGACTCCAGAGAGGGAAGTATTAAACAAATGGGTGCAGTGTGTGCGGGGTGGGCCCCGCAGGTCCCTGGGGGCCCGTGTCCCTCGCACACACTGCACCCATTATAGATACGCCAGTGATGGAAGATCGCATCCTCCCGCTAGAAAAATTAAAAGAGTTAAGCTGGAAAAAGCACAGAAAAGAACTGCATTCTGAGATGATATCACAAATCCCCAAGGAGAGTCCAAGTGTGTCGGCGGTTGCGATGCCTGACCTTCCCAACACTACCCACAGTCCAGATTCTGATATTCAAATTGAAGATGTCACTGTTGAAGTACACCAGGATGAGGATATGGGTGTTGCTGGCACTGAGGAGGAAGTTGACGATGAGGATTCTGATGGTGCGGTGGTTTGTTTAAATCAGGCACCGGGGGAGACACCTGTTGTCCGTGGGATGAAGAAGCAAAATACCAAAAAAGCCACATCTTCGGCGTGGAATTATTTCTCCACAAATCCAGACAACAAGTGTCAAGCCGTGTGTTGTCTCTGTCAATTTGTAATAAGTAGGGGTAAGGATGTTAACCACCTAGGAACATCCTCCCTTATACGTCACCTGCAGCGCATTCATCAGAAGTCAGAGTCAAGTTGTGAAACTTTGGGTAAGAGCGTAAGCAGCCCACTGACACCTGAATCTCTTCTTCTTCTTGTACCCAAGATCCTGCAAGCCACATCAGTAACTCTCTCAAAGTCAACTTCCTCCTCAGCCATGAACGTCAGTAGTCCTGCAGGCCATGTCACTGGCATGACTGACGAGTCCTCTACTAACTAGGATTCCCCCCGAGGATCCTTGAGTGGTACGCCTGCTGTTGCTGCCACTGCTGTTGTTGCTGCTGGGAGTTGATCGTCAACCCAGAGGGGAAGTCGGAAGACCACTTGTACTACTTCCAGTAAGCAATTGACTGTCCAACAGTCCTTTGTGAGGAAGATGAAATATCACAGCAGTCATCCTGTTGCAAAGCGGATTACTGAGGCCTTGACAACTATGTTGGTGTTAGACGTGCGTCCAGTATCCACCTTTAGTGCAGTGGGATTTAGTCAATTGATGGAGGTATTGTGTCCCCTGTACCAAATCCCATCTAGGTTCCACTTCACTAGGCAGGCGATACCGAGAATGTACAGAGACGTCAGAAAAAGTGTCACCAGTGTCCTAAAAATGTGCTTGTATCCAGTGTCCACTTAACCACGGACATGTGGACAAGTGGAACAGGGCAGACTAAGGACTATATGACTGTGACAGCCCACTGGGTAGATGTATTGCCTCCCGCAGCAAAAACAGCAGCAACGGCACCAGTAGCGGCATTTCTCAAATCCAAATTTGTTTCTAGGCAGGCTACGCTGTGTATCACTGCTTTCCTTAAGAGGCACACCGCTGACAACCTCTTACGGAAACTGAGGTACATCATCGCGCATTGGCTTACCCCACTTAGACTCTCCTGGGGATTTGTGATATCGGACAACGCCTCCAATATTGTGCATGCATTAAACTGGGCAAATTCCAGCACGTGCCATATTTTGCACATACAATTAATTTGTTGGTGCAGAATGTTTTGAAAAATGAAAGGGTTGTACAGGAGATGCTGTCGGTGGCCCGAAAAATTGCAGGCCACTTTCGACATTCTGCCACTGCGTGCCGAAGACTGGAGCACCAGCAAACACTCTTGAACCTGCCCTGCCATCAACTGAAGCAAGAGGTGCTAACGAGGTGGAATTCAACACTCTATATACTTCAGAGGATGGAGGAGCAGCAAAAAGCCCATTAAAGCCTATACATCCACCTACAATATATATGCAAAGAAGGGGGAATGCACCTGACTCAAGCGTAGTGGAGAATGATTTCCGTCTTGTGCAAGGTTCTCCAACCCTTTGAACTTGCCACACGTGAAGTCAGTTCAGACGCTGCTAGCTTGAGTCAGGTTATTCCCCTCATCAGGCTTTTGCAGAAGCAACTGGAGAAATTAAAGGAGGAGCTAAGACGGAGCGATTCCGCTAAGTATGTGGGACTTGTGGATGGAGCCCTTCATTCGCTTTGCCAGGATTCAACGGTGGTCAATCTGTTGAAATCAGAGCACTACATTTTGGCCACCCTGCTCGATCCTTGGTTTAAAGCCTACGTTGTATCTCTCTTTCTGGCAGACACAAGTGTGCAGAGGTGCAAGACCTGCTGATGAGTAAATTGTCAATTCAAGCGGAATGTGACCCGTCAACAGCTCCTCCTTCAATTTCTCCCACCACTGGGGCTGCAAGGAAAAGTATAAGATTTCCTAGCCCACCCGCTGGTGGTGATGCAGGGCAGTCAGGAGCGAAAGCTGACATCTGGTCCGGACTGAAGGACCTGCCAACGATTATTGACATGTCTACTGTCACTGCATATGATTCTGTCACCATTGAAAGAATGGTGAAGGATTATATGAGTGACAGCATCCAAGTAGGCGGGTCAGACAGACCGTATGTATACTGGCAGTAAAAAGAGGCAATTTGGATGCCCTTGCACAAACTGGCTTTATTTTACCTAAGTTGCCCCCCCCCCTCCAGTGTGTACTCCGAAAGAGTTTTTAGTGCAGCCGGTAACCTTGTCAGCGATCGGCGTAGGAGGTTACTTCCACAAAATGTGGAGAAGATGATGTTCATCAAAATGAATTAGAAATTCCTCCAGGAAGACCTTTACCAGCAATTGTCTCCGGAAAGTACACAGGGACCTGTGATGATGGATTCCAGTGGGGACGAATTAATACTCTGTGAGGAGGGGGATGTACACAGTGAAAGGGGTGAGGAATCAGAAGATGAGGATGAGGTTGACATCTTGCCTCTGTAGAGCCAGTTTGTACAAGGAGAGATTGATTGCTTCTTTTTTGGTAGGGGCCCAAACCAACCAGTCATTTCAGCCACAAGTCGTGTGGCAGACCCTGTCGTTGAAATGATTAGTTTGTTAAAGTGTGCATGTCCTGTTTATACAACATAAGGGTGGGTGGGAGGGCCCAAGGACAATTCCATCTTGCACCTCTTTTTCTTCTTTGCATCATGTGCTGTTTGGGGACTATTTTTTAAAAGTGCCATCCTGTCTGACACTTCCGTATACAGTATGTCCAGTGGTACTGCCATTTAATTCCAGTGATTTTGCCGTATAATTCCAGTGATTTGGACGTATAATTCCAGTGATTTGGACGTATAAATCCAGTGATTTTGCAGTATAATTCCAGTGATTTTGCAGTATAATTCCAGTGATTTGGATGTATAATTCCATTGATTTTGCCGTTTAATTCCATTGATTTGGACGTATAATTCCAGTGATTTGGGCGTATAATCCCAGTGATTTGGACGTATAAATCCAGTGATTTTGCCGTATAATTCCAGTGATTTTGACGTATAATTCCAGTGATTTTGCCATTTAATTCCAGTGATTTGGACGTATAATTCCAGTGATTTTGCCGTATAATTCCAGTGATTTTGACGTACAATTCCAGTGATTTTGCCATTTAATTCCAGTGATTTGGACGTATAATTCCAGTGATTTTGCCATTTAATTCCAGTGATTTGGAAGTATAATTCCAGTGATTTGGATGTATAAATCCAGTGGGAATTGTTTGTGTCACTTTGCTTAGTCATACAGCTACTTCATTGCACCTCTTCAACATCTTTGCATGAGGTGCTTTTTGGGGCCTAGTATTTGAAAAGTGCCATCCTGTCTGACACTGCCGTATGAGTCCAGGGGTACTGCTGTATTAGTCCTGGGGTACTGCCATATAGGTCCACCAATTGCAGAATTTTTTTTAAAAATGACAGCGCTTGCAGAAGATGCTGTCAGTGGACCGAACAATTGCAGCTCATTTTCGAAATTCAGCCACTGCGTGACACTACTAGATGGGCCAGGTGGTTGTGTCGCTTAGCTTAGTCATACAGCAACCTCGGTGCACCTCTTTTTCTTCTTTGCATCATGTGCTGTTTGGGGCCTTTTTTTTTATATCTGCCCTTCTGTCTGCCACTTCAGTGCCACTCCTAGATGGGCCAATTGTTTGTGTTGCTTGGCTTGGTCATACAGCTACCTCATTGCACCTCTTTTACATCTTTGTATGAGGTGCTGTTTGGGGCCTAGTTTTTGAAAACTCCTAGATGGGCCAGATGTTTGTGCTGCACACTTGTGTCACTTGGCTTAGTCATACAGCTACTAGATGGGCCAGGTGGTTGTGTCGCTTAGCTTAGTCATACAGCAGCCTCGGTGCACCTTTTTTTCTTCTTTGCATCATGTGCTGTTTGGGGCCTTTTTTTTCTATCTGCCCTCCTGTCTGACACTGCAGTGCCACTCCTAGATGGGCCAGGTGTTTGTGTTGTCGACTTGTGTCGCTTAGCTTAGTCATCCAGCAACCTCGGTGCAACCTTTTGGCCTAAAAACAATATTGTGAGGTGTTCAGAATAGACTGGAAATGAGTGAAAATGAATGTTATTGAGGTTAATAATACCGTAGGATCAAAATTACCCCCAAATTCTGTTATTTTAGCCGTTTTTATGTTGTTTTTTTCAAAAATCATCCAGATCAAAACCAAAACATGAAACTGTGGTTTTGGCAAAACCAAGTCAAAACCAAAACACGAAAGTGGAATTAGAACCAAAACCAAAACACGAAAAGTGCCAGCCGCACATCTCTGCGGACACCTGACCACCCTGAACACTACCGGCCGCTGCTCCCAGGAGTGCCGGAGCCCCAGCAAGCCCACTCACTGTGCCCGCTCCTCTGCCACGCCCCCATCCCGCAGTCCTGCGGGAACGCGAGGAGACATGACCACTATGCCCCTTAGCACCATGAGGTGAGGTGCTGCGTGGGCGCTCCCCAGCTGCAGTACGGCAGCGCTGAGCCCTCCCACCCGTCTCAGGCACTTGCAGAGCCTCGGCAGCGGCAGCCGCCTGCCCCGGACGTCCCCCTCACCCATCTATCCCCCTCCGCCGGCCTCCCCCACCTCGCCTTGCTCTGTCCAGCGAGGCCGGGAGCAGGCGCGGAGGGCGGGGAAGCTGCGGCTGAAGCCACTACACCCAGCTGAGATATTGCGGGCGTGGGACCAGCAGCTGGAGCAGGGGGAGAGAGCAGGGAGGCATCGCGGACCGCAGCCAGGCGAGAGGGAGAGCTGTATCGTGCTGGGACACGGGGGGAGCACCGGGGGCAAGGAGTCGCCATTAATGGAGCTAGTAGCAGGAGGGGGTAAGCCAAGGGGAAAGCATGTGGGAGACCGTATTTGAAATAAAAGGAAATTAAAGCAAGCAAATTCTCCTGAACACTATTCAAGTAAATGCAAGGAAAAGCACAGGACGTTGTGTCTATGTTACCTTCGTGCTCAAGACCTGGAAGTCACAAAACGAGAGGGAAGGGCAGAACTTCCACCCTTACAGCACCTACATGTTTTCTCCGTTCATTTGGGGTAATTTTTTTATTTCTATGCAGCATTGGACTCTCGCGGGCTCGCTTCGCTCACCATGCTTCGGGCTCTGTGTCTCGCTCCGCTTCGCTCGCCACAGGTTACTATTCCAAATAGTTTGTGACATGGACCCAGGGGCTTATGGGAAAGGTCCTCTCCACGAAGGGAAACTAGACGCTACCGACTTACCCCTGCTTGAAACACCAGAAAAAAGAGGAAACCAGCTAGATCCTGTCAGCCTGCATCCCTATTGGATGTCTAATCACATGTCCCCAGAGAGTCATCCCCAGCCCATGGATGTTTAACCATCTCCATTACTATTTCAGTCATTCAGTTCTTCTTCAGTTTGAACACACCCCACCCAAATCTAACTCTCTCTGCACATTTTATATCTGCCCCCCTGCACTGCACATGGTTTTGCCCATTAGAGGAAAATGTTGTTTTACAATCAACCTTAAATTAGGACCTATATCTGTAAGTCTGCATTTCGGGTTTTGTAGAAATGATAGTGTACAGTATAAAGAAGGCTGTAGGTTTATGCACCTCTGTTGCGTGGCTGGGGTAAATAAAGACTACAGTTGGGTGGAGTGGAAAATAAAGAGGGAATTCTCACAGTATGCTGGTCAAATTCCACCAAGGACAAAAATGTGTGCCCATATGGGCAACGAGGCAAATATTTTACAGACCAGTTACCAGTTATAATAGTTTCGCTTATCCTTAGGCAGTACCTGCCTGTACATACAATGTACTGTAGCTACTATACTATTACTGTGTACTTACTGTACTTACATGGAGAGTGGCTCTAGACTGCACTTCCTAACTGCTCGTAATGAGAGGTGCTATTTTGCTGAGGTTTATAGTACTAGTACGCATAGAAAAAATGGATGCAGGTGCACCATGCAATCATTACTGCTCAAATATATATTACAATTAAATGTCATATAAGAGGTTGTTTGCATATATTTGGCCAAAGATACGGGCCTGCCCACCAACGTCCAGGTCACCTCTTGTCGGGCTAGTCCCCAACACTCTGGGCTTCACATCTGCGCCACAGGGCACACCCAAACCAGCCTATTATTATTATTATTATGTTCCAGGGACAAATCTTTACAACCATAACCTCAGACACTTTTTTACAAGCTCAAGTCAGTGATTTCTCCAAACATCAAGCTGGTCATTTCAGTTCCCAGAATAGCATAATTTGCAAATACATGCTTCAAAAGCAGAATAATAGACAATGGGGTAAATTTACTAAGATGGGAGTTCTATTTAAGACGGGATGTTGCCCATAGCAACCAATCAGATTCTCCTTCTCATTTATCTAACACCTTCTAGTAGATAATACCTGGAATCTGATTGGTTGCTATGGGCAACATCCCATCTTAAATAGAACTCCCACCTTAGTAAATTTACCCCAATAAATAAAAAAAGCGTATGATTGATTATATGTGATATTGTGTATGATAGTAATAGAATACTGTTAGTCCTTGATTTACTGTCGCTCAAGGGTAATTTCTTCAAAATGAGTTAAATGAATTTCAATGGATAAAATCACTCCGAGAATTTGATGGACACAGGGCCTAATTCATGTTTTTAAGCAAAGCAAAAGAACAGCAACTGGGCAAAACCATGTTGCACTGCAGGTGGGGCAGATGTAACAGGTGCACAGAGCATGGAGATAGTAAAGGGACAATTATGGAAATGCTGAGTAAACAGGAGAGTCTTGAGTCTGTTTTTGAAGGATTCTAGAGTTGGGGGCCTCTCGAACTGCACATAAAAAATATTACCCACCCAAATCTAAATCTGTTTGCACATTACATCTGCCCCACCTGCAGTGCAGCTTGGTTTTGCCCAGTTGCTTGCTTTTTTGCTTAACTTACAGTAGAAGCATGAATCAAGCGCATACTGTAGTCACTGACTCATTACTTGATGCAAGAAAAATACTATTGTTAGTGACAGGGTAGGACTGGGGGGGCCTGGAAGCCAGGTAATTCCCCAGTGGGCCCCACTGCTTCAAGGTCATTACCCTTTATGGAGGGGTGGAGTTTAGAATGCTGCGATTGGGCGGGAACGGGGTTGCACTGCCTAGCATGTTCCAGCTGTTTCAGAACACAGGGACCCAACTGGTGAACTGATTATTTACTAAAATCTGTTCCCTACTGTGATGGACCAGCTGCCATGCAGCAAGCCGCGTTGCAGCATGCTGCATCACAGCAAAGATGAGCAGGGCCACATCTGTATATGGCAACCACTGCATTGCTCTCTGTATTAATGGTGGTCACTACATTTCCTCTGTATTATATTGCGGTCACTGGATTGCTCTCTGTATTATATGGCTGTCACTGCTTTGTCTCTATATTATATCTTGGTCACTGTGTTGCTCTCTGTATTATATGGTGTTCTACTGTGTTATCTCAGTATTAGAGAGTGGTCACTGTGACACTCTCTGTATAATATGGCGGGCACTGTGACACTCTCTGTATAATATGGCGGGCACTGCAATGCTCCCTACACACCCTTTCTATCAGCTGGCCATCCTTCTTTAGCTTTACTCCGCCTCCCTTCAGTGGGCTTAGGGGCATAACTACCATTTGTGCAGCAGGTGCATTGCACTGGAGCCCCTGAGGACTAAAGGGCCCACCATTGCCCAGATTAGCAATGAGTTATCCCCTGCCCCCTCACAGACCATTTTGAGCAATGTCGGATGAATGGCCCAGTGCAGACAACAAGGAGGCAGGGCTGACCTTGTATGTGCCGGACTGACAGAGGAATCCTGCCACCTATCAGCACTGATGATCACAGTACTTACTCCCTCTAATTAACAGATAGCTGTACATTTGTTATGATTCACTGCTGCCTGTGAATTAAAGGCAGCTCACACCCAGTGTAACTGGCGCTGTCAGAGCCTCAGAATCCACCAAATAAAGGCGCCTAAGTGAGCCTGTGCTGATATGCTGCCTGTTGCTCTCAAGGGGTAGGGTATTAGCAAAACCCTATATATGATATATAATGGGAGAGAACAGAGAGCGCAAACAGCCTGAAATTTAGACAGTATTTAATTTTGTACTACATTGCACAGACAAAATATACTATTCAACATTGAATCAATGACTAATACATATACATATAATAAAACAATATAAAAACAATTAATAGATCATATGGGATCCTCCAAGCTAAAATCCATAGATAATTCCACAGGACTAGTGCAATAGTAGATGCCGAATTATATAGAATAGTGTTCCTTATATTGGAACCAATGAGTTCATCAATTCCTATATAAAGGTGGTAGCAGGTGTTTATCTCTATCAAAGAGTAAATGTTACAAATGGTAATTCGTGTATCAATTTAATAACTAAAAGTCACTTTTTCTATGAAGAAAGTTGAAACTGTTAAAACCTTTTAATAGCAAGTGCACTGCTACCTCCGGCACCTAAGACTCTGATAAAACACAGCGTTTTTAGCCTGTGTTCAGCTGCACACCACAGCGTCTCCGTCTGCCGCTCTCTAAGTATAACACTGTGGGCGGGATGTATTAACATACATCGCCGCCCCTCGCCGGTTACCGCAGCGATGTTGATCGCATATGTACTAACATATGCGATCATCATCGCGATGCGGTGACGGAGGCCCCCCGCGATACCTGTTAGGTGGTCTGCGGGGGGGTCTCCGTCACCTCCCCGGGGTCCCCACACTGGCTAGATGCCGGGAAGCAGCAGCAGGCTGCCCCCGGCACCTCCTCCTCCCCCCTGCAGCCGGAAGGACGTCCGGCTGCGTTGCTAGGGGGAGGAGGACACTACCTTCCGGGTCCAGGGCAGCCTGGAGGAAGGTAAGCCAGGGGGAAGGGGGGTCGGCGTCTGCGGCGGGGGTCGACGGTGTCGGCGGGTTGCGGCGGTCGGCGAAAATAAGCCCATAGGCTTCTATAGGGTTTCGCCATCCAGAGATGGCGAAACCCTGGACGCCGAAAACGCTGCGGTAGGGTCTTAGTAAATATGAAAATGCGGTAAAACCCCCGTTTTCGGGGGTTTTACCGCATTTTTGCTTTAGTACATCCCGCCCTGTGAGAGATATTTAAGAGCGGTGACTGCTTACCGCTTCCAGGAGTGTTCAAATTGGCGGCGCTGAAGATCACCATGCGCCGCCCAGCTGAGCCGCTGACTCCGGAGGAATTTGATTGACGGCCACGGTCCCTGTTTGGCAAGGAGGACCAATGCAGGTGGCTTCGGATAGATAGATCCAACAGTGCGGTGCAGTAGAAGATAGAAGTGGTGGTGTGCAGTAACTGCGCAGAGTGCTGGGATCCCAATCTCAAAGACTGACGCGTTTCTCGACCGGCACACACTGGTCGTTTCTTCAGAGGGAGAGAATAGTCATTTCTTTCCCAGTCTCCATACTTATAAAGACCGGGGATTAGTAATTAGTGCAAACACCTGAGGATCCACCTGTTTGGTTCACTACTCAATAATATGTGCATATGAGATTTTAGTAATGCCCACCAACAAATACAAATCAAACATACCTAAAATATATATACATATATTTTAATATTACTAGCAAACAGCAGAATCAATTCTTATTAGTAATACATAAATAATTGAATAATCATATATATATATATATATATATAGAGAGAGAGAGACATCAATATATACATGTAAATATAAAAATATAAAAGTTAGAACTAAAACATTATACACATATATATGGATAAATGAATAAATGTGAATAAAACTAAATATAAAACATGGGGTAGCAATCTATTACGGTACTTAAATAACCACTATAATAACCAGTATTGTATAAACAGTACTCTTACTAGTGATACTGACAAAACTAATAATTTTGTTAATAATAAAGACACATAAAGGAACGAAAATTCCCATTGGACAAATACAAAAAGTAAATAAATATATAAATAACGGACAAAAATGAGAAGAGGAACAATTTAAACTGTATCTCTAGGACACAGATGAGAAAAAATGGGGGAGAAGAGAGGAGCGAGAAGCAGGGGGGGTGGGAACGTCTCATTCACTAAAGGAGAACACAACTAGCCCTTGTCACTGACCTGGATTGGGAGTGTTGAGAACTCGGGGGTTCTTCCGATGACCGGAAAGAGGTACCACAGCTGGGCCGGAGCAGGGATGGCCGGATGTAGGTTTTCCTCATGCAGAACTAGCTGCCTCATGCAGAACTAGCTGTAGTAACGGGCATGTAATGCTAAAGAGTTAGTTGTGGCCAAGGCTTGGGGGCGATGCTGGAGAAATGAATGAAGATTTGAGAACGATGTTGAAGTACACAGAAGAATGAAGAACTTGTGAGCGATGCTGAAGAAATGAATGAGGATTTGAGAATGATGGTGAAGCACACAGAAGAATGAAGAACTTGTGAGCGATGCTGAAGAAATGAAGGAGGATTTGAGAATGATGGTGAAGCACACAGAAGAATGAAGAACTAGTGAGCAATGTTTGAAGAATTAGGAACTTGTGAGCGATGTTGAAGAAATAAATGAGGATTTAAGATTCAGTGTAACTCTGGAAGTATGGAGGACGTTCCACTTAGAGATATCATATAATACTGGAAACACAGGAGGTGTCCCTCTAAGAGATACACTGTAACGCAGAGAATGTCCCACTGAGTGATACACTGTAACGCTGGTAGCACGGTGAATGTTCCACTGAGTGATACACTGTAACGCTGGTAGCACAGTGAATGTTCCACTGAGTGATACACTGTAACGTTGGTAGCACAGTGAATGTTCCACTGAGTGATACACTGTAACGCTGGTGGCACAGTGAATGTTCCACTGAGTGATACTCTGCAAACGCTGGTAGCACAGGGAATGTCCCATTGAAAGATACTCTGCAACGCTGGAACACAGGAGATGTTCAGTTTGAGAACACACTGAACGCTGCTAGCACTGGTGATCATAGAAGAGACGATACTCAGGCGCCGGGGCTCTGTACGGCGTCTTCCTTTGAACTTCCCGCTCTCTCCTGACTGGCGGAAGGGGCTGATGACATCACCCGCCCACCGCGCTCCCGTGGACGCCGGGTGCAATGGCAGCGCCAGCAAGACGCGACAACCCGGAGCCCACCAGGGGCGACGACCGCCAGGAAACCCAGCGCACCCGGAGCGGTAAGCGCGGCAGCCGCAGCGCCGCGAGTGTGACAGTACCCCCTCCTCTAGGAGTGGCCCCTGGACACTTTCCTGGTTTCGTGGGATGCTTAGAATGAAAGATCCGGATTAGTCGAGGAGCAGTGACTTCAGAAGCTTTGACCCAGCTCCTCTCCTCAGGACCATAACCTTTCCATTCTACTAGATACTGTAAATTCTTGTGAAGATAACGAGAGTCAAGAATAGCTTTGATTTCAAATTCTGTTCCAGCTTCAGTCTCTACCGAGGTTGGCCTAGGAGACTCTAAATGGAACCGATTTAAAATGAGGGGACAAAGGAGAGAAACATGGAAAGGATTTGGTACACGAAAATGGGAAGGCAATCCCAATTTGCAGACAACCGGGTTCAGGACTTGCAAAACGGGGTAAGGACCAATGAACCTTGGAGCAAACTTCATAGCGGGCACTCTTAAATGAAGATTGCGGGTAGAGAGCCATACTCTGTCACCAACTTTGTATTGAGGAGCTGCCCGCCATTTTCTATCCACAAAGAATTTGTAGCGGCCAGAGATTTTCTTGAGATTAGCATGAACCCTACTCCAGATTTGACTGAAGTGCTGGAGAGTAGAAGCTGCAGCAGGGACATCCTCCGGAGGAAAGATGGGTAATTCTGGAACTTGTGGATAGAATCCATAATTAATGAAGAATGGGGACTCACCAGTGGAAGAGTGGTACAGATGATTATGGGCAAACTCGGCCCAGGGTAACAGTTCCACCCAATCGTCTTGCGAAAAAGAGAGATAAACGCGGAGAAAAGTCTCTAAATCTTGGTTGACGCGTTCAGTTTGCCCATTGGTTTGAGGATGGTAAGCAGATGAGAACTTGAGATTTATTTGTAAGGCTGAACAGAGGGCCCTCCAAAATCTTGCAGTGAACTGTACCCCTCGATCAGAGACTATTTTCCGAGGTAACCCGTGCAGGCGGAAGTGTTCACAAATAAATAGTAAAGTCAACTTGGGAGCCGTTGGTAACCCGGTTAATGGAACAAAATGTGCCATTTTAGAAAAGCGGTCAATAATCACCCAGATGGTATTGTAACCCTTGGAGAGGGGTAATTCGGTAACAAAGTCCATAGAAATATGGGTCCAGGGTTTCTTAGGAATGGACAGGGGACGAAGCAACCCCGCAGGAGGCAGACGAAGAGTTTTGTGCTGAGCACATTGAGGACATGAATTGACATAATCTTGTATATCCTTCTTCATGGTGTCCCACCAATATGACCTTCGTAGAAATTCACACATTTTTTTAACTCCAGGATGACCGGAAAACTTGGAGATATGAGCCCACTGCAGCAATTTTGGTCAAAATTCAGCTGGTACAGACGTTTTCCCAGGAGGAGGACCTAGAGCGGTGGGAGCTGCTGAAATAGAGACTGGACTGAGAATAAAACTCTTTTCAAAGGAATTCTCCTCATCCGAGGCCGTTAAAGAACGAGACAGAGCATCAGCCTTAGCGTTAAGAGTCCCTGCCCGGTACTTAATAACGAACGAGAATCGAGTGAAGAAGAGCACCCATCTAGCTTGACGGGGATTCAAGCACTGGGCCGTCTTGATATACAACAAGTTCTTGTGATCAGTGTAAATCGTAATTAGGTGTTTAGCACCTTCCAATAAGTACCTCCATTCTTCTAGGGCAGATTTTATTGCTAAAAGTTCCTGATCTCCAATGGTGTAGTTTCGTTCAGCAGGAGAGAACTTACGAGAATGGAAACCACATGGATGTAACTTCCCATCAGAGGAGTACTGTGAAAGAACGGCACCAATGCCTACTGAGGAAGCATCGACTTCCAAGAAGAATGGTTTTGAAAAATTTGGTTGTTGGAGTACCGGAGCGGACATAAAGGCTGATTTCAACCGGGCGAACGCTACTACAGCTTCTGAAGACCAGTGACTTGGGACAGACCCCTTTTTGGTTAGGGCAGTAATAGGCGCAACAATGGTAGAGAATCCCTTTATGAATTTCCGGTAGTAATTTGCAAAGCCCAGAAATCTTTGTACCGCTTTCAAGGAGGGAGGCTGAGTCCAGTCCCGAATGGCAGTGAGTTTTTCCAGATCCATGCGAAGCTCCGTACCTGAGATGACATAACCGAGGAATGGAATTGAAGGGACCTCAAAGATACATTTGGAAATCTTGCCGTAGAGACGATTCCTTCAAAGGGGTAGAAGTACTTCTTTGACCTGTACTCTGTGCTCTGCGAGATTTTTAGAAAATATCTGGTATTGAAGGCCGTCTTCCATTCGTCCCCCTGTCGGATAAGTATCAAATTATAGGCTCCTCTTAAGTCGAGCTTAGTGAAAATGTGGGCTCCACGAACCCTATCGAATAGCTCCGTGATTAGCGGCAAAGGGTATTTGTTCTTAACGGTGATATTGTTTAAACCACGATAATCAATACATGGTCTTAACCCTCCATCCTTCTTCTTCACAAAAAAGAAACCTGCTCCAGCCGGGGAGGTAGAGGGGCGAATGAATCCTTTCAGCAGATTAGACTTGATATAGTCCGACATAGCTTGGGTCTCGGGTAATGACAAGGGATACGTGCGTCCCCGGAGTGGCATTTTCCCTGGGATAAGCTCAATGGGACAGTCCCAGGGTCTATAGGGTGGTAACTGATCGTCCGCCTGTTCCGAAAACACGTCTGTGAACTCCCGATAGGCCTCCGGAATGAGCTCCTCATCCGACTTGGAAGATGCACCGAGTGGGTAAACAGGAGTGAGACAACTAGAATGACAAAACGAACTCCAGGACATTATTTGTGACGACTTCCAGTCGACGTGAGGGTTGTGAATTCTAAGCCAAGGAAGACCAAGGACAAGATCATGAGGCATCTCCGGAATTACTAGGAACTCCAGATGTTCTTGATGCAGAGCTCCGACCTGCAGCTTGATTGGCTCTGTGCGACTTGTAATAAGACCATTAGAAATTTTGGTACCATTGATGGCAGTCAACGTAATAGGTCGTTTGACAGACTGTAACTGTAAACCCAGACTCTGAACACAAGAAAGAGAAACAAAATTCCCTGCAGCCCCAGAGTCCAGCAGGGCCTTAACAGGTTTGGCTATTGACTCAGAAAACAGAGACAAGGAGAGTAAACAATCCACTGTCGGAGAAGATTTAGATGTAACCCCTAACTCGACTCCTCCGGAACAAGCTAGGACTGCCCGTTTCCCGGACGGGACTTGCAGAATTTGATAAAGTGATCCGCGGCTCCACAGTAGAGGCAGAGTTTACCCTCACGACGGCGCTGTCGTTCTTCCGGGGACAGCCGGGATTGATTGATTTGCATGGGCTCGTCCGGACTTGGGGTAACTGTTTGCTTAGACGGGAGAGACCGGAATCTGGATCGATCTGACCGACTACGTTCGCCACCTCGTTCCTGCATGCAAAGATCCACCTTGACACAAAGTGAGATCAACTGTTCTAAGGAATCCGGCAGATCCCTAGTGACCAGCTCGTCCTTTAGACGGTCAGAGAGCCCGTTCCAGAAAGCGGCCCGGAGAGCATAATTTTTCCAGCGTAGTTCTGAGGCTATGGTCTGGAAGTGAATCACATACTGTCCCACTGAACGGGAGCCTTGACGGACTCGGAGCAAGTCCGAGCAAGCAGCGTTCGTTCTGCCGGGCTCATCAAAGATCCTTCGGAATGACGCAATGAAATTGGTGTAACTGGAAACCAAAGGGTCAGATCGCTCCCACAACGGAGACACCCAATCCAACGCTGAACCTTCAAGCAAGAAAATAATATACGCCACTTTGGACCGATCCGTGGGGAAGTTGTGTGATAGAAGTTCAAAATGCACCTCGCATTGGTTGAGAAAACCACGGCAATTCTTTGGATTCCCATTATAGCGAGAGGGAGTGGGAAGCTGAAGGCGTGACCTGGTTCCAGACAAGGATTGAACATTACTAGGGACAACCACTGGAGCAGGTACTGGAGCTGGAGCCGGAACTACGGAAGCCAGGGAGGCCTGAATTTGATCCAGCCGGCCGGATAATTCCTGGAGATACTGCATCACCCGGCTCTGTGCCGCCTCCTGACTCTGAACTCGGGAAACCAAGTTTTGGATGGCACTTGACTCTGTGTATCCGATCCCCCGGGTCCATGTGGCCTGAGTATACTGTCCCTGACCTGGGTTGGGAGTGTTGAGAACTCGGGGGTTCTTCCGATGACCGGAAAGAGGAACCACAGCTGGGCCGGAGCAGGGATGGCCGGATGTAGGTTTTCCTCAAGCAGAACTAGCTGTAGTAACTGGCGTGTAATGCTAAAAAGTTAGTTGTGGCCAAGGCTTGGGGGCGATGCTGGAGAAATGAATGAAGATTTTATAACGATGTTGAAGTACACAGAAGAATGAAGAACTTGTGAGCGATGCTGAAGAAATGAATGATGATTTGAGAACGATGGTGAGGCACACAGAAGAATGAAGAACTTGTGAGCGATGCTGAAGAAATGAATGAGGATTTGAGAACGATGGTGAAGCACACAGAAGAATGAAGAACTTGTGAGCGATGCTGAAGAAATGAAGGAGGATTTGAGAATGATGGTGAAGCACACAGAAGAATGAAGAACTCGTGAGCGATGTTTGAAGAATTAGGAACTTGTGAGCGATGTTGAAGAAATAAATGAGGATTTAAGATTCAGTGTAACTCTGGAAGTATGGAGGACGTTCCACTTAGAGATATCATATAATACTGGAAACACAGGAGGTGTCCCTCTAAGAGATACACTGTAACGCAGAGAATGTCCCACTGAGTGATACACTGTAACGCTGGTAGCACAGTGAATGTTCCACTGAGTGATACACTGTAACGCTGGTAGCACAGTGAATGTTCCACTGAGTGATACACTGTAACGCTGGTAGCACGGTGAATGTTCCACTGAGTGATACACTGTAACGTTGGTAGCACAGTGAATGTTCCACTGAGTGATACACTGTAACGCTGGTGGCACAGTGAATGTTCCACTGAGTGATACTCTGCAAACGCTGGTAGCACAGGGAATGTCCCACTGAAAGATACTCTGCAACGCTGGAACACAGGAGATGTTCAGTTTGAGAACACACTGAACGCTGCTAGCACTGGTGATCATAGAAGAGACTATACTCAGGCGCCGGGGCTCTGTACGGCGTCTTCCTTTGAACTTCCCGCTGTCTCCTGATTGGCGGAAGGGGCCGATGACGTCACCCGCCCACCACGCTCCCGTGGACGCTGGGTGCAATGGCGGCGCCCACACCCCGGGAACCCGCCGGAGGCAGCGTCAGCAAGACGCGACAACCCGGAGCCCACCGGGGGCGACGACCGCCGGGAAACCCAGCGCACCCAGGGCGGTAAGCGCGGCAGCCGCAGCGCCGCGAGTGTGACAACCCTACTCTGTCAAATAGATAATTGGAATACGCCTATTTAATATTAGGAACTTCACCAATAAACAAAGGAATGAACAAGGCTGGATCGGGTGAGCAAATGGATCCACACAAAAACAGAGCAGAGAGATGTATTCAAACTCGATCTGCCTGAATGGGGTGGATACCAATCCACCCACCCGATCCCTCCAATGGTGTAAATAAATAACAGTATGAAGGTTCTCATCAGGGATGGCTGGACCAAGGCCCCTTGGGAACAAGGGTGTCTCTACCTCCACCACTGAGGAGAACAACCAGAGTAACCAGATTTCTGTTTGGAAGCCGATTATATGGCATTGAGCTCCACAGTGTCATTAAGACCATGTGGGCTCAAGGTATGTAGTTGAAAGATCCAGAAGGCTTCGCGCATGCAAAACCTTCTGTATCTATCCCTTCCCCCTCAGAGTTAACCTATCATGTTTTACTGCTCTAGTCAGAGCCTGCCTGACTGAGTGCAAAAGTGAGGAAAGCACAAGGGGTGGGAGCCCTGTCACAGATAGAGCAGAGGCCATTGTGTTCCTTCCCCCACCACGGTACATGCCTCCTGTTCTCCACACCTTGCAGGACATTGTGCTTTTACCCGTCACCCACTGTCTCTCCATGCCACCCACTGCCTCCCCCTATCACCCTCTGCCTCCCTTGAATTCCCCTATCACCCTCTGCCTCCCCTGTTGCCCATTGCTGGTTGGCATATCGTGAACTTGGGTTGTGGTGGAGGAGAGGGGCCCAAGTTATATTTTTTGCACCTGGGCCCACCACTCACAAGTTCTGCCACTGACATATACATTTATTATTTATAAATGCAGCTGTTTTAAAATCTACAGCCTGTGTCTGCAATATTACAGACGCACATAACATATTCCTAATTATTACTACTTGAATGAAGGGAGGATAAGATTTGTTAATAATTATTCAAATGCAAGGTGTCCTTTTGGGAATGTGATGCTGAACACCATGAATAACATTAGTTTATGAATCCTAAATAGAACTTATTAGCGATTACAGTTAACAACCAAATGAGTTACAATATACATAAGCCCACCATTCTGTAGCAGTGAAATCATGGAGTGCAGTATTGTAATGACGGTAATAGTCTGCTATTAGGCAATATACATAACACTCACTTGATAAATAAATGGTAAAACAATAAAAGTTCCTCTTATTGAGAAATTGCAAAGTGGATCCACATAATAGGCTCTGCCAGCTTTCCTAACTAATCAGGGCCGCAAATTTACACCCCATTAAGAAGCTGATACAAAAATATATGTAACATAAAAGGCATACAGTATACTGTATAAAAATGAAGTGCTATGGCAACCACATGCAAAGGAGAGAATTACTATTGGAATTTGGTATATCTCGTATCTTTGGTGGTTTAAGATAAAATAAATGGTTAATATCATTGTAATTAGACGTGTGACAAGTGTAAACCCACAGCGAGGCAGGGCCGGACTGTCCCACATATGTACAGGGGAAATTCCAGGTGGACCCCACTGCTTTAAGGCCCCATATCCTCCTCTAGGCGCAGTCACTTGGTGAAGCAGGATCATGGATGAACACCCAAGTTCATCCATGATCCTGCTTCACCAAGTGACTACGCCTAGAGGAGGATATGGGGCCTTAAAGCAGTGGGGTACAACTGGAATTTCCCCTGTACATATGTGGGACAGTCCTATTGAAACTACGCCAAGATTAGCCCTCCTTCCATTCAAAGTGGGTGGTCCTGATACACCCTGTTCTCCGCATGTCGTCTCTCATGGTTGGCCAAGGCCCTCTGGTGGCTGGTCACACCCCCTCTGGTGGCTAGTTACACCCCCTTTCATCTTGGACTGCATTCCCAGATGGGCACATCATGCCCCAACCCAACACTGTAGCTAGGTGATACCGAACACTGTAGGTATATCCTGCACTGATATTTTTCCAGGTCTGAGAGATTAATACTAAATGAAACTCAGGTATGTCATGCTGAGTGAAATTCAATTTAATATTCTAATGAGACAAGTAATATGGGGAATCTTATCATTTTGTTTGAAATAAGAAGTGAGCGCGGGCCATTTTTCGGGTTTTGTGTTTTAGTTTTGGATTTAGATCTCCTTTGTATTTTGGATCTGTATTGGTTTTGCCAAAACCGCCCTTGCGGGTTTTGATTTTGTTTTTTGGGTCTGGATTTTAAAAATAATAATCAAAAACAGCTAAAATAACAGAATTTGGGGATGTTTTTGTTCCTACAGTATTATTAACCTCAATAACATTCATTCCCACTCATTTCCAGTATTTTCTGAACACCTCACACCTCACAATATTGTTTTTAGGCCGAAAGGTTGCACCGAGGTCGCTGTATGACTAAGCTAAGCGACAGTAGTGGGAAGCAAACACGTGTTAGTTAAAAATTTATTTTTAAATTCTGTAATCATCTGTTAAAATTATTTTACAATTAGGATCAAATTGTTCTGTTCCTCAAAGATATCTTTGATATGGAGAAGGTTCACTAATCATCCATTAAAAATTATTTTCAAATTAGGATTAAGTTTTTCTGTTCCTCAAAGATTTCTTTGACATGCAGAAGGTTAGTTATATTAATTTAATTTAAATTTTGTTAATTTATCATTATTATTAATGATATTAACTTGAAGTAATCACAATGTGATAAGAAGAATTATGAAAATAGGACAATAACTTATAACAAAAGAATATGATCTACGGACACAGCACCCTGAAATGGACGGAGTAAGCCTATATGTATACTGGGAGGATACAGAACAAAATATAAAAAAAAAAAAAGCCTAGATGGACGGAGCAGCTGCAGTCCCTAGATATATATTGGGATGACACAACGAAAATTTTTAATTTAAATCAAAATGTATATATTATTTTTTATATCACACACTGCGGTTACGTTATCGCACAAATGACTCAAAAATATGTATTCTTTTTTTATATCGCGCACCGGCGGTTACAGTGCCACACAAATGAGTCAGAAATGCATTTTATTACACAATGTGGTTTAGCTAGGGTGACCATATTATCCCTTTTTCCTGGGACGCTCATGGATTACACATGTTTTGTGGCTGGCTGACTTCAATCCTACATTTCAGCTGGTTTTAATCGGCCACAGAACCTGTGTAATCCATGAGCATCCCAGGTAAAAGGGATAATATGGTCACCCTAGTTTAGCTTCACCAACAGCGTCGCGCAATACGTGCATGAGTAGGAAATATTACACTGCGGTCTGACTGGAAGTGTCACAGTGCTTATGAAAATAAAATAAAAAATTGTATAGTACACTGGGGTACAGCACAAACATTTTTTTTTTATAATTTTAGGCTTTTTGTTTATAGCTGTTATTATTTTCATTTTACACTGGGGCGGAGCCCCTGGATGGACAGTCAGATCACCCCTTTCAGATACAGCATACACCTCCATATAGTGCCCCCTACATACAGGGCACCTCCCTCCTCCATATACTGCTCCCACCATATACCGCATACTCTGCACCCCCTCCTCCATTTACGAGTATGCTGCAACCCCAGGTTACTTGCCATCCTGGCCTCGGCAACAAGTAGCTGCAGTAACCTGTTAACTGATACAGTCATTCCTGCAGTGCTCAGAGCGGAGGCACCAGGGACACGTGAGGCCACTTTCTGGTGGGGGTAGAAAGTGAATCAGTCCGACAGGAGGAGGGAGAGCCTGTGTGGGGTGAGAAGTGTGGTGACCGGGAGGTGGAGGGGTCGGTGCACAGCTGCTTTATATATACTGGTGTCGGCATTTTGACTCTTGTTGGAGTTCTGTTGCCGGTATTTTGGTCGCATGTCGGAATTCTGGTGCTGAGATTTCAACTGTCGGCATCTCGGTCAAAGGGGGCATGGCTTTGCGGGAATGCTGTGATTGGGAGCCACACCCCCATTGTTGTCACTATAGGGGCGTGCTGCTGTGATCTGTAATCCATGCCCAAAGTCTCTCTGCTTCCCGCTGCATCTACAGTGACAGGGATCATCCCAACTGCCCCCCCCCCCCCCCCGGGGCACTGCGGCTTGCGGGGGTGTGGATCATTTGGGTCGACAATAACTAGGTCGACAGTCACTAGGTCGACACTTGAAATAGGTCGACCTGGACAAGGTCGACATGAGTTTTTTATGTTTTTTCGGTGTCGTTATCTTCGTAAAGTGACCAGGAACCCCAATTAGTGCACCGTATCCCCTCGCAAGGCTCGCGAGCTTCAGGCAAGGTTACCGTTCCCAATCGTAGTCCACGTGGATCGTACAGTGGGGGTAATTCCGAGTTGATTGCAGCAGCAAATTTGTTAGCAGTTGGGCAAAACCATGGCCCTCATTCCGAGTTGTTCGCTCGTTAGTTTTTTTTGCAATGGAGCGATTTGTCGCAAACTGCGCATGCGCAATGTTCGCAGTGCGCCTGCGCCAAGTAAATTAACACAAAAGTTGGTATTTTACTCACGGCCTAACGAAGATTTTTCATCGTTCTGGTGATCGGAGTGTGATTGACAGGAAGTGGGTGTTTCTGGCCGGAAACTGGCCGTTTTATGGGAGTGTGCGGAAAAACGCAGGCATTTCAGGGAAAAACGCGGGAGTGGCTGGAGAAACGGGGGAGTGTCTGGGCGAACGCTGGGTGTGTTTGTGACGTCAAACCAGGAACGAAACTGACTGAACTGATCGCAGTGTAGGAGTAAGTCTCGAGCTACTCAGAAACTGCTAAGAAATTTCTATTCGCAATTGTGCTAATCTTTCGTTTGCAATTCTGCTAAGCGAAGATACACTCCCAGAGGGCGGCGGCCTAGCGTGTGCAATGCTGCTAAAAGCAGCTAGCGAGTGAACAACTCGGAATGAGGGCCCATGTGCACTGCAGGGGGGGGGGGGGGGGCAGATGTAACGTGCAGAATGAGTTAGATTTGGGTGGGTTATTTTGTTTCTGTGCAGGGTAAATACTGGCTGCTTTATTTTTACACTGCAATTTAGATTTCAGTTTGAATATACCCCACCCAAATCTAACTCGCTCTGCACATGTTATATCTGCCACACCTGCAGTGCACATGGTTTTGCCCAACTGATAACAAATTTGCTGCTGCGATCAACTCAGAATTTCCCCTCAGTGTAAATATGAGTCACAGGATAGTATTATCAGTGTGAGTGTACTTTAAACTGTAACAGCCGTACCATTAATTTCAGTCTTTCCGATCTTCACAGAGAGGGGAGATGGAATAACACACTGTAGAGTTATATACTGTATATATATATATTTCAAGAAAAAAAAACAATTATCTTGTTTATTTTTAATCACGGGGTTCACAGATGCTCTCACAAGCATTAAACATTAGTAATATCAGGCTTTCAATCAATTGCTTTAGCACTTGTTTTACAACAACCATTAATCATACACCGACTGAGTAAAGGTAATTTATCTTACAGCAACTGAGGGATCTCAGCAGGTCGATTCCTTGAGAGGAAAAGAAAAGGTTAAGGTATAGGCAACAAATTAGCTAACATAAAGCTCAAATGGATACAATTACAGTGAACAATTCAAATAGAAACACAGGCCCTCATTCCGAGTTGATCGCTCGCTAGCTACTTTTAGCAGCCGCGCAAACGCATAGTCCCTGCCCAAGGGGGAGTGTATTTTCGCTTTGCAAGTGTGCGAACGTCTTTGCTGCGGAGCGCTGCAAAAACATTTTGTGCAGTTTCAGAGAAGGTCTGGACTTACTCAGTCCTTGTGATCACTTCAGTGTTTTTGGTGCCGGAATTGACGTCACACACCTGCCCTGCAAACGCTTGGACACACCTGCGTTTTTCCAAACACTCCCAGAAAATGGTCAGTTGACACCCACAAACGCCCTCTTCCTGTCAATCTCCTTGCGTCTGGCTGTGCGAACGGAATCATCGTAGAAGCCATCGCTGGGTTAACGAACCACCGTATACTCGTCAGGGCCGGTTCTGGGGCTCTGTGCACCCCGGGCGGCAATAGGGGGCGCGGCTTCGTACAGGGGGCGTGGTCATTTGCGCCCCCTGTACAGACTGAAATGATGTGCGGTGCGCGATGACGTCATCGCGCACCGCACAGTAAAGGACCTCTCCACGAAGGGAAACTAGACGCGTAGCATGCGCCGATTAGCCCCATTCTGCCATGATCGCTGCGCTGCAAAAATCCATAGCGAGCGATCAACTCAGAATGACCCCCAGAGTAGCTTCAATTGTAATTGGTCTGAAACAAAATGAAATAAGATTGTCCACCTTTTACTATCTATGCTGCGCATTTCCTAATGGCCAGGTCATTGGTGCACATGAAGTTCTTATTACTGAACAGTTTTAATTGCGTAATACCGCTGGAATTAACTGTTGTATGTTGTAAGAAATAAGCTCAACTGCATCCTGTGTGAAGTTAACTAAAATAATTTTTTTGTATTCCACAAGGTGAATTAGGACGACTCAACTCCACACAGCACTGAAAACTAACCAATGATCTTGGCATCTGAAATATGTTCTGAGGTACTTTGCATACGACTGTCTGACCTTCACTGCAATATAACTTGTTGAATTATACTGTGCTATCACTCATTTGATGGTAACATCGAACTGATGACAAATTTAGCTGACTACGATTTGCACATGAAGACTTTCTGTATTTAACTCAAGATGTCAGATATTTCGGAGTGAATAACTTATATTGCTACTAGACTCTGTATCTGCACTGCAGTGGAGGTAAGTCTATCTCAGGACGGAGTCCGACTCCAAATACTATACTTTGCTGACTGACTTTTAACACAGGGCAATACTGTCCCCTTCAATGCTGACAGAAAATTTAGTCAGGAATACTCCTTAACTGTCATTAAGAGGCTAATTGCATGTAGTATTGTGAGCAGGGCCGGCTCAGGGTCTTTTAGGGCACCGGGCGGCCATAGAGGGCGTGGCTTCATACAGGGGGCGTGGTCAGTTACGCCCCCTGTACAGTAGTAGCGTCGCTGAAATTATGTGCGGTGCGCGATGACTTCATCGCGCACCGCACAGCAAAGGTCCTCTCCGCGAAGGAAAACTAGACGCTATGCGTCTAGTTCCCTTCGTGGAGAGGACCTTTGCTGTGCGGTGCGCGATGACGTCAACGCGCACCGCACATCATTACAGAAAAGGTCCTTTACACGAAGGGAACTTGACGCGTAGCGTCTAGTTTCCCTTCACAGTGGGACAGCGGGCAGCGGCAGCGGGGGCACAGCAGCATCGGATCTTGTCCTGCTTGCCCGTGGCAAGATCCGCTACTGATTGTGAGGTACGGAAGTAAAATCCCCTTCAGTGTGAGGCCGCTGTATAATAATTTCTAGAGAGGCATTGGGTTAAAAAACCCTTCTGTGTGAGGCACTTCTCTGATGCAGTCTAAGCAAGTCCACCCCTAACCTAATGTGGGGTGTCCGGAGCCGCCTCCCGCTCTCCCCTGTGTATACACTCACTGCTCCGGTTGGCTACTCGCTCTTGGGCCGCCTTCCTGAAGGCGCCTTCGGGGCCGGATCCCTCTGTACTGCCCAGCCAGAGCTCTCCTCCTTACCACCGTCACTGCCGTAGCCTCTTCTCCGTAAAAAGTCACTTCACCCGGGACCTCCGTTACACCCGATCGTCTCCCGGCGCGGTGTTCACCGGAACTCCCGCTGGTAAGTATACTCCGCTCTCCTCATGTCAGCCGCTCAAGGACACCTCTTCTATATCTGTCCCGTTCTGCGCCGCACCTCCGCGTCCTGGGGTCTCCTCAGAGTCTCTCCAACGGTCCTCTTTCCCTTCCCCTTTTTATCAGCTCAGTCTCTCTCGGCTCTTTTCCCGCTCACCCCACACGCTCCTTCACTCTCCTGCTGAGTGCTGGGGCCCCCCCTGTAATAATTCATGGACAGGTCTTCGGGCCACCCGCCCGTATTACTTTTGGGGCCATTAACTGCACTGTCCAAACCATTTACCCTCCGTGAGTGTCCATACCAAAAGTCTCTTCCCTCTGTGAGGGTAACATAAGTCAATAAAAGTATTTTTCCCTCTGTGAGGGCAACATGATTTGTACTAATTACCCCACTAAGTGGCACTTCCATAACTTAGGTCATATGAAATGAGTTACAACTACATATACATTTTTTAACATATACTCTATCATGCTCCTCATGAACACCAGGGCATTACAAAAGTATGAAAAAGTTCAGAAAATGAAGAAGAAAAATGTGAAAAACTCATGTCGGCCTTTTTTTACGTCGACCTAGTGACCATGTCTACCTATAGACCATGTTGACAAAATGCATGTCGACCAATAGTGATAGACCTAATGAGTGTCGACCTAAAGACTGGATACCCCTTTGCGGGTGGGACAGCGGGACAGTCCCAAAAAAAGGGGACTGTCCTGCAAAAATCAGGACAGTTGGGGGGGTATGACTACATAAAAATCTTAAACTGCTGTTATAGAAGGTGTATATACAACGTATCTGTATTGCGGATTATATTGATTTATTATAAGCTCTCACGAGCAGGGCCCTCTTCCCTCATGTGCTTATCCTTTTTCTTACTTTAATAATCTTCAACTGTACCAAATCCAGCAGTCTTCTGCCACCAGTGTCATCTGCTGATGTAGCTTTGTTTATTTACCCTGTACTTGTCCTATATTGGGGGTCATTCCGAGTTGATCGCTGGCTGCATTTGTTCGAAGCGATCAGGCTAAAAAACAGCAGTTCTGCGCATGCGCGTCGTATGGGCACAACGAACGATGTAGTTTTGCACAGGGTCTAGCGATGGATTTCTGTCACACTGGTGGCAGCAGAGTGATTGACAGGAAGTGGGCGTTTCTGGTAGAGATGAGCGCCTGAAATTTTTCGGGTTTTGTGTTTTGGTTTTGGGTTCGGTTCCGCGGCCGTGTTTTGGGTTCGACCGCGTTTTGGCAAAACCTCACCGAATTTTTTTTGTCGGATTCGGGTGTGTTTTGGATTCGGGTGTTTTTTTCAAAAAACACTAAAAAACAGCTT